>NC_137868.1:14760434-15355434 GCF_963924005.1 Protomyctophum bolini
TGATCAATCTTAGCAAGGTTTGGCGGCACCTTTATTAAACACAGGTTTCCCAGACAGACAGCAGAAATGCTGTTTGCATCGACCCAACTTTCACATCCTGAGATGTCAGTCATTGACACCATGCGAGTGGAGGGGCGGAACAACATGGGGAAATTTATACTTCGATGAAGTATAAATTTATTCTTCGATGAAATGTTATGGTTAAGTCATCTGTTGTGTATTTACTTTCTCCAGCACCTGAATGGCAAGCCAAATAGTACGGGGGTGGGAGCTCCCTGTCTGCTCTGTAACCATTTCCTTATAAATACCGGTAGTTCTATAAAAAATATAATGCATAGCAGAATCCTGTACTTCAAATAGGTTGGCTCTCGAAATATGCTATTTATTGTGATGCTTTAATTTAGTTTGGTCTACCGCTTACTGTGTCTGCATTTAACCTGCAGTGACCTCGCTCCACTACCATAGTCTGGCAGGGTTGTTGATGCACCGTTAAGTACGTGCTGCCAGCATGATTGGGCTACCACACAAGTGAAGGATGTTAGAGCCAACCATTACTAAGTAATATTCTCATGGTGTATGGAAATCATTCAAAAAATATATATATTAAATTAACTTGGAATTTTAATAAAGTTCAAAGAGCCTCACTTTCGCAGTGAAACTTAAGCTCTGTATGTTAGTTTAGTTTTTAGCGGTATTTATAGCTTGTTTTGGGGGCAATTGTTTAAGTGCTTTGTGTGCATGTCTGTGTGTACCCCATAGTGATGATTTTGGCTGAGGGCTTAAAAAGTGAGGATAAAAAGTGAAGACGCCCAAAGTGATAAGAGCACCCCTCACTTCACACAAGTGTGATTATTTTCTTCTTCTTCAGGGCAATCTGTGACTGCATGCAGTCATTTTAAGAGAGAGAAGAAATGCAACGAAAGCACTGAAAGCACTGGAATATTTTAGATTCAAAGAAGATTCAAATCCTTGGATTTAAATCCATTTTGAGAGGGGGGGGAAATGCTTCTGCTTTCTGATCTGAAAACATTTAATTTATTTGCAACGGATTGCTGATGCTGTCTATACCAATTTCATCTCTGTGAAAAGGAACAGAGAACATTCCTTGGTCAGAACGTTTTTCCTTGCTGTGTAAACTGCATTTTGGCACGCTCCGACAGGAGTCGGAATGGGAATGTGCGAATGGGAGCTTGCCTTCCTTGGCATTGTTCCATATTTGTGTAACATAACAGACTGTTCTGGGTATGCATCATCATCACCATCTTCATCATCATTAGCAGCAGCACCATCATCATCATCATCACAACTATATGTAAAATGTGCCAGTCCTTCCCCTGTACAAAGTTAACAACTATAACTCTTAAATAGTAATTAACTGATATTATGAATATTTAAGTTCAGTGCACTATATTGTGCACTATATTGTTGCTGTTATATCCATTATTACTATGGGAAGAAAATGAAAATAGACGATCTACAAGAATTAACACAAAAAAACATACAAAGTTGATATGCAGGTTTAATGAGGTTATTATGTCCTCAAACCTCATCTCATACACAATCATTTTCTTTTACATATGACTAAATTAAGTAGGTTATTGGTCTAACAATCAATTAAGTATATTATAGACAGTATAGCCTAAATATTGTTTCACTTTGTATAACTTTTTGCTCCCTCTTCTGGAAAAGACAAGTGTAGCACTGATTGGTTTCTTTAAAACATTAGTATTCTTTCTACATTTTACTGCATAAAAAGGGTATTTTTAACAAATGGTTTACATTCAGAGCAGGTTTTGATTTTCAGTGTTACATTTCAACTGTATTTTCTTTATTTCTCATTTAAACTGAGTAAGGCTATTCCTTACTTAGAGCCTTGACTACGGCAGATATTTTAATGTCAAGGAACCCCAAATTTAAATTTGGCCACAAAAAGATTTTATGCCAGGGGTGGCAGGGCCACCAAAACAGAAGAAATGTTCAGATTTATTCCAAATTGTTTTTTATTTTCAAAAATCACACCCGTGTGAAGTAGTTATTATGCAGAATAACTAATGAATGTGTTTCATGCATCATACTGAGTTTTGACGGGATCAGGCTTAATGCCTATATCTAAACACTGCAGTGTTTGCGGCAAGATCCGCCCTATACAGCACTATTTAATGTAATTTATTTGTGCGTGTTATAAGTCTTTCTTTCACTCATTTTATTATTATTTTCACAATCTGATACACATACGCCAGCTACTTTCTAATGTTTTGATAATACGTGCGACAGATGCATATGACGATATAGTTTCATGTGACGAGCTTAAACTATAAGAAGAAGATGATGCATGTTTATCATCGTTAAACAGTGTGTAGTTGGACTCTCTCTTTTTTATAACCTGCCTGGTATAAATCCTTTAGGGCGGCTATTGCCGCAACCGCTGCGGTGTTTAGATATAGGCCACATGGCATGCATAACATCCATCATGTGTTACCATGGTAACATGGGAGCTGACGGAGCTGACAGACTCCCAGCCATAGATATATGCTCCCAGCCTCCACGAGTTCTGTGATTGGTTGATTCCTCCGTCGCTCTTCTGATGACGTTCTTCCGCGTTCTGACGCTCCTCTGACTGATCCCCATTACAACAACACGTGTACAGTAACAGTTCTCTCTCTTCACTTTTGAACATATAATAAATTCTACGTTTTGGACGTTCCACCCGCCGAACAGCCACCATGGTGAAGCCACAGTTCAAGGGGAAAAGCACGATAAACAAATCAACGTCCAGCTCCAACCCCGGTAAGATAGAGACGATGCATGCGCCGTATGGTTTGTTTACAGCTAATGCTAACTGTCGCTAGCTATGAGAATGCTGTACTGTGATTACACCATGGGTGTATTCAAGTAAAGCTACACACAAAAACATAACGGCATCACAGAAAACGTCAAATAACTAACGCTACGGCTTGAATTTGACCTGTTTGGCTAAAACAACTTCAGCTGCAGAGTAGACAGACCAGAGGGAGTACTAAGTCGTACCATGATGGCCCCACACAGTATAATCTCGCGTTAGGTTAAACTAAAGCTAGAAATCTGGGATACATTCATTTGATGTCCTACCTCGTAATTTGGGATTCGAACCCGCTTCTCCCGCATGAGAGATCAAAGGTCTATGGCAAGAGTAGGTGTCCCCTACCAGATACCAGGGTCTAATATTAGAGTAGGTTGACCCCCTCCAACCATTGCAGATGTGTTGCACTGCTAGTTATGTGGTTGTCTTGTAAACATACTCTACCACAGAGCAATGGTTCATAAACTGGGGGTCCCCAAATTATTGTCTGGGTTCTCCAGATGATTAGCTTAATGTGCAACATTAATTGTTTTCTCACTCAACCGTAAACAAACCAACAAAGTGTATATACTAAACATCTGCCCATTTATAAAATTGCAATTTCATATTTATTTATTTCGTTTCATTTATGGTTTTACATGATTATATTCATTTGACTTTATACTTTTTTACATATCTAACTATAAATGCACCAAGTCTCTGTACGCCTGTAATCCACGTAACTCGAGAACCATTCGCGCCACCTACTTCGAAATCGACACACGCGATACACACCCCCATAGGGAGTGCAGTTCCCGGTGCCGAGTCGGTTGAACCCACAGTTGACAGAACCGCCACAAAAAGCCTCTGCCTGGGCCAGATATTTGGGCATGCCTAACAAATAACTCCATATATGGGCATACAAGGGGACACAGCTGACATCACAAGCCCTCTGCCCGGGCCAGACACCATATTTGGGCATGCCTTAATACGGGTTCGTCCCACCGACTTCTGACATCATTCTGACGTCTGCTCTGCATATACTCCATATTTGGGCATGCCTGACAAAGAACTCCATATATGGGCATAAAAGGGACACAGACCTTCTTGGTCTAGACCTTCACCTATCTTGGTGGGGCATGCATTTCCAAATTGCATCATTCCAAGTAGGCCATTACATTGCCCTACGGGCACCACTGTAGAGGCTCCAACACATAATATCTGGGTGGGGGCACCGCTGTAGAGGCCCCACAGGCACCGCTCTAGTTCCATAAAAGAAAAGAAAAGGAGCAGAAAGAAGATAAATCTTATAGATACCCACACGCCCCTATCTATCATTAAAAAATACTAATTAATGCACTGCTACCTGTAATTCTTACTTCACCATGATTACATCAAACAAAAAGGAGAGAGAAAACAAACAAAAAACATAAGAGCACAACTACAAGAGAACAAAACAAAGATGAGAAAAACAAAAGAAAAATTAAATTTAACCCTCTAATTCATAGTTTATATTTTTTCCCATTCTTTCTTAATCTGATTCACTGTTGTACAACTCTTCAACTCCTGGCTTTGAGAATTCCATAACTTTATACCTGTGACAGAAGTTCACATTTGTTTTAGTGTTTTTAATGATCTTCAAAACATTTTTAATACTAAATTATCAAATATTACATAAATAAGATGCAAATATGGAAAATAGTCAACCTACAAGCTCACAATGCCTCACAGTCTGAGGTGTTTGTAGATCGGCTATATTTACAATATTTGTCTGTGGAACCAAGTCAAACAAATGTAGTTTGAATGAAGTGGGTTGCAGCTGTCACTCACTGAGGATTTTACTCACTGTGTGCAGTTGTGCACCTTGAGTACAAGTAACAAGTCTCACTTCTTATTTACTCATGCCAGTTACACTGATGTTATGTTCATTCCTTAAAACCCCATAAAACTGAAAAATCCTGAGTCTTCATTACAGATAGAGTGCAATGGCCTTTTCGGTCAGTCTGCCGGTGAAAAATCGACACACGCGTTCCACACCCCCATAGGCGTGTACAGTTCCCAGTGCCGAGTCGGTTGGACCCACGGTTGACAGAACCGTGGGACTCGACACGTCATACGCAGCACGTTTTCGTTCAAAGGAAAAGGAAGTCATTAACATTAGATTTGTATGAACTTTTGATATAAAAAAAACACAAATGGAAATGTTCCTATTGTTTTGGCATCTATTGTTGGGTATGCCAAAATTATGACCACGGATATGCTCTAAATGTGTGAAAAACGTCATTTTCATTTCACTGTCTTTAAAGAATGTGTTACTGTTTCGTTACATTTGTACCATTTCTGAGTTACAAATGCATAGACTGGGGATTTTTATACTGTGTACATTGAGTCTACTCTACACATGGCACACAATATATATATTTTTTATGACATTTTTTACACATTTGTCTCTCACAGATCGAGTCAAGGGGGAAAATGGAAGCCACATGAGGGACCGCTCAACCATCAAGCGTCTGAATATGTACAGACAGAAACAGAGATGGTAAGTTACACTGTCAGAGCTGCTATGTGGACTTTACATCTGCCTCTCAAAGGACCACCATAACCACAAGAGTGTACAGGTCCATTTGGTTCCATTTGTAGTAGTAGTTACAGACAGTCAATCTGGAACCTCCTCAAGTAACCCAGAGGGTCCCTGGACCTAACTGTGAGAACTTCAGAAGCACTAAAATAATATGTATGCAATACCGTATTTGTGTTTTTATTTTAAAAATATATATCATGAAGGCCAAAATGATATGCATTAAAATATAGGAATCATTAAAGGAAATATAGGAATCGTTTCAATCCTGATTCCTGATGAAAGTAATGCCTTGTGTAAGGCTGGCTGCAACTATCGATTATTTGCTATATCAACGAATCAACATTACATAATTCCAATAGTTGTTTTATAATCGAGTTGACTAAATTGATTAGTCTGTGCTCTATTTAATACTTCATACAGAGGTTGTGTAACTCTCTCTAGCTCACATACAACAATGCGTCACATTGCTTGTAGATCTTCTGTTTCGAGTATTTTTGTATTTTCTAATAATTTAATAAATTGGTTCATTCTATTACCTGTTGCACCCCTAGTTTAATGTGTGGTGGTTTCTCTACATGGTGTGATTGTGATTATATTCTGTTCAGGTGTCCTTGACATTACATGAATTGTAATTATAATTTTTTTGGTAAAAATAATCATCCATTATCTATAAGTAAGTTCATGTTTACTGCTATTGGTCTATTGCATGTTCCAAACTACTTGCACAAACATGTCATGCTATGAATTATTATTATGCACAGGTAGTATGTACTTTTTAGATGTTGACCAGTGAAAGCTCCGAATCTCCATACAGTGAACCTTTTAGGAATTAAGGAACCATGTATTTTTGTATTTTTTTTAAATGGCTTTAGAATGTCAATGGTCTTACTTGAACCACTTAAACCCTAGTACATACTTCATTGTCTCCTATGTTTTCCCCCTGTCCATGATCCATCCGGCTGTCTCTGAACAGCTAATCTCCAGCACCGTTAGCCCGATCGACGTCAAACTATGCACGCACACTCCCTGGATGCCAGAGCAGAACCTCTGCCCCAAAAATGTCAGACCTGCCTGCCCTTTTCTAGGGTTACCAGGAGCAGGAGGACGATTTTTGAAAACCTTTTTTTTCGTCCATTTTGTCCAAACATCACGCAAATCTCTACACATCTCTATAGTCATGTTTGTCCGATTCTTTATAGTCCATCCTGATTGGCATCAAAAGTTTGCAACAGTGTCGTTTTGAGCTAATTGCGTCAAATCATGTCTGTGCAATAACCTAATAATAACACCACTTTTACACATTCCACTCACCTCTACAATGACTGAATTCCGAACATTGACCACCAAATTTTGGTGGTCCAATGCGGAAGTGCAACCTACTCACCAATCGCTCAATGTTAAAGCCCAGCTGCACGGGGTTTCCCGGTCGTGAATCCATGGGTTCGCCTGTAGTCCCTCCTCTTACCACTAAGGCCCAGTGCTTCAATGTTGGAGTGCCTCACTGGCCCCTTGGAAAAAGCTGCATGCACCGCGGTGGAAACAATTTTTCCTTCATATGCCCAAAACCGCAGGTTGGAAGTAGTTAACCCAAGAGTTGTGAGGCTTTCCTCTAATAACTGCATACTGCTATTATGATCCACTCAACAGCAACAACAGAGGAAAAGTCATCAGGCCTTTATCGTTCCAGTCCACTGTGGCTCCAGGGACACAGGCCAGAGTTGAGCCAAACATCAAATGGTTTGGTGAGTACTTAAGATAAAAAATGTAAATGTAATGACCCTTATTTATTGCCCCACTGATGTTGCCGGATAAAAACGTCCTTGGACCTTCTTTGAAAATGCACGCCAAAGAAGAGTTTTATCCCCAAATGTCTGTGCGGTAATAAATAAGAATCATTACCTGTCTGTAAAATTTTCTTATCCGTGGTATTTCTGAGCATTCAGCAACAGTTACGTTTTACTTTTCATACTAGAAACATTGAGCTTTTTCATTGAGGAGTACACTTCCCAGCTACAGTACTTATCGTTAATTTGTCTGCTAGAGTTTAATAATGATGATCATAATTGTGTTCCCGTTTAGTTGTTGGGGTATTTACGAAGTGCATTTGCACATATCCGGAATTAGTTTTCTGCATTTATCCATCTTAATTATTAGGAGCAGTGTGTACTATTAAAACAATTTGGATGCCGGGGAATTTTTCAGAATAAAGGTGCTTTTACTCGAAAAACCCTCGCCTTTCATTTCCCCCCAAAACCGGAGGTGAAATCTTCCTTTACTACATCGCCGTCCTAAAACTGATCTCTCTTTATATTAGAAGCGTTAATATTTTAAAGGAGATGCATGGTGAAGTCAGAAATTAGGACAGATCAGAGTTTTGATCAATCTGCACTAGTAATGGGAGTTTAATCAGTATCGGCCGATATTGGCCTTAAACCAATTAATCTGTAATAGGTTAAATAATATATCGGATTTAGCAGTTATTTAGTTTTATTATATTTATGTTGAAAAATAAATGGCCAAAATAATTATATTTTTTGAATCCATATCGGCATCGGCTATCGGCCATAATAGCAATTAATTATATTGGATATCCATATTGGCCAAATTGTCTTATCGGTACATCCCTAATCTGCACAGAGACAGGGTAGATTGCAAGAAGATTGTCGGCCCGTAAACCAGGAAGTGAATGGCTGCGTGTGCAGAAAAAGAGCTCCGGGAGCGCTGAGCAAGGCGTTGCCTAGCAGCGGCCAATGTCGCAAAAAATAGAATTTAGCGATCCTGTTTTCTGTCGATATAAAAGACCTTTAAGAAGTGTCCACACGTTCAGGCACCTGTTTTGACCAGCACCTGTAGAATTTCTGGAGATGTGCGTGCTTCCTGCCGTATCCACACGTTCAGGCACCCCACGGTTTTAATTTGTTCCCGGGGTATGGTTGGGGATTCCGTACACTACCGGAGGTAGGATCGAACCGGGGAGCTTCCAATTCCCTAACAGCTGTACGTCCATAGCCATATGCTGCCATAAATCACTGCGTTAACCCATTTTGACCTGAGATCAGATTCTAAAAATGTCTTCTACATCCTGACAGTTTTCTGAAAAAGCTATGTTTCTATGTCAGTCGTTCTTTGATTTTTCAAAAATAGCAGACTCGTAAGAAAGCTCGTAGATCTGCTATTTTCCAATAGCTAAAGCATAACATAATGCAATCACCAAAAGGGGTTCCCGCCCAAAATGGGTTTTAATTAACATTTGTTAGTTTCTTGTGTTCATGATCACAACTTTTATACTTGATTGACTTCTGCCTACTTCCAAGTCTGACTGTCTGCCTAGTTATGCCCAAACATAACTAGCTTTCACTTTTCACTTGAATCCCCCCCTTCTTCAGCAAACACCCGGGTGATCAAGCAGTCATCCCTACAGAAGTTCCAGGACGAGATGGGTGCAGTGAAGAAAGATCCATATCGGGTTGTGATGAAACAGAGCAAACTCCCTATGTCCCTGCTACACGACAAGCCGAAAGCCCATGTGAGTACCAACATTTCAACCGTATAACATAACATTTCCACATTTTTAAATTCACAATGTGATGCATTGTGAAGTTGTAGATCAGCTTGTTTCGCCATTTGTCATACAACACATATAGGGTTTATGTGGTTAAAGGCAGAGTGATTCCTACGTTTCTGTCATCAACTTGTCTTGTCTGTCTGTCTGGCTCTCTACCTCTTTCTAGTGCTCTAGAAAGTTGTGATCGGTTATTCAAGGCTTTTTGTGAGGATTTTATGAGGATATTGTAGACTCATAACACAGCTATTGCCTCTTGCTTGGCTAATATCTGGTGTTATAGATGAGAAGCATGGCAGGGTTCTCCACAGTAGCCTGTTGCTTGGGGTTTTATGAGGTGAGATCCGCGGGGAGCAGAAGGGAAGCTTCGGTCTAAAGAGAGAGACACAGACACCACCTTCCAGTGTTGGGCTTTATTTGTCTCATTGTGATTCTGATCCAGCTGTGAATCTGACTTTACAGGTACTAGCTCTCACATCTCTAGCTTTGAAGTTTGAACCCTTTCCGTCCACATAATATAAATGGATTCCAAACAACACTTCTGTCCAGTTCTTCTCATTCTCTCCCAACATGTTGTTGACTCCATTTCAGTGTGCTTTTTTTATGTATAAATGGTTCCATATGTGTTCAAAACCTTTTCAAAGAGCTCATTGCTCAATGCTGCTCCAAATATGTTAGGCTCTTCCACCCCCCTCCCCCCGGTCTCCCCTCACCTTGTTTATAACTACCCAGGTAACAAGCATGCACATCAAACTGGTCATTAGTTGTTCAAATCAATTTCATTTATTTTCGGAGCATTGCTCAAATGGTGTTCTTTTCTTGACATTTTTATGGGTACTTGCAGCTGTGTTTTTCCTCAGAGTTGAAGGCTACTCAGGCTGCAAATCAAATCGTTTAGGGCAAGGCTATTTTCTCCTCTTCTCCCAACATTGGTCAATTGTTATATTTGCTCGTTTTGATAAAGAATATTAAGTCATTAAAATGCATAATTCTCTTGAAGTCTTACCGTGACTCATTGTTTGGGCTATATGTCAAGCAGTGGAATGTACAAAGGAACAAAACCTGAGTCCGTGGTAAGGAAAGGGGACACGGACACATGGTTTCAAAGAAACGGGGAGCCCTGGAGAACATCTTGGCACATGTTCAAGGCAACGCGTTCAAGTCTTAAACATCATTGTTTCTGACAAGATCTGTAAACTTCATTTTTCCCCCCTTGGCAATGTTGCAATAGAAGTATGGCTTCATCCTGTGTTTAAAGGTAATTGGAACTCCTAATCAGAATTGGCTTAGGCAGGTCTGTTTTATTGGCTGATTCTTTGCATATTTGAGGGGTTCTGTTTGCCGTGTGTGTTTGTTTAGTGACTGTATTGGTGGAACCCCTGGAAGAATGCCGTCAACTTGAAAGCATCAAATATCTTTTCAGCTTTCCCTCAATATGCTCAGAGCCAAAGATTATTGTGTGTTTAATAGAGCTGCACAATATTAATCAAATTAAATTAAATTCATAGGCTGTGATTCAGCTACATTAGCTTCATTTGGGCTACATGAAATAGCAGCGCAACGGCAACAACAAAATTTGGCGCACTTACCGCACTAGGCTCCTTAAGTCAATGTAAATCTAAATGTGAGAAAACATTTAAAAAATGAGTTGACCTTTCATGATTTTCCCCCCTTTATTATTTTTCAGTATTGGCAGTTAAGTTGAATTACAGCAGTCATAAGTCTATATACGTCTAACAAAGACTTAAAGTAAATATACAATGGTACATTACAATGCAGGGGCTTTTTTACTTTTAGAGTTGCCAATTATTTTTTATCGTCAATTACGTTGTTATACCAATTAATTCCTCCCACCGCTTGCCTGCCTATCTTCCCTCCCCTGAACATGGGCCAATTGGGTTCGTATTGATACTCAGCCAAGATAGATGCACCACATTGGATTCAAACCATTAGACTCTACTTTACCCCTGTGCCATCTGAGCACCTTATTTGTTGCAGACTGAGAGAAGTGTCCTGTCGTTTGACCCTGTTGGTTCCGCTGCTCTAGCTCCAAGTCCCAGTTTTTCTTACCCAAGCAGTTCATTTCGTACAAACGTTTGGTAACAAAGACAGTTTGTTTACCCGCATCTGCTCTGAACCGGTACGAAATTCTCAATCATATCCACTCCAGCACAGTTGACAATACAAAATTGATCTTTGAAAACTGTAAATAATAGAACAGTCATTAGACGTTTCATGGGATACTATAGCCATAATACAGAGCTCTGTGTACATATGCGTTCCGTCATACAAGTCACATTGAGTTCACCCAGAAGTCAGCCAGAGTTCAGGAATCAGGCAGGCCTATATTCAAAGTAAACGCTTCCATCCTAGCCGTTAGTCTTATGTCGCATTCACACCTGTACTTCGGTAGACTCGGTGCGATTGGAGGGTGAAGTTGCAACATTATTGCATTTTTAATTTGCTGTGTTTGCGTTCACACTGCGCTGTGTCAACCGTTGCAGCAAACAACAACACAATAGTGTTAAATTATACTTAACTTCGAGTAATAGTTAGGATGTCGTGTGTGTGTGTGTGTGTGTGTGTGTGTGTGTGTGTGTGTGTGACGTCGCACTGTTCTTTTGGGCACATAGAGTCACAGCGGAGACAGCAGTGCAAAATGAATCGGAGGTTTGCAATGCAGCATGTACTCCCATTGATGATCCGACCATCATATTAAATTATTATGCATATGCCATGTTGGTTACAGTTGCATAGATCATGCTGAGCTAAACATGCTTGTTTAATTTTGAAGTATTTATATTTAAACGAGATGCAGGAAGTCCCAGAAACTCCCCCACACACAGTGCTTCATGTTTACTTACAGACAGACAGACATCCACCACATTGTTTGGTTAATTTCCTTTATTTGATGTGGATTGCATTCACACCTGAATCGAAATCAGGTGCGCTTTGAAGCGAAGCGAAACCCCCGTTTTGGGGGTGAACTAGAATGCATTAGTTTGAATGCAACTGCCAAACGAAGTGCACTTTCCAACAATACGCAGCAGGATTAGTTTTAATCGCAGTAGAACATCCTGGTGTGAATGCGACCCTAGATAGTTCTAGGGGATTCACATTATGGTCCCGGGTACGCACTCGGGACCAGTAGTAGTGCGAATGATGCCTATCGTTTCCGGGAGCGGATTGCCCGACTGTACCTGGGACCACAATTAACCCATTCTGACCTGAGATCAGATTCATACGAGGTTTCCACAGGACACACACTGGTCTGATTAACCCATTCTGACCTGAGATCAGATTCTAAAAATGTCAGTCGTTCTTCGATTTTTCAAAAATAGCAGACCTACAAGCTCGTATCGCGCCACTCGGTGGCGCGATATGAGCTTGTAGATCTGCTATTTTTCAATAGCTAAAGCATAACATGATGCCAACACCAAAATGGGTGCCCGGTCAGAATGGGTTAATTAAGTCTCGTATACGGATCGCTGCAATGTGAAAGCCATCCGTACTAAAGGAGGAAGTGAACTATAATCATAATTTATATATTTTTTATAATGACACATTATTTTACCTGGGTTGTACTTCTGGTAGTTCTACTTGAATGTTGACAAAGAATGATTGATAATCTGCTGTGTTTGAGTAGCACGAGCCGTGAAAGAAAAACAACAAAAAAAACACATGCGCTCCAGCTAGGACAAACATACCAAGGGTTAGGTGGTGACATCACTGTTAACATACCAAGGATACGTATGTGACGTCACCGTCATACTAGCCTCGGAAACCATAGGAGAAAAGAAAAGTCTGGGAGCGAGTCCACTTCAATTCGGCAAACGTCGATCACTCTCTGCTGATTTCTGATCGTCTGCACCGTTGTTAAATTTACGCACACACACACACTCCCGTACACACACACACACACTCCTCTCTCTGTCGCTCTAATGAATTAGTCTCATGTCGTGCAGCTGCGTCTAGATTCTCCGGGCTGATCCTGCCGGGAGCTGACCCCAGGCTACCGTCATACAGACGAGAGATAACGTTACATTGTGCTGTTTAAGACCATCAGCACACACTGCTTTAGTTGTGTATTGTTGCAATGTGGATCATGGCCAGCGGGGACCAGGCAACTGTATTCGGGAACGGTTCGAATCAAACAGACTCAGTCCGTCTCAGTGTGAATCCCCTATTAGTTCACCTGACTCTGAATTTGGGGAAATGACTTTAGACTAGCATTTTAAAATAAAACATTCAGATTAAGGCGAGGAAAAAGCCATATGGCTTCAAAAATATAACTTCTGACAAAGAGCCTCTCTCCTCTACCTACGTTATATAATACTCAAATCAGTGCTGGATGATATGTCGAAGAATCTTACCATGGTCATGATTTAGGTTAAATCATTAGTTCTTTCAATCTAAAAGACTGATTTGTCCATTCATTGCAGAACTCCAAGGTACACATTCTTGACACTGAGGGCTTTGAGACCACATTTGGGCCCAAAGCTCAGAGGAAAAGGCCTAACCTGATGGTGGAGGCCCTGAAGGACCTGGCTGAACGTGCAGATGCCTCAGCCGAGACCTACAGTGCTGACAAGGACAGAGACCTGGTCGTAGAGGATGATGGAGTCAGGTAAATGGAACAAAGCATGGTCGTAGAGGATGCGTTGACAAATGGCGGTAACAGCAGATCTGCAATTTCGTTTGTTTTGAAAGTTTAAAATGATTAAATGCATGGACTTTTTTGGCCATTTACAACATATGGAGTTATTTGTCATATCTGCCCTGTGCAATTTTAGTTTACAAAGCCTAAAAGGCAATATGCACAGGAAACTGTAACCGGCTTAAAGTTATCTGGACATTTCAAATCACTCCAATCAACTTGGTTATTTGGGTCAACATGTTAATATCATGGCCAAAAATAATTTTCCCATTTTGCAAAAACAGGGATGAAGTACGTGAGGAGATCTTCAAGAAGGGTCAGTCCAAAAGGATCTGGGGCGAGCTTTACAAGGTACAGCACTCCATCCATCTTCCTCTAACGGCACTCTCAACACTTGCTAGCTATTGTTCACTGATGGGGAATTCATCATTTAATGTCCAGCTATATCCCCCCTTTGTTTAAATTCCTTCAGGTGATTGACTCTTCAGATGTAGTCATCCAAGTCCTGGATGCCCGCGACCCCATGGGAACTCGCTCCAAGAGCATAGAGACCTATATGAAGAAGGAGAAACACTGGAAGCATCTCATCTTTGTTCTCAACAAGTGTGACCTCATCCCCACCTGGGTCACGGTAAGAGGCTTGGGACTGCACTACTTAGTATATGTATATGATCAGGGGTTCTCAACGTTTTGGGCTGGGAACCCCCGGAAATGCTTTGTCTCGACCTTCCTTCAGTGTGTGTGGTGCATGTGATGATGATGATGATGATTTTTCTGGTGTACTGCAAAGTGGGAAAAGGCTATGGTAAAAAATGGTAAATGGTGCATTTATATAGCGATTTATAAGGCGCTTTACGGAATAACGTGTTCCTTCCACGTGCTACGTCCAGCCGGGGAAATCCCCCCCTGTCAGGTGAAAAGAAGCAGCTTGGACTCCTCATGCATAGAGGGAAGCATGAGGTCAGTCTGCTTCCCCCCCCCCCCCCAGGTTGGCAGAGGGAGTGTAGCGCCCAGGATTACATTAGATCATTGACACTGGGTGAACAAATGGGTTGCAAAATTGTGGGATAACATTTTAAGTAAAAAAGAAATAAATTACTCATTGCGATATGTTTAAAAGTCAACATTTCTGTTATTGCATTACCATTATAATTTTGCTATAGACATTTCCCACAACCCAGTGGTGATTTCGGTCCTGATCTACAGTTTGTGCACCACTGGTCTAAGTTATCCTCTGACTTCTCCTTCTGTTTATCTTTGAACCAGAAACGCTGGGTAGCCATTCTGTCCCGTGAATATCCCACTCTTGCTTTCCATGCCAGCCTCACCAACTCCTTTGGCAAGGGCTCTCTCATCCAGCTCCTCCGGCAGTTTGGCAAGGTAAGTAGAGGCGTGACCTAGACTCAAAATTCCTCCGATTTGTTCTGGGGTCTAGACCATAAGCCGAACCAAAACATGGCTGCACTAGCACAGGTTTTAGCTTTGTACTCACACGCTGCCCCATCTGCTCATCCTGTGTGGGATACTCACATGTGCCTTAGAGCTGCTTTTTTGTCTTATTGGTTGCAGCTCAGTAGAAGACAGCACTTCACTGATGTCCCTGCCGATTTGTTGAATCATGCGTTGTAATTTACACATACTATTCAAAAACACGGTTTATGGATTTTCTCACAAAAGCAGAACCTGTGATTTAGAAAAAGAAAACATCAGTGTAACACACATAATACCAGTAGTTAACTTGGCAATATTGACTGCTGCACTTCCTAATAATATGACGCTACAATCCCACTACCAGAATCAGAGAGCCAACGTTGCTGTGTGCGTCAGCTCATCATGGGCTGACCAGCACTCCACCTGCCTTCAATTTTGCCACAGATTCATCACTTCTCTGTCTATGATCTAGGCTTATTATCTCACCATCAATGTTGCCACATATTGTACAGTTAATATAAAACGCATCATTCAGGCACATTTCAGCCACCTCTTTTGCCCATTAGGCCCACTCTACACAACGTCATCAAACACCTATGGTGATGTTACCTATGGTAACATCATCATCATTCTAGGTGTAACACTGCAAGAATCTTGTTATTTTTGACATGTTTGAATGATGATACTGTCTAAAGTAAACTATATTTAGCTTACACATTCAGGTTCTTTGGCCATCTCGCGCAAGACTAGGTGTTGGTGGTGCTTTGGAACAAGTGAAAGTTCAAAGAAAATGTGTAGGGTGGACATAGGGTGGCTATTGTTTTTCTTTCCTCATGAATGTTCAATTCCTTGGCCCCCATTCACAATATTATTCACAGAAATGTCAAGGCGATAACAAGACAAAGAAACCAGTGCCAAAACAGCCTTCTTAAGATTACCTTTTAGGACAAACAGGATGGATGAAAGATGTTTATATACCTATTGTTTGGACAGGGTTCTGATCTTCCTTGTGCTGTAGTTGACTCCAGTAGCCATTTTTCTCTCTTTGACACAAAAGTGGCTTTCATTTATAGATAATCATCCTTCTGGTATGTGTGCGTATATTTATCTTCTGGTAGTTCTAAGGGATGACACATTGACTTGTTTTATGACTAATGGCAACAGACGGACAACCATCTAAATTATTTCCCTGAATTGAAGACAGACTGTGTATGTTGCTTCAGGAAACGGCAGACTCTTGACATTGTTTTCTGCCCCCTTTCAGCTCCACTCAGACAAGAAACAGATCAGTGTGGGTTTCATTGGCTACCCCAACGTGGGAAAGAGCTCAGTCATCAACACGTTGCGCTCCAAGAAGGTCTGCAACGTGGCACCCATCGCCGGCCTGACCAAGGTATGAACATCAGTTCATATTGATAGACTGGGAGGCGTCATAATAAATGTAATTTGTTTTTAACAGTTTATTTTAGCTGTCAGCGCTCAAAGGGCTGGATTCCTTTTTAGAGTAAACGGAATGTGTACACTAAAATCTAAAGACTGAGTAAATGCTCATTGCTGCTGTACAGCACAAGTAGCCAAGTCACATCCTTAACTATGCGACAGATAGAAAGCCTGACTGCAGGCAGGGCCCAAAAAGAAAGAACAACAATCATCTTCATCCTTAATTTCCTCTCTCTAGAGCTATTTATCCTGTTTGGAATTAAACAGTGGCCTGGAAAGCCCAGTGTCCAAAGCAGGGTCGGGGTGTGGGGGGGATGGGGGGAGTGATGATATCTGATTTGTCTGTCCTTGCCAAAGTTGTGAACTTGGACAGCAAGGGAAAGGATTTTTTTCCCCTTTTGCATCTCTGACATATCGGATGGGCGCATGGCCAGCACGCGTTTATCGCCCACCTTGCGTCTCGCCAGGGAACGGCTTTCGTTGTCTAGCCAGGGCCAAACAAGGCTCCTCACTCCACCACACTACTTTGGCCCTCGTTTCTCCTATTGTTCTAACCCATTCTGACCTGAGACCAGATTCTAACGCACAGAAGAATGGTGGTTCTTTAACGCATTTTGACCTGAGATCACATTCTAAAAATGTCTTCTAAATCCTGACAGTTTTCAAAAATAGCAGACCTACAAGCTCGTAGCGCAACACTCGGTGGCGCGCTATGAGCTTGTAGATCTGCAATCTTTCAATAGTTAAAGCATAACGTAATGCTAACACCAAAACGGGTTCCCGCCCAAAATGGGCTAAATGGATATGTGTATGCTTGACGTTGAAAAGGCTTGTCACACGCTTAAACCAAACATGGAGGTGAGTAACAGCGTTTCAGGATGAGGAAAGAGTAGGCGGAGGGAGAGATACTGTGCTTACTGGTCTGAATCTGATTCAAAGCCGTCCTCTGTTTGGAGTGTTTCTTTTCTCTCTCTGCCCTCCCCATTGTTCTCACTGCCCTGGTCATCACTTTCGCCTTATCTCTTCATATCATTAATAACTAAACAGGCTTAGTTTTGTGTGACGTGCCAAGCTAAAATGATTTAGCTCTACAGATAAAATAATCTTTTTACCTTTTAGGTTTGGCAGTACATCACGTTGATGAGACGCATCTTCCTCATCGACTGCCCTGGTGTTGTCTACCCCTCTGAAGACAGCGAATCTGACATTGTCCTGAAAGGAGTTGTAAGTACTTGTTCCAAAATAGACCAGGATCTGTTGAGTATTTGAGTGTAAAGCTTGATGCATCACTAAAAAGCCTGTTAGTTAAAAGAGAACATTGAATGCCAGCTAAATACATACTTATGGTTTTAAGGTTCAAGTTGAGAAGATTAAGACTCCGGAGGATCACATTGGAGCGGTTTTGGAGCGGGCCAAACCAGAGTACATCCAAAAGACCTACCGCATACCCAGCTGGAGCTCAACTGAGGACTTCCTTGAGAAGCTCGCCCAACGCACAGGGAAACTTCTCAAGGTCTGCCCTTCATACATCTTTTTAGAATGCAATCTATATTTGAAAAATATATTTTCTTGAAAATTAAACATGATTTTTGTTTTTTACTATTCATGATTAGGGCCAACCCTTCAAAGCTGTGATTTATTTTTCTTCTTATGCTTACATTCCCTGTTGTATTTTGAAGCTTTTGATTGAAGAAGTAAACTTCAGCTCAGTGTGAACCACTCGATCCTAACCACAAGTTTAAAGTCTTGTACTGGAGCAATCAATTCCTGGTGTCTTGCAGGGCGGCGAGCCAGACCTTTCCACAGTCTCCAAAATGGTGTTGAATGATTGGCAGAGAGGACGTATCCCCTTCTTTGTGAAACCCCCAGGACCCGAGGGGGATCAAGAGGTGAGAGTTGAGAGAAATTGGATTTATGTTTGATGCCACAACATCAATTTATTTTTATTGCATATGCACATTGTAAACCCTTTGTAAACCCTTTTTTTTCTCCGATTGGTGTTTTCAGGGCAAGGGGCCACCAGCAGTTGAAGATGCATCAGTGGTAACTGATGGCGTGCAGGAACAGCAGGAGGAGCTGGCTAAGGATGCTGCCATTTGCGCAGAAGCGGAGAAACAGCAGCAGGACCTGCTGAGAAAGAAGGAAGAGGTCCAGAAGATATTGGCCGGCGTCCGACAGAACTTCGGCAAGATCAACGTCGCGCCCGAGTTCATCGAAGAGGACCTGGTTCCCGTGGAGATGCCTGACCTGGAGTTCTCTGACTACTCCGGCTCTGATGGGGAGGGGGAGGAGGAGGAGGGCGATGATGAGGACGATGATGGTCAGGAGGGTGGAGAGACAGTGAAGGCAGAAGTGGAGCCAGCCGATGGAGAGTTGGAGGCCTCCGAGACAACAACCACTCCAACAGCCAGCAAGGAAAAAAAGAGTTCACGCGAGGTGATCCGTGAACTAGATGCGAAGATCTCAAAGTACAAGCAGTTCCTGGACCGGGCCAAGTCCAAGCGCTTCTCTGCAATCCGGTTTGTGTTCTTTGTTTGATTTGTGTTTTGCCCTTCATCATTTTCATTCGGAAGAGCCCAGCATGAGGCTGTCAAGCAAAGAGATGCCTTGCATTTTGAGGTGATCCATGCTAGCCATTCACTAAGCCTCGAGCATTGGCAGCCACTGATTTCATGGCTGATCAATGATGTTTTCCACAGCGTGTGCGTCTTACTGCGTTCTGCACTGCATGTCTCTTCTTACTGAACTTGAACTCATCTGCTGGCTAATGTCGTCCAGAGTTGGAGTCATTTTATGGCCAATTTAATTATGCCATGATTTCAAACACCAGGAGGTTAATTGTTTGCATATATGAAAGCTAATTGCTGTGTAGTAATTGGCTAAAGTGTGACACTTTGCTTTCTGTCCGGACAGGATACCCAAGGCACTCTCTGACAAAGCATTCACAGATCTGAAAAGAAAACAGGAAGCAGCAGTGACTAAGCAAGCACAAGTGAAAGGTAATAGGACAATGACAAAGTAAAAAGTCATTGTATACCTAATACCTACATATATGTAATTTAGATAGCATATTATGTAGACATAGCATTCTATAGTGTTTACTTATAGTCTCATTGTACAGATATTCTACAGTTAGACAGATGTTAGGTTCTTAGTTTACTTATGATCCTAGTTGACCAGTTCTATGTATTGGTGTATATTACTTTGTGTTGTTCTTGCTTACTGTAAATCGTTAAGAGCATCTGCTAAATGCCTAAATTGTTATACATAGTCACATGTGTAACGCCCACACTATTCCTACTGACATCATTAAGCTCTTTTCCGATTGATGGCACTTTGCAAGCTAGCAAATTTGTTTTCAGTCAGACATTGATATTGGGATTCAAATGAAGCACCGACCTGATGTAAGGAATCACTCACATTAATATTTGTTTGAATTCAGCTACAAACCAGCAGAACAAGAAGAGGACAGCCGAGGAGCCCACCCAGTCTTCCAGACTGACGTCCAAGCAGGTATGCAGTGTTCCTGCCTGACGTCAAACTGGCAAATCTATCTGGGTCAACACCTCTAGTTACTTTAACAGGAATGAAGGAGAAAAGCCCTGGTCTTCCTCAGTACCAGATCTCACCCATTTGTCTTATTTCTTCTTTCCCATTCTGTCTCTTTATATGTTTCTTTCTGTACTGCAGCGGAGAGCAATGGATCGTGCTACGAAGGTGAAGAAAGTTGGATCACGCTATTATGAAACGCACAATATCAAAAACAAGAACAAGAACAAAAAGACCCCAGTGCCTGCCACAGAAGACAGGAAAGCCAAGAGAACAAAGCGCTAGACTGGAACCAAAGTGCTTTGCGGGACATTAATAAAAAGCTTGTTCAAAAGCTTGTGGTTGGAAAGGCCTGATAGAAACTGATGGTATGGGGGTAAAGCTATGTATGCTTTGAATCACCTGTGCATGTGATGCCTTATCTTAGCCTTTAGGTGTCCCCCAGGGGACTGCCTGAGATGGCTGCCATCTACATCTGTCAATCTATCAATATATCCAATTTAATGTTCTCAAGTTTGAGATAATATAAAGTTGTTATAACTGTATGTCATACAGTTGAAGACATTAAATGTTAATCGTTAACTAATGCATTGTATGGATTTATTTATTTTACAAATGAAAATATGATTCAGACTTAGTACACAATAATGCCACAGACTATTATCCACGAGAAGATTCAAGCAGTGAGAGTGAGAGACTTTGCAGCTAATCTTTCATACTTGGATGATCAACTTCATATTTCTTGTGCATGCTGCCAACAGGCTAATATAAGGACCTCAATTCCTCAAATCTGAATGATAACTTGTGAATATAAATGGCAGAGCATTTGTCTCTCCAGACTTGAATATGCATTAAATGCATCCCGTATGGACCGTAATAACTAGCCAGCCGGGTGCCTGTCCCTATGACTTATGTGATGTAGGCATACTAGCCAATCACTGACATGCATACACGCCAGCACAAATCCACAAATAAATTCAACATGACAATATTCTGCAGAACCTTGATGTCTGTGCACATTCGCAGTGCTAGCTGTCCATTTTTTATATGGGTCTCTTTTTCTCTCCATTGCATGCAGTGCCACATACACACAGGTCTGAGGTCTCTTTCATGAGATTGAGACTAATATACTATGCCAGTATATTATATGGTCTGCCACTATCATCACTACATGCTATTACTTCTCAGTTTCAAGACTTAATGTCTACAGAACGTTGTGTAGCTGTAATGTCAATGCAAATAATTATCCTGTGAAGGACTTCAAAGCGACTGTGGTGCCAGCAAAAACCTGACTCATTTAAATTGCAACCTTTGATTTGACTGGTGATAAACATAATTGACAGAAGGAATTGACAATCAAAGTTTGCACATTACAGATCAATTAGAATGACATAAATCTGACGGAGAGATGGAGAGAGGTAGTCATTTCACTGCATACATTGCTATTATTGGGGGATGCCTCCTGGTGGTGATCTGCCTATTTGTCAGATAATTTATTGGCTGTTGAGTTTACTTCTTTGGGGCAATTATCCCCTCCAGTTGGGCCTGAAAGGAAAGGATACCGATTAGCTTTAATCATTACTTCAGTAGGAAGAGATAAATTGATTGATTGATAGATTGCTAAATAATTTAATAATAAAATAATATAATAAACAATATCTTCAGTGACAGTGAATAGAATACCATATCTAATGTTAATGTCTGACTGAGACAGGCAAACAAATAAACAGAAGGATGAGGTGCTGCAGACCTTGGTAAAGAGGTCTATAAGTGAAGAAAAGGCTACACTCATATAGCCACGATGCAGGATAATAATGCATTGTATACCAAAGGACTTCATCGGGGAAGACCTTTCAGCCTTGTCCTGCCTTTACTTTTAATGTCAGAGAGACAAGCATTTCTTCTTAGGTGCACAATTCAAATGGAAGTATCTACTCTTGAAAGTTAATGGTGTGTGATTCACTTGATGTCATTTCACCTTAAGCTGCTGGTTGGTTCTCTTCAGGAACTGTATCTCTTCTGTGTGCTTATTCTCTTCCACCTGTCGCCTCTCCATCTCCCGTTTCTCAATAGCTTCACATTTGGCTCGCTGCTCATTCACCTGCCTCTCGATGTCTCGCTTCTGATCCTCCAGTTCAGAGATCTGGCCAATGAGAGAACACTTCATTATGGAGCAGTTTCTAACCTGACACAATTAATTGATAGACGCTGATTGCCAAAATTCCAGCAGCTGTTTAGATGCATGCTGCCATCTGTTGGAGAGTCAGCTGAAGTACACCTTGTGTGGGTGGGTGTCAAACTTGATTTATTTCTAGGGACTGTAGAACCAATGTAATAATCTTGGCATGAGCTGCTGCATTGCCACAGTTGGTGGTAACTTGTCTTGCCCATGAGCAATTTGCCAGTCATTTTTCCAAATAAAATAAAGCTATTCTTATCCACTTATAGGTGTGGCAAAACAAATCATGAAAATCTGTCAAACTAGAGCGTAAATTATGACTTACCCTCTTCTCCATATCAGACTTGCCATGGTCAGCCTGAAGGGCTTTCCTTATGCCAAAGGCCACACTGCTCTCATACAGTGTCTGATAGGCAGCTGTGGTCATACAGATCTCATCTCTCACCCGTAACAGCAACAGACCCCTCTCAGTGCAATTGATAGTCACCTGTCTGATAAGTTCATCTGAAATGATAAGGCCGAGTATGGAGGGAAGGGTTACATAGAAGCTGACCACAGAAACTGAGTAGATATTAATTTACAGCCTAATTGAAATGCTACACTGGCAACTCACTAGAACCAAAACATTGGCGAGAGATCTGATTAGAAAATAAAGTAAAGGTTACATACAAATCCTTACATATCGGCACTGTCGGGCAGAAACCATCTCCATTTTTTAACTTTTTCATTTTATTTCATCTCTACACTAATGGTAAAAACTCCACCTAACTCCACTTGAGCTGTATATATAGTATGTTATGATAATATAAGGTCACATTCAAGTATAGTATAGTATTGTGTTCTAAAAACATTTCTCCATTTCCTGAAAAGTTAATACTTTGGACATAGCTGGTTTCTGCCTGACAGCAGAGTATCTCTGCATGCAGCATTCTGTGCAGTGGTAAATTGTAGGCAATTTTACTTGAGTATCTCCATTATTGATTTTTAATACTTCTTACACTAGTAGTATCACTACATCGCAGAGGCAGATATTGATGTTTCTTTCCTCCACTACAGTTAGTTGACAACTTTAGTTGCAAGTTACTTTGTAGATATAGATGAATAATTACAAACATAAATTAACTGATATGTTATTATGTATTTTAGGTTAAAGTAATTACAATCAGCCGCACCAGCTAAATACCAGCACAGCACATAGTGTTGAATAACTCATTTATATTCCGATTATATGAAATATTCTGCATGAGTACTTTCACGTTTGGCAGTTTAAGTATATTTTAATGCCAATACTTTTGTACTTATTGTATCACAATCAACGGCCAATGAAGGGCCTCAAACGGTTCCGTTTCCCAGAAGAGCCCTTGAGAACCAAGGGCCCTTGGGCCATGGCCCCATGCAATGACTAATTTGGCCCTGCATCTACGATGATCCTTTTGACATTAGTTAGCGAGGCCGAGGCCAAATTGAGTCTGGTCTGTATGTCTTTTCGACGACTACTCCCTCAGATGAAAATTAAGTAGCCAAGCATTTGATCTGAGGTTTAGGCCATTCCTAACCAATTGAAATATGCGTGCCTGCCAACATGCACGCGCACATGTTGGCACAATAGACCAGCTGGTTCTCAAAGTAGGGTCCATGGGGTAGTTACTAGTTAATATAGCATCATAATCAGTGTAACCACTTTGAGCAAGGTCAGAACGCATGAGCCTGTAGAATAGATCTTATATTTAATTTTTATTGTGAAAATATGTGGATATCTTTGAAACATTTTAACAACACAAATATTGTATGGTGGACCACTGGACCATGAAATACATCATATTTATTTAACGTGAAAAGGTTTTGAGAACCACTGCTATATGCAGGACTGAATGCAGTCAACCGAAGGTTGTAACCCCAGCGACCTCAATCATGGAGAACATGTGTTTCCTATATCCTGCTCACCAAAACACTGGGAGTAGAGCTCCCTGCGGACGGGGCAGATGCCTGTCTCTCTGGCTTGTCTTTGCTGTAGCTTCAGGTCCAGCTGCTCTTGCAGGTGCATCACATCCATCCGGGTACAAGGAGAGCTGGATACCTGCTGTATCCACAGCTGGTTGGCCTCCATCCATTCCCTGCAACACATTTGGTTGTGTTCAATAAAACTGGCTACAATACCGTTGTATCAAAGTATACGCATATTTTTGCCGACCAATATCTTTTGAATATCTTTGCCTTTTCAGTGCAGCTCCAACACTGGAAAAAGCTGGAAGCATTGGCATTGGCAATGTGGCAATGTGGTTCAGTTGGTGTGAAGAATAGTGGAGAACCTTAAAAACTATTTATACTTCGTTGTATAGGGTGAGCTTGTAGATATTTTTGGGCCTGTTGAAAACAGATTAACAACGTACTCCAATACTGAAGTTTATACTGAACCTTGGTGGAAGGATGACATTAAGGATTTCTTCGGTTTTCTGTTTGTTGGCGTCGGCAGAGGCTGACTTTGGTTTGGGTGGTGGTGGAACAGGGCCGGTAAAGGCAGGTGGCTGAGGGCTCACTTTCAAAGGGCGTGCCTGTAACAATTGAATTAATTCATTCCATTTTTATTTAATCTCGAATAATCTATTGAGGGCAAGCCCTCCTTTGCATGTAGAAGCCTACATTTCACAATCAGAAAACACAAAAAGAACAGAATAAACCGTTAAAAACAAATGAAACGTAAATCAACAACAAATCCAGCTAAAACCACCACAGTCGGGTAATGATTTTCTAGCATCATCCTGAAGCGTCCAGGAAGGACAAGAGAATTCAATTTTAAGTCATGCACTAACTAAAAGCAGTCTTAACAAAAATCTGTCCTGAGGCTGCATGGCGAACTGGCCAGTCACTGAAACGAGTTAAAAGTGGGCCAGAGTTCCAATGCAACATAAAAGTATTATGATTGGTAACTTTCCGACTAGAGCTTTATAGTGATTTATGATTCTGATTGCTTTTCTCAGAACGAGACCATCTAACGTTCTAACCTAATAAAATAATACAGTTATCTAAGAGCCTCAGTGGGGAGCAGCAGTGTGTCTATAAATTACACTATAATCCAGATCCAGAATCGGTAGGAAAGATGATTCAATCAACAATCCTCTACAATAATAAAGGAAAACTGGCTTTATTTAAAGATCTTCTTAATGACTTAATGAACTGAATACACACACACAGGACCACAATGGAAACAAGCCTCTATGGGCTGTTTGTGTTGCCAACATGCAACAATCATTGTAAACCATACTTTGGTACAATCTGCAAACTGTTAATTGCAATTGCATTTACTATGAAAACGTGCACTTCCTGTTGGTTCGTCACGCCCCCATATATGGTCATGCCTCGTGTCATCATCAGGGATCTCCATAAATGGGCATATATGTAGTAATCTACAGGACCCAAGCAAGACACAAGATCCAAGATCAAGAACAACTCAACACATAAGAACCAAGGTGTGTGGCTACTGGCTTTACAACCCAGATACCTTGCATAGCTTTACCAAGACCACCATTTCAATTAGCTCTGTTAAACATCCCGGTTTAAGTTCGAATCAGACACCACTGCAGTGGGTCCTAGCCTAAACAACCAGCATTAGGTGGTAACCTCACCACCGAAAATCCAGACTATGAATAAGCCTTTACTGGTAAAGTATTCAATCAATCAATCAATCAATCAATCAATCAATCAATACATGTCCCAGCAAGTTTCCTGATGTGATAAATGTACATCTTTAATTGAGCCAGATGCCAAGATATTTTATTCTCTTACCATTTCAATATTTTTACTCTTTGACAGTAGAGATGTAGGCCATAGTCAATGCTCTACGATGGCACTGAGGACTTACCTTATTTGGGGACTTTTTATCTGTATTTCTGCTCACCAAAACGGCATTGTCATATTTCAGTAAAGACTCAATCATTGTGTTGCCTTGAAAATACTATAGCCTAATTGCCTATATACCCAAATACCTTCCGCTTACTAACTCAACTCACTGAAGTTCGTGTTTACTAAATAAAGTTTGGTCCTACTATTGTTTTGAGTTGTCATGGCACGTTGTCATGACAACTCGCTCCATATTTCTTTCTCCGAGCTGAAGGATATGTTTACTATTTCCTTTTCATTCGACAGATGTTTAAAACATATGTATGGATTGTATGCAACGCATTTACAGGGTTGTATAATTACAGAGCACTGCCACACTAACTAATATTCATATAAAACAAAGAGAGGCGCAAGTTGATCGGAACAAAAGTTGAAACCCGCCCATGGGAAAACCGACAACTATTTTCAACGTACCACAGGAAACGGATGTGCATCATTTGTAGTTTCAGCAACAGCGCGTATGTTTCTCAATGGTGTCTTTAGCTACGTTTGTAATGAATCGTCTCTATTTTGCTTTTGTATTATGATATATATTAAGTAAATCCGTTACTGAACTGGTGGAGCTCGCTCATAATGGATAAAGAAAGGCGACACAGAAAAGGGGTGTCCCCGCCAAGAGAGTCCAAAGTGAAGGTAAAACAAGAGAAGCTAAGCCCGGCAAGGCCACATAAGTCCCGGCGCTCCAGGTCCAGATCTAACGGTAGCTCGAGCCCACCGGCACCGAGAAGAAGAACCAGCAGGTACATTATTTGATTATTATTCCCCGTATACAAATCATAAACTTAATGAAAGGTTACACATGTTGGACAATAGTATACTGTGTGGTTAGCAGCTAAGCTAGTTATCTTCGTCCGAGTTGCTAGCTAGATGGCTACCTAGCATTGGCTAGCAAGTTCCTTTATTGTTGTTTTTCTCCAATGGTCACATCGCTCTAAATATGAAACGGAGCCACGAAATTCACTCATCAGATCTAATTATGAATCGCTCCTTCAACATGAAGCCAGATCAGTACTAGGCATGGTTCACATAACGCGTGTACTAGCATGATAATATCATGATTATGACTAGCCCTGGTCCAGTGCGACCAGGGCTAGATTATGACATGTCATGTTTCGGGGCTAGATCAGTCCCAGCAGCCATCTGTATATTTCTATAAAATATGTTTATGGCTTGTTAGCGTCAATTTGCCTCCCTGTTAAAGTAAATGTGTTTTGGTTTTCTTTAATCTTGTATAATTTCACGTAGATCACCTGCCAGGAACAGGGACCGCTCGCCAGATAGAAGGGAGAGGTCTCCCGTCAGGCGGAAAAGCAGATCTCCCAGAAATAAGAAGAGTCCAGTCCGTGGTGCTGCTGATGCCAAAATAAAGCGGGTGATTTGGTTGTAATGTCTCTAGATGTGTGAATTGCTGTTCATCGAGAACACAGTGTGGAATGTGTTAAATAGTAAAAGGATATGGCTGTTGTAATTATATGGCTGTCGGCAAACACTTAATTTATCCTGCTTAAGTGTTCACTTGGCCAACATCAGATATAGCTCATATCCCAAAGCCATAGAAACAATACAAATAGACACTTCTATATACCGGTAGTCAAAGAACAGAACAGGAATTCATCATAAAGGAGGTAAAAAGGGAAAAGAAACATATACAGTGAGGGGGAAAAAGGGTGTGGGTGGACAGGATTCAGATTTTACGGGTTTTGAATTGCAGCCGTCCGTAGGTGCCCTTTGAGAGAGGTTTTGAAGGAGTCAAGGGATTCGCATGTCTTAATGACTGTTGGTAGGGCGTTCCACATTTTGGTGGCATAGAAGCGAAAATAATTTATTGTCCCTTGTTTGTGCCGAATCTGGGTTGTGCATGTTTGGGCAAGGTTTCATCCCGATCCAATCTAGCCTTGCGTAGCGATACTAATATCACTGCGTGGATATTAGTCTCGTCGTCTTGTCCCTCTCAGCATTAGATTTTTCCCCACAATGTCCTGCCCCATATTTGCATACTGGGCCCTGGTTGGTTATAGCCTGGTTGCAGACGAATGTGGTTGGCTCGTCACCACTTCGGCCGTTAAATCCTCCCACAATTGAGAAGGGCCAGAGTCCAGACTTAATCTGCCTGGCCTGGGGCAATATTTATTGCAAAGGCAGATGAAGGCTGGCTATGTGAGGCTAGGTCCAACCACCATTGGCTTACATTATAAAATTGAAACTAGCCCCGGACAGACCTACTCACAGACCCATTAGATTGGTCACCTCCTACAGAGCCAGGTGGTCAGATTCTTACTATTGCGTTGGTCGGCAGTGAATAATTAAGGCAATGAACACAGGCATTGTATAAACGATATATTTTTTTCTTGCCAAGTAGAATGGATGAGGATGAAGGCAAAATGTCATGCTTTCAAATACTCGTACTTTACAGTATTTATGGCACATCAACAACAACACACAAAAGGGCTTAAAAACAAGCAGACTACTTGCAATACGTTTCAAGTCTCAACTCTTCCTCAGGCAACACTCAAATATTTGTTGTATTACAGTGGTCTCCCTCATCTTTTTTACTTAGTATTTTGGCCTTTTTGGGACCCCTGGGGCTCGCCACATTTTGTGTTGCACTTTTTTTGTAAATAAAAGTTATTCCAGTGACAGCAATTGCTTTTTTCGTTTTGCATCTGGGCATGCGCATTGCATTGTTCACACAATGATTGAGTCTTTACACTGAATGTGAGATTGCTTTATAGCTGGAAGTTTGAACATACATACATGCATTTTTCCTTCTTGGCCCTTTTAAAAATAAGAAACAAATTCAATTATTTTTTTAATCTTTTTTTAACTTGTTTGCAATTTCTCTCACAGGAGCGAGAAGAGCAGCGGAGTGGTAGCAATGACCGTAGGAGGCGAAACGAACAGCCAGAGCAAGAGAGGCGGAGCCGATGGGAGTCTGATAGACCACGGGAGAGAGAAAGGGGGAGAGAGCGTGAGAGACCCAGAGAAAGAATCTCTCAAGCCCTCCAGCAGCAGCAAGCTGAGAGACAGCAACATGACGAGCAACGCAGAGAGAACCGTCGGCAGTTGGACGAAAACCCTGAAGAACAGGCGTTTGGGCGGCCGCAAGAAGGTGCCCTGGGCAGTGACACCCCTCCTGAAGATAAAGAAATGCCCAACTTTGGGCTGTCTGGCGCACTAGTAGAAGATACCAACACATTCCGAGGTGTGGTCATCAAGTACAACGAACCGCCAGAGGCGCGTATCCCTAAGCGCAGATGGCGCCTGTATCCCTTCAAGAATGACGAGCCCCTTCCAGTCATGTACATTCACAGACAAAGTGCCTACTTGCTGGGGCGGCAGAGGAAAATTGCAGACATCCCCATCGACCACCCATCCTGCTCAAAACAGCATGCCGTTTTCCAGTACAGGTGAGAACAATAGTCTAAATCAGTGACCCAAATGTTAAAATATAAATATATTATTAAAACATTTTTTAAGTGACTGCAATTCTTCGTAAATTATTTACAAATTATTTGTAATTTATGCACATTATTAAATGTTGGAAGAAATTGGATATATTTAGTATAGTATAGTATTTTTTGCATAACACATATCATATAATCTTTTTTTTCTGTCATTCCGCATTTTACCAGGCTGGTGGATTTCACGCGTGCAGATGGCACCACTGGCCGCAGGGTGAGACCCTACATCATTGATTTGGGCTCGGGCAACGGCACATACCTTAACAACCTGAGAATCGACCCACAACGCTACTACGAGCTCAAAGAGAAGGATGTGATCAAGTTTGGCTTCAGCAGCAGAGAGTACGTCCTCCTGCACGAGTTCTCTGACACAGCAGAGGTTGATGCCAAGCAGGAAGGGGAGGAGGAGGACGATGAAGGACTGGACGCGTAAAGCCACATTTTTGGAGCCATGCAATGTAAATAGCAGAGCTACAAGCCCACTCGTTAAGACCTTGTATATCTGCTATTTTCTGTGCACGTCATACGACGGAACATTAATTAAGCTCTGGCCACACCACAGACTGAACTGCCAGTTTGCATTTGTGGGTAGAGCGAGAGAGAGAGAATGTCCTCATCATTGTTCAAACAATCCCACTCTTATGGCAGAAAATGGAACATGGAAGTGAACTGACATTTGTGGGACATTGGTGATCCTAAATGGATTAAGATTGGTATGAACATTCTGTAGTCATGAATTAAACTGCTTTAACCTGCCACAAACGTCTCAGAGAAGACTATTCTCAGGTTGCTTGCTTCAGACCCATGTGGTGACTGATCAAAGAAAGACACATTTTCTCACATTTGACAGTGTGGTAAGTGTACAAAATAATGCTCAGTGCCAGGAGTTATCTTACAAATGCTATATTATATTTTTTTGATCACAACATTGAGTACAAATTTGAACGGAGGTCTAGCCTCCTGTATGTCCAGGCTACATCTGTAAAATGTACAGGATCTACTGAATGTGAGTTCCATATTCATCTTGTGTATGTGTTGCTTATTGTCAGAAGAAAGAAAACATACAGGCTACAGCTTGTATCTATTGCTTTTCATTTTGTGCTTTTGAGGTGTAGGGAAATTAGTTTAAATTGTCAGGTTCCTTGTTGACCATACATTGTGTATTTCATAATGCTACAAGGCTTTATTTTTACCATTTTGAAGAACAATGTTACATAGTGTAGACTGTTTTGTAATGTAAATAAAGACGGTTGGAGATTATTGGCCATTTCCTGTGTTTTATTCCAGTTACCAAACTATGGCAACATTGGGCCAGTATGTTTTCTTGACACTTGTATGACTTGTAGTTATACGGTATAACTCAATGATTGATAGATATCCTATAACATGATTGTCCATTTAAACTATTGCAAGAAAAACCCAAAGCTTTTGATGTTTACAAATATGTCCTTGTGGAGTTCCACAGGAAAATATATTTATCAAGGTAAAATGGAACCTTATGGGTCTATACACACTATAGACACTTATGAGTCCATTTGGTTCCATTAGTACACAACACCAAGGATTTTACAGTGTATATTGCTGTCCAGATAAACATGCCATGGGGTCTGTTCCCCTGACCTAATTCATGTCAAACTGGTGGTCTTTGAAATTAAAGACCACACTAAATCACCAATGATTCGCCATGCAATTAATATTTGCAACGGTTGACGGTGACCTTAAAACTGTTTTGTTACTTGCAAGCAGTTGAGAGAACTTGAGACTAGTTGCATTGGTGCGGTTTGGGCTTCAAACAAAAAGGGTGTGCATGAACCACTGACTAGTGACTTCCACTGCCAGACAGCAGATGTCGCGCAAGTGTCCATTCCTGGCGTATCTGTTGATTCATTTTGAGGACAAGCGGGGTGGGACCGGGACAGGCAAAGAGCAGAAGGCGTGTCTCTCAAATGGAAATGAGTTCAAGGAATGTCACGGGAGAAGGAGATGCACCTGGGGAATTGCGAGAGAGTGTTTTCGTGTTAGTTTTATTCGGTCGAGGAGGAATGATGTTTTAGTGTTGAGAGCTTCAGTGACAACCAGGACAAACATCATGTATACGACTGAACGCAGGCGAATGAGCCTGCGGCTGCACGAAGTGAAGAGGAAAGATCCAGTCTGGGTTTCAGCTGGAAGTTTGTGGCACGACCCCTTGGCTTTGGAACTCAGTCATTCCAACAAACAGCAGGTTACCTCTCCGCGGAACAGGAACAGAGCTGTGTCCGTGGCTTATATTGTCATAGAAGATGCTTCTGTGCCGCAGACCGAGGAGAACCTCTCACTGAAATGCCTGAAAGAAGCCTGTGCGGACGTACACGCGGTGTTCAAAACCATTTCGTTTGAGAGGATTTCTCTGGGAACGACAGATATTCTGGATAGTTTCTACAACGCAGGCAAGTGTAGGCATGCTTGCTTCGAGTGAATTGGTTTGACAGGAATCCTCCCGGCGCGGTTGTCAGCCAGTGTTTCCTCAGCTAAAGCAAAAGCAGACTGACAAACCTGTTTTTTCCTTGCCCCTGTCTTCCAGATGTGGCCGTGGTGGAGATGAGTGACACTTTCTGCCAACCGTCGCTCTTCTATCACCTTGGCGTGAGAGAAAGTTTCAGTATGACCAATAACATCATTCTGTACTGTTACAAACAGGAGAGTGATCTCCAGGCTATCAAGGTAACTAACTAGATCTGTTTCCTGGGTATACCTAATGGTCCATCCATAAACCATCATTCATGTGCCATTCATGCGTTATGACTCATGTCTGCTATATGTGCATGGTGGTGGTCTGCAGAGAGTTGTTTGTCAGCTCAGCTGGGAGGTTATTTTGTTTTTTGTTATTTGCCAGCTGGGCCTTGGAGTGTCTTGAATGCAATATTTGGCCAGCTGGGATTCAAGCCCTTTTGAGGCTACACAGTACAATGTGAATATCTGAACGTATATGAAGGCAAGCAGACTTTTGCATTGTATTTGTATATGGTAGCCGGTCATATTACGCTTGTTCTCCACCCACAGGAGCAGTGTGGAAGCTACACCTTCATTCCTTACATAGTGTCACCTCAGGGCAAGGTGTTTGCATGTGACGCTACCATGATGAAGGGGATCAAAGAACTAATGCAACCCAGTTTCAAGCTAGAGCCCTTGCTCACCCCACTGGTGGAGACGCTGGTCCACCTCCTAGAAAATGTTCATGTTCAGTCCAGGTCAGACACACACCTCAAAACAATGTGCCATCAAAGCTTTGATGTATTTTCAGTATACTAGTCTATTTCTTTGATAATACATCCTACACCTGTCACGTATAAATCTACAAAGAGTACAAACTGATGTTGTGGGATGTTTGTGTTGCTCCTCATTAGTTTAAGTTAGTTGGATTTTTTTTTAGCGGTCAGTTGAGGTTGACAAGTTCTCAAGTACTTCAGTGTTATTAGCTGTTTATGCACTCTTTAATGGCAGTGAGTACTTCCGGGAGTCGATCCGGCATGAAATCCGTACGGCGCGGGAAAGGTTCAGTGGACAGGCCCTGAGTCAGGAGCTGGCCCGCATCCAGAAGCGCCTGGACACTGTGGAGCTGCTCACCCCTGATATAGTCATGAACCTGATGCTGTCCTACCGTGATGTTCAGGTGTGTGTGTGTGTGTGTGTGTGTGTGTGTGTGTGTGTGTGTGTGTGCGTGCACGCGCACGATTGAGCACATACTATTTATTTTCATAGCTATACTTCAATCATGTGTCTGCTATGCCAAATATTACTGCAGAAACTAGATAGTGATGACCATTTCATGAATGTGCAATGGTCATAATGTGCTTTATAAATAAAAAGTATAGGCAACAGCACAGGATTGTTAACAAATCAAATGGCACATTTGTAATTGGAAATTTGTAATTTTGACAAAGTAGAACCAGTTAAATGGATCCAGTGCTGCTTTGCTGATGGACGGAGGATCAAAACTCACTTTCTTTTCATCATGTCACATTTTTCACCTTTTGTAAATAAATGTGGTTTTGGATCCTAAGAGCAGCAACATTCTGTTTCAGTGTGCAGGCCTTTTATGTTATTCCGAACAATTAACAATGAAATTATTCATTATATATGAACTATTCAAGGGATCTCCTAGCCTAATAAATGATTCATTGCAATTCTGCCCTCTTGCTGTCTGCAGGACTACGATGCCATAATCTCACTGGTGGACAATCTGACGAACCTACCCACGTCTGCAGTGGCATCACATCCAAATATAAAATTCCACTACATATTTGCACTAAACAGGTAACCTGATGCCTTCTGTACACCCTTATTTTGGTTTTGCCGATCAAAATCAGGGCATTGTGTGAAATAGGGCATGGATGAAGAGCAAAGTGTTTTGCGAATCTTCCTCGGAATTGGACAAATACTGTCACTGTCATACAGCAGCGTCATGTCTGTTGCCGTGCCAGTGGTTTTATTTTAGTTTGCACAACAATAGGACAGAACATACTGTACAATCGTTTGATAAAAACACAGCAACTACATGGTAAAAATCTAATTTGATAAGCAAGTTATGAAGATAAAAACAAACTCATGGGGATTATAAAAGCATATTGATTGAAAAGGTTTATGGTATGAGCTTGCAGAAGTGGAGTTAGCTGTGACATAGCGTATAGATTCTTTGAGAGACATACAGGGGGTGTGGCCGAGTTCACCATTGTCTTGTAGATACAAACAACAGAGGTAACGGCATAGCTAAAATAATGTGAAACAAAGTGAAATACATTTTCTTTTCAAAGTTCCACAGTCTGCTGATGCTGCAACTATACCTTCACATTCCAGGAGGAATCGCCCCGGTGACCGAGCAAAGGCTTTGGAAGTGATTCTGCCAATCGTGGAGTCGGGGAGCAAGGTGGCGTCCGATGTCTACTGTCTGTGTGGCCGTATCTACAAAGACATGTTCATGAGCTCTGGGTTCACTGACCACTGCAGCAGAGACCAGGCCAGTTATTGGTGAGGACAGACATTAGTAACCTGTTTCGACCAGTCATGTTTTAATCTGGCTTTTCTCATTGTCAGTTTGTCACTTCCCATAAAAAACAATTGGTTGCGTGCATGCGTGCGTGTGTGCGTGTGTGTGTGTGTGTGTGTGTGTGTGCGTGTGCGTGTGTGTGTGGGCGGGCGGGCTTCCCACTCAGTATATAATAAGTCGTTGTGTGATTTTTCCAGGTATGGCAAAGCTTTTGAAGCAGAACCAACCCTTCACTCTGGCATCAACAATGTAGTTCTCCTGATGGCAGCGGGTCACGAATTTGACACCTCCATTGAGCTGCGCAAAATAGGTGCCTTATTGTATTCTTCTTCTTGCCGTCCATGTTCAAATCCTGATGGAATGTACTGCACACTTTGCCTACACAGTTGTGATATTTTGATATCAGAGGAAACCATTTCTTTCTGAAATGGATGTATGGCATTTTGATCATGACACTGTGATCTGTATGTTTATGGTGTTTGTGTCCAGGTGTGAGCTTGAGTAGCTTGCTGGGGAGGAAGGGCAGCCTGGAGAAGATGAAGGAGTACTGGGATGTGGGATTCTACCTGGGGGCCAGTATCCTCTCAAACGAACAGAGAAAGGTCATTGAGGCCTCAGAAAGGCTCTACAGGCTCAAGGCGCCCGTATGGTGAGTCAACAAAAATGCTGTGCACTCCAAAACAAATCTGTTATTTTCAATTATCAATTTACGCAACATTTATTTGTAATACTTTGTTTAAACTTAATGACCAGTAAGAAGGAATCCACAGATTCCTGCCTTAAGCCCAGACCACACAATGATTTGCGATAACGATGAAACCTTTGCAATGTGTTTCAGTCGGAGAACAATATTCGCAGTGGTCTGAATCACCCTGTTGCAGGGCGGATCATGCCAGGTCATTGAGTCACTTGACCTTCAACTTGTTGAATTGCAAGCAATATACACTTCAGAAGGTATCAACCTTTACAACCTATCGATCGTGTACACGTACAGTCCTCAGGGATTACTCACGCATGCACATGGCAGAGTTTTGGACAGAAGAGAGAAGAGACCTGCTTATCAATCTTTTTTAATAATTCTGTTTACAGTATATAACGAAACTACTCGAACAACAGAAAGCTGTGTAATTGGAAAAACTCTCTCTCTCCCTGTCTCTCTCTCACACACAGACACACACAATCCAGCATGTATTTTTAGTGTGTTGGCAACCAAAACCAACACTAGATTTTTTTTTGTACCTGCCTGCAAGAGAGGGGGAGAGAAGAATGACAAAAAGTCATAATTCTATATAATATAATGTGCCATGGAAACGGTAAACTGTCTTGTTGCCTTGTTGTGGAGTTAACACTGTCCAGCTTTAGCGACAGCCTGTCTCCTCAGTTTACATCCCATAGCCTGGAGGGACTGCGGCAATACTATTGTTGTAGAAACAACAGTTTGTAGTAGTTCGGTGCCTGGATGTGTGGACTGTCCAGTTTTTAAACTTTGCAAAGGGATTCTGTTGCAAGTGTTTGCAAGTTGGAACTCGTTGTGTCACGAATCATTGGTGTGAGTATGGTGTGGACTCGGCTTTAGAGCATGTTAGAATCTTGTGGAGCAGTGAGTTTGCTTTGTTTCCTGAAGGTATGTGGGCTCCATCATGGAAACGTTCATCCTGTACCGTCAGTTTGCCAAGCCTCCAGAGATCAGATCTCCGAAACAAGACACAGTGGACTTTTGGATGGAACTACTGCTGCAAACCTGTAAACCCACCGTCTCCACAGATCGCTGTCCAGTAAGATCACAGCTTCTGTTCCTTCTGGCAGTCTGTCATCTGTGGTAGTGATGTCTATTAGTTGTGCAAGTTGACTAGTAAGCTCGTACAGCAAGCTTGCAAACACAATTATAATTATAACCGGCTTTAAAATAACCCCAAACTTGTTTTGAGTGAAATATCCCTTTAATCATGTTCAGTTACTATTTTCGGCAATCCATTAAAAGCAACAATAACATAACTTGCATAATGATAATGATAAAATGTTAATAATGAAAAGTGTCTGCAAGTTGATTGTCATAACGTACTAAGGAAGGGAATCCAATGGCTTTCTCAGCTGACAACAGCTGACATGATAAGAATCTTTACACTGCGGTTCCTTAAAACTCCCCAGGCTATCACTGGTCCGAGGTCAACAGATGAGAGTTTTGCTTATCTGGAAACTTCACCCTGGCTTTAGGTTGGGCTCCAGACATAACAGAGCACTCAGTTGCAGAAACACACAAGAAATGGGGATGGATGAATACAGAATATGAATTGCATTATCTCATACTGCCCTCACACCAGTAAGTGATGGTACAAAATTATAGTAAATGAGTAGCCTTCAAGTCATGGCAACCCATAGGTCAGGTGCCTAGTAGTGCATTATCTCCTGTTTCCTTTTGACTGAAGCAGGTTCATGTACAAGGACACCCCTTGAAATTACACTAACATGTCACAGGGACCTACCCCATCCAGCTGTTGATGCTGATTGCCAAGCAGGGAAGCATTGGGTACCATTTGTATTGTGTTTTCTGTATAATTATACTCAAGTAGGTTATTAAAAATAAGTGTGCTCAGGTGGGCAGAAACTAGAACTAGTACCTATACTACCTTGGGCCGGTCCAATTAAATCACTATCTATAACAACAATGTCATTCATGAAAATACCAATTTCCAAACGTAGCCTACAGTGTATGTTTGAGCACAGACACTCTGCTTAACCAGTGGACGTCAGTGAGGCAAGCTTAGCTATGGCGTGCAGGGAGAGACAACGTAAGTGGGACCACCACGGTATGCGCTTACACACAGTGGCTCCATTGTTTTCATTGATCACACACAACGGCAGTTTGCTGATGTGGCAGTGGCAAGTGTAGAGCGAGTGGCACTGGCTACCACACACGGATAACTGGAATCTTTTAATTAATTACAATGTTTTGTTTTACTCTTCCAATTACGGGATCTCTGTATAAAAGTTGCTAATAATGCAACATGTCATCCTATTATTCAGAAACAGTGGGAGTCATGTGTACAGTAACCCACCCAAATAATTTCACTATCGTACCTAATGGGTCATGTTCAGTTTATGGTGAATATTATCACAAGCTTAGTGCTCGAAAGCCATGCTTTGTTTAAGCTATATTGTATTCTTGCTTAATCAGTGGAAGATTCATTGTTTGTTGGTCATGCCTCCTGAACTGTACGCAATTTCAAAATACAGGCTTCAAATCCAGGAGTTTGAGGTCACATAGCTTCTGGTTAACCACCCTCCCAGATCCTTATCCTGACCTTAACCACACCTAACCTGACTAAACTGAACCATCTCTCTAAACAAATGCCTAACCACAACCATTTTAACATTACTACATTTTCAGGTCGCAACGTGGCCTGCCTTCAAATCTAGTCATACAACTATTCTCATGGCAGACCCTAGCTCTGGTCCAGCCAGTAAGGATTTATCCTTAATGCTATGTTACTTTCAACTTCCTGCACATGCATGAAAGACTGCAAGCCCGTCGACCGCTGCAAAAATAAAAAGAACGATTTCTGTTCTCACCAATACAAAGACGGTTTTGTAAATTCGAAAGCCTACTTTCCCTAGCGGACGCTAGGGACACACACACTAAAAAAAATCACTTTTTGACCAGAAAAGATAGTTTTTTTTCACCGGAAGAAAAACATGTTTTAGTTACTCCACTGCACCCTCTACAGATTTTGTCAATGGAAAATCCCATTTACCTGAGTGAAATATTTTATTTTCTTGCCAAACGGAAGTTGAAAAGAGGAAGTTGAAATTAACATAGCATTAAGGAGAAGTCCTTAACCAGAGCTAGGCAGACCCCTTAACCGTATTTGTCCAAATTTGATGCGGATCTGAGTAACGGCGTGCAAGTCCGAAATCGGATGTTAGTCTCTGACATCGACCTACTGCTCACCCACAAGGCCAATTTATATAGGTACCCAAATATAGCTTGGCCCACGTTCTTTATTGTTATTATGTCTTGTGTAAGGTAAGATTTACTTATGCTTGGCTTCTTGGACATTGCAGTATTATAGTAACAGTGAGCAACAGCATGCAATGAACATTGCACAGTGTATGCCGACTCAGGAGCCACTACCATTTTGACGTTGTCATGACAGGTGCTGATTCTGGAACCCACCAAAGTGTTACAACCAGCCATAGTGTGCGTGAGTGAAGAGGACGTGAGCCGGACTGTTCAGCTGAAACACGTCACACCCTTAAAGGTATGTAGACCCTCTGACCGCCCCGTAGCCACTTGCCCCTGAAAACCTGTGACTTCTGAACCTGTCTGCGTAAGGGAACCTGTGCAATAAAAGTTCCGTCTATCCATATAGCTTATTCCCTTTGCATTGGTTCACGGCCTAGTCCATGTTTAACCAGAAAAGGTATGAGGTGTTTTCTTTGAGTGTCGTGTGGAAACCTGCCGCACCTTTCTGCCTGAGGGCTGCTCACACAGCGTCTCTTTCATTTTCACGCGTATGTGTAAATATATCTGACTGTATTTGTTCACTGCTTCCACAGAAAGGCTTACACCAGTGGACATTCCCAGCCTCTGCAATCCGAGGAGTGAGGTAAGGAGGAGTACAACATGTGCTAACTTCTTTACGCCTACAACGTCTTTCTGCTTATGGCTCTGGGTGTGTTCAAGTCAGAAGTGCCAAAACAAATGGGGTTTCTTTGGAAGCCATGGCTATCTGTCCGTTTTTCTTTTTCATTTCTTTTCATTTCCCCTCAATGCACTTTCAGCATTTGTTGCTTGATGTTTGTATTTGTGCATGTCATATCTGGCCAATGACCAAAGTCACTGTGTACTTTAGACTGGTATTGCCTTCTAATCTGGCTTTGACAATTCGTATCAGGTAATAAGCCGGGGAAGACTATGACCATTCTTATTTATATAATGGCCAATGACCTTCGTTGGTTTATATCATAATTTCCCTAGGGGGAAGGTCAGGTGTCAGAGGTCAGGTGTCAGAGTAGCACAATGTACAATCTATCTAAAAATGAATATACAAGTAGATATATTTACAAACTATCAACAGTGAATGAATATGAGAATGAATCCTGTGTAAACAGGTTTCAACAGGCGGTATCTGGGTAATAGGTACAGTATATCAACTGTGAATATATGAATGGATATACAGTATGTACAGTTTATCAACAGTCTTATCAGCAGTAAATAAGAGAGAATATTAAGTCTGTCATTGTCAGTATGTTGGTTATCCTGACCAGGCATCTGTCACAGACTCAGTTCTGTTGTGTACATCCCAGCAGTCCAGTGTGCCAGAGTCAAAGCAGGAGTAGGTAATATAAAAAAAACAGAACAGACTAAGCTCTCTTATGCGCTCAGCTTGGTTGTGGAGCCTGATTGCTGCTGGTACAAAGGAGTGCCCAAGTCGCTTTGAGTGAGGTGTGTCAAGGGGATGAGTCTGTGGCAGGGGAAGAGGAGCATTCCTCATCCCCGCTAGCTCATCATGGAGATGAGAGGGGTTTACCTGGATAGCGTCCAGCTTCCTCTTCATCCTCCCCAACCACCTGCAGACTGTCTTATCTTAACTCCATCAATGAAGCTAACCTTCCTCACCAAATACTTTTGTTGGTATCCTTTCTTTGTTACTATAGAGTTAGACTGATGGCAACATGTTACACATGCATCTGCAGCAACCTGTTACACATTGACAGCAATAGTTTTGATGAATTTCAATTAGGGATGGGCAATTAACACACATCGGTGTCCGACGATATTGGCCTTAAACCAATATCGATAATCGGTATCTGTAAAATAATATATCGGTTTTAGCAGATATTTTATTTTATAATAATTATTTTGGAAAAAGCTGCAAATTCTAACAGTGTTTTCTGGGAAAGCTTGCCCAACAAGTTGGAACATTTTTAACTAAAAATACTATACATTCAGGCTGTTTATGTTGGGATATGGGACAACATTTCAATAACGGTGCATCCCTTGTTTTGGAATAAAGAGGCATTGCTTTTTTCAAATTCACTGTTTATAAGGCTTTTTCAGAATCTTTTGAATACAGAATGAGATCATATCGACATTGGTTATATCGGATATCAGGCCATAATAGTCTGGGAGCCGTGTGGTTTCGTCAGGTAAAGTTTCTTTCTCAACTGATTCTTGTAGCTTGGGGTCACCACTCACCAATTCAAGAGGGTGCCCACCCAGTGATATCCCTTGGGCAAATAACAAATCCCTGAAAATAAAGTTTTATGGTATTTCATGCGAATTACTTGGTCTAAATGCATCAAATTTGCTTTCTACACGTGTTTATGAATGTGGATAGGCACAAAGTATTAGATTTATGATGAATGCATTATTAATTAATGCAAATCACATAAAATATATCAAATGCAACAAATTTGCATTCCAAAATAAATGCTTATTTGGCAGTGGTCATGTCCACCACACCTCCTTTCCTATGAATTAACTCACTCATCATTACTTTATTACTTGTACTTAATTAACACACTTTATAATTGCACATACAGTGAGTGGAGTCGGTGTTGCCATATGGGGACAATACATTGACCCTCATAGTACTGGCAAGGGACCTGGAGGGAGTCTGTTTCCTATTAAATGTAAACACAGCCTTCTGGGCTAAAAACATTATTGATTGGAAGATATATCATGATTGATAGGACATGGAATTTCTAGCTGACTGACCTGATATTGTAATCACAGTAGACCTATCTCGAAGATTAGGTAGACATCACTGTCTGACAGGTATGTGGTTGACATCAGCTGGATGGTGTAAAGGTCTGATCCATCAATGACAGTGACATCTGCATCAGCAGCATTCCTCCCGACCTCAGGTGACGTCTTCAATGTGGACATGGCTTTCTGAATTGCTTAGACTCAGATCAATCACTTATTCCAATGTATTTAAAGATTTTCACTCATCTTCCAGCACTGTGCTCATGCTTATTTATTTTTTTACTTTGTCTTTCTGCCTCTTTCCCATTATGCATGTTCATGCAAGATTGTGTCTACATTGACAACTGGTGTGACTGATGACCACATCTTGGAGAAAGTAATGAAATCTCATAATGCTATTTTTGGGATTTGATACATTTGACTTGATTATTGTGCATACAATATCATTCTCAAAAGATATATTTTATGGTATGTTGGGGTTTTCAGGGATGAAGGGGTTAATAATATGCATTAATAAATCATTGTAGAAATCAAAATTGATGCATTTAGACCAAGTATTTTGCATGAAATACCATAAAACTCTATTTTGGCTGGATTATTTTGTGTTTTGCGCATTATGGGGCTAATAACTAAAAATGTCCAAGGGATATCACTGGCCACCCTCTTGAATTATTAAGAGGTGACCCAAAGCTACAAGAATCGGTTGACAAAAAAACTTTTATCTGACGAAACCATGTTCAGCCAACAATCACTAATAGCGATAGTGGCAATTAATTATATCGGATATCGATATCGGCCAAAATGTCTCATCAGTACATCCCTAATTTCAATGTGTTAATCTTCAATTCATTCATTGACTCCCAGTGCCTCCAAGATTGATGAGCGGAGCTGCTTCCTGTATGTCCACTATAACTCTGATGACTTCCAGCTCTGCTTCCCTACAGAGCTGCACTGTAAAGGGTGAGGTGTTGTGTGTGTGTGTGTGTGTGTGTGTGTGTGTGTGTGTGTGTGTGTGTGTGTGTGTGTGTGTGTGTGTGCGCGCGCGCGTTTGTGCCTGACCTTTTTTCGGGATCCCGCAGGATGGGATTAAATATTTGAGGTTTGGGCTAAAGAGAGAGAGAAATATGTAGCTACTTGTGGGACAAACAGTGGAACAACAAACGCTAGTATGCTATGCTAGTTTTCATTATTAACAATAGCATTTAGACTAGAGTATGTATGCAACATATACAATACATACAATATAGCATGCATACCGGTATCTATGTTGCTTGTTGTAGCATAGGTAAAAAATTCTATATTGGCAATGCAATTATGTTGTTGTGGCCATGAATCCTCCCGATTTGAATTGAGGAGATGCACACAGTTGCAGTCTGGTTGACTGCCCACACTGTCTGGGTGACTAGGTGATTGGTTGGCTGACGATAAACCTGACCAAAATATCAGTCTGGCTGCCATATTGGCCATTATTTGACTTTTTGACAGTATCAATATAGGCAGTTCTGCAGCCGATGTGTCCCAATTGTTAACCACTTTCAACCTGGTGTCCCTGATTTGTGCATGTCACTAAATCATCGGTGCGGCTCCACAATAAGTTACAGACTCACTAACAGACAGAAGTCTGATTCATGCAGCAGCACTACTGACTTAGTAACTTAACGTGACAATAAATCTGCTGGAAGGAAAGCAAGCAGCCAGCCAAAGATGCACAGGCAGAAACACAAATAGCCGGAAATAGACACATTCTCTGGCCAGTGGCCAGGGAAAGAATGTGATGAATCATCATCCCTTGTTAAAGGCAATGCCAAATGACAGATGGATCCTATTCACTCTCACTTCAATGGTCAACATTACACAAAAGGGGAAATGGGATGTATTTCCTAATTTGGTGTGTGTGTGTGTGTGTGTGTGTGTGTGTGTGTGTGTGTGTGTGTGTGTGTGTGTGTGTGTGTGTGTGTGTGTGTGTGTGTGTGTGTGTGTGTGTGTGTGTGTGCACTAGTTGCAATGCTCTGCAGAGCTTTAGTCGGTGTAATGTCTGTATCACTCGCTGTTTATATTTGTAACATCCTGCCATATTCTCTCACCTCACTAGTTTCTGTGAGCTGGTGAACTCCCTGCTGCGCCAGGCTGAGGCCCCCGTGGACGACCCCAGTCGTCTCACTGGAGGAATACTGGAGGTCAGTGACAGTCCTGTCTCTGCCAGAAACGACAATTCTATTTTCAAGTTCCCTGGCTTTGACCAGTCAAAAATGAAAGTAAAATAAACTCCTAAAACAGCAGCTATAGGTCAAACATTGAGGACAAAATTATATTCCCATTACAAACCATCATATTTTTCTCACAGTTGACTGTAGCTTGTGTGTCTGCTAGCATATAGCATATTCATGTTATATTCCTTGAACTGTGGAGTCTGGACTCTGGAGTTCCTGACTGTCTGTGAAAGTGGTGATGCATTATGAAGTGCAATTTTTCAGCCACTTAAAGCCTAATTATACTTAGATCTCATCGACATTGATCATATCTAAAAGCTTACAACGCACTGCAAAGCGACGTGTTGTGATATGCGCTTGTAATTCAGTTATTTTCAGCAAGCAACATGGCGAGCAACCACTGTTTGAAGAACTGAAAATAATTTCACAAGCGGCTGCCAACGCTTTCACTTTTGACTGTCTTTGTCTGCTCCTCTCCATGCCATTCTGCAGTACATCTACGAGACAAATGAGAATGGAGACAAGGTGGTTCTAGGTAAAGGGACATATGGAGTGGTTTACGCTGGGAGGGACCTGAGCAACCAAGTCCGCATTGCCATCAAGGAGATCCCTGAGAAGGACAGCACGTATGAGCAGACAATATAAATATTTACTATTTCATATTTGTGTCATCCCTGATTTATCTAGAAGGTTTTGTTTTCAATTATGACTGCCTCTGTATATTATCCCACTTATTTCATGGCAATTTATGAACAAAATCAATAATTTAACTTTGATATTGATTAAAAATGATTGTATTAGCTTACAAGCTTCCGCTCCCATAGCAACATAAAAACAAAGGCAGAGCATCAGTCTGTTATCAGCTGTCTGCCATCAGGAAATAATAGACCACAGAATGTTGTTATTGACCAATCAGAATCAGGTGTTCAATAAATAATGACATAAATATCTCTAGTAGACCCACAAATTGCGAATACATTTCCCTCACTTGTTTGTATTCAAAGACATTTCTCTCATGTTAAAATTATTACCAGATGGTTCCTTCATAGTGTCCTTAGGCGGAAAACAGTTGACACTCCCAGAGGAGATGGATGTGCGCTGGCATTTTTCCTTTCCATGTTTACGATCCACTAACCTCCCCAAAGAGCTCAGCTCCGTTGCCTAGTCCTCTGTGGAAGTAAGGGAAGCTTAAATCACTTTTTCAAAGTGTGCAGCAAACCACACGTTACAAACAGCTGTCAGAGAAGCTATGTTATCATTTTTTGAGGATGCAAAACTCGATTTTCACCACTTGAACCTCAGCAGCCTTGTTGTGGGTCTAATATTTGTGGACAATAGAATACCTACAAGCACACTATCTGTCGCTCCGCAATTTTGAAGATCTACTATTTAGCCCTTGGTCAACTAAGCATTTGGTTTAATTGGTTAAGGCACAAATTTATGTAAAAAGAAGAAGAAAAGGAAACCGCATACTTAGATGAGCCATAGGTCAAACACTAACAAACAGTTAGGACTAACGACTTCAAGTTAGGAGGTGAAACATCAGAGATGATGATCGATGCCTTTAAAATAGAACCTTTCGGTGTGGTATACACAAGAGGCATTAACCACTTCTATATATATATTTGTTCTCATTTGGCACCTAGATCGCCATTTGACGCCTCCTGTCCAAACGCCCTCTGCGCATAAAAATACATAAACGAACATTCCGCTGGTTTATGCTGTCTATGGGGACGCAGTTTTTAGAACCTTAATATCTCGGATCCTTCTATTTGGGTCAAAATAAGCTTGATTTGCGCCTCATTTCTCTAAACGATATGATCCTTGGTTACAAATCGTATGTTTTGGGTGAATTAAATAACAATCGCGACACCCGTTAACATAGCGAAAATTCACTTCCTGACTCGGAGCGTCGCATCCCTCCAGGCTATGGGGTTTTAAGTCTGTGACTTCCTCTCACGTGCAGTTTTGTTTGTAAGTGAGATGTGGGCAAAGCCAGGGGATTATTTCTAACCTATACACAACCTAAATACACATTTCTGTGTAATGATTACGTTTAAAACAAGTAATACACTGTCTGGATGTCATCTTGAATGAGATTAAAAACGGAGTAGTTCTTTAATCAAAACCAGCTGTGTTGGAGGACAATGAAGCAATGGGAATCAAACTGGTGAGCTTCATTTTTATTGGCTTTTATAAAGCCAATAAAAAAACCACCCTGAGCCACCACCAGATGGCGCTGTTGGCGGTAAATGAGTTAACTCATTTATATTCATATTCATACTCATTCTATAATATTAGCTTGTGTTTGTCTCTTCTTTCCTCCCAGGTACTCCCAGCCTCTTCATGAGGAGATAGCTCTACACAAGAGGCTGAAGCACCGGAACATTGTGCAGTACTTGGGATCTGTCAGCCAGGATGGCTTCATCAAGATCTTCATGGAGGAGGTTCCTGGAGGTGCGGGTTCTAGTGTTGTCAATAATGCTGTCAAACTCATGAGTGTTAATTGTGGGCTAGCTGCAGCAGCAGCAGCGAGCACACAGGCAGGTCTACATCCACACACAACACACAGACTAATATTATTGTTCTTCCATGACGTTTAAAAAAACCCCACAAAATAATAAAATAAAATGACACTGTCTTGTACAATAGAGACAACTTCATTTAAAGAAAGGTTTCGGTCAATAGACCTTTTTCAATCACCAGATGCCTGAAGGATCGAAACATTTCTTAAATAAAGGTGTCCCTATTGTGCAAGTGTAGACTGTGTGTGGGTAATTTTATTTTATTCGTTACGCCTGATCCCTGTCTACGCACTTGTCTCTGAGCTGATCAGATGTGTATAATACTTTTAGGTTTAAAATGAAGAAATCTAAAATGAACGGTTTTGGACATGCCAGGTTTCCACCCGACAACGATTTTTATGAACACATTTTTATGAACACTTTGAGTAGATGTTAATAATGTTAAACTTGTTATTGTTCTAGGTTCTTATTTATTTATAAATGTTATAAGTGTTTTTCTTTACGAAGCAAGACTTCAAAATCGTCATGCCCCATGTAAATTAATATCAAACTGGGGGAATCACTGGTTTACATAGACAGGCCTTTTCAGTGATGCAACATTTCTGTAGTCTCCATGCCACTTTACATACCGGTAAGTGAGCAAGGCACTGAACCCCCAACTTAGTGGCCAACAGTATAAGACTGGTTGTACTGGTGTGTGTGTGTGTGTGTGTGTGTGCGTGTGTGTGCAGGGCGTTGCTGAAAATGAGCACTTGTGCTCAGCTACTACCCTCGGTAAATAAAAAATAAAGTATCTAAATTTTCCTTTAAATGTTATTTTGTCACTGTTTTGAAAGCTGTTCAGTGGAACATTCAGTTAGGTAAGAATCAACAGCTTAGCAGGCCAGCATCAGAGTACTGAAAGCCAGGCTCTTGTTGCAGGCACTTGTTGCAATACAATGCCATTATTTAGCTGCCAGGAAGTAAGAGAGAGTGTGTACGTACATGCGCGCGCGTGTGTGTGTTTACTGGATTTCTGTGGGATCTTTACTGGCAGACAGCGATAAAGGAAGTGGGTGTATGAAAGCCTGCCCGCTCAGAAAAACAATGCATTGTGTTCTTTGTGGAAACATATCTTCAAAGTGAAGTTCATATTATTTGTTGTTATAGGAAGCACAGATATACCATACATACAACTAGGCAAAAAAAGTTTGTTTCACTGACAAACTGTTAAAAGCCTAAACCACACCAATGATTTGCCATGCAACTCCTTGCAACTTGCAACCATTATCCCCAATGGCAGTTTCAAGGAGTTTCATTGGTGCGGTTGACCTTAAAACTGTTTTGTTTCCTCTGTACTACCAGTATTTTGTATGTAATCCCAACACAAATTGTATGCTCTCTTTACCTCTGTCTCGACTGAATGTTTAAAATATCTTAACCAACTCCCTTAAACCGTCAACCTATAATCCTGTCCCAACATGCATGTTGACCTTAAATTGTTTCATAGATGCCCCCTGTTCTCTTTTTTCCCCACCCCTCCCACAGTGAAATGCTTCTAGAATGGTAGAAAGCTAGTTGTCTTCATTCTAATGCGGGTATCTATGAAACAATTCAAGGCCAACATGTATGTTGGGACAGGATTATAGGCTGTTTCATGGGTACATGTGTTTTGGTCTGGATTTCTCCTTTAACACTAATAAAACACCATGCATGTCACCAGTAAAGTGGCAATGTCTCTAAATTGTTGGAGAGGATGACAGAGTTGTGTTTTATCTTGTTTTGCATAGGAAGCTTGTCATCTCTCCTCCGCTCCAAATGGGGTCCTCTGAAAGACAATGAAGCCACCATCATCTTCTACACAAAACAGATCCTAGAGGGGCTCAAGTATCTCCATGACAACCAGATAGTCCATCGAGACATCAAAGTAAGCATGGAGTCTGTTGATGAAGTCTCTGCTCTTCTATTCTATTCTCTTCTCTCCTCATATTTGAGTATTTAAACTTAAGCATATTTGTACTTAGTTGCACACCGTTGTCATGCACCGAAAATCTACAAGCTATTTACAATCTCCAAATGTGTTGCACCATGACACTTTTTTTTTTTTTTAGGTACTTCACATTGTGCACAAACAAGTATAAATCAGGCATTACACAGCATGATTAACACTTTTCAATATTGCAATGCATTTGTTTCCACACAGGGGGATAATGTGCTGATCAATACCTACAGTGGTGTGCTGAAGATCTCTGACTTTGGGACGTCCAAGCGGTTAGCAGGGATCAACCCATGTACTGAAACCTTTGCTGGTAAGATTACCAGGATGAACACACAAATGGAAAAAAGAAGAAAAGAAAGTCTGTATGTGACACTTGGTGGTTTTGTATTATGTGCACTGCATCCAGCTAATTATTTTCCTTGAATGGATGCATTGCATTTTACATGCATAAAAGGGACCACAGTGATTTACTGTATCGTCATGATATTCAATAGGTACACTCCAGTACATGGCCCCAGAGATCATAGACCAGGGCCCTCGGGGTTATGGGAAGCCGGCAGACATCTGGTCCCTGGGCTGTACTATCATAGAGATGGCCACGGGGAAACCACCCTTCCATGAGCTGGGCAGTCCTCAGGCAGCCATGTTTAAGGTACAGTATATTTAGGTCAACTCCAGTTAAGAATTTATATAACCTTTCTAGAGCTGGGCGATATGGACAAAATCTTTTATTTGATTTTTTTAGTAATGTTTTAGAAATCATGGAATTAGCAGATTTATAAGCTTGTGAGCTGGTCAGCTATTTCTTCTATTTCTAAAGTATTCAATAGGACTTAAGTGATTAAAACCAGGAAGTCTACACTTATACCTTATAATGATCTTACAATAACTAATATGCCAGATGATATCTATATTACCCAGCCCTAAATCTGGCACGTTGTAGCTTTGCCTGGCAACTTCTGTCTCTGAAAACTCCAACCTGATTTGAAAGAAGCCCCTCTTCATAACCATGGAGTTGTTCAAATAAACTCTTAACCATCCCACTTCAGGTGGGCATGTTCAAGATCCACCCCAAGGTTCCAGAGTGTATGTCTGATGAGGCAAAGGGCTTCCTTATGAGCTGCTTTGAGCCAGACCCGGACAACAGAGCCACGGCCACGACGCTGTTGAAGGACGGCTTCCTTAGATGTTCCTCCAGGAAGAAGACCAAGGCTCCAAGGGAGCCGGAGGCTAAAGACACATCGCCATCTTCTGGTGAGACTTCACTGCCAGTTAATGTCTGAATATTGGTGGTTGCTATTTGCGGTTTCTTGGCATGGTAAAGTTTGGGAACTCCTAATTTATACTAGCCATCTTTGTTTAGCTAACTAAAAGGTACATTTCAATCACCTTTTCAACTTACTGTATCTGTGATAATAATTGTGGTCCGTTTTTATAAAACATTTATAAGTCCTGAATAAAAACCTGAAACCTACAGCTTGACTCTGATATTGCAGGTGACTACTACCACCGCAGCCTGTCTGTTCCCATCTCCATTCATGTGGAGGACACAGACTCCTACTCGGACATGATAGACTTCAGCTGCTCCCTGGATCTCAGGCGGGTCACATCTGTCATCAGAGAAGATGATATCTTCTCTGATGTGAGCCCACCCACCACTGCCAGTTTCCTGAAGTGAGTCTTGTCAGATATGAAAATATATATTTTTTTAATGCTCAAGCCAAGGTTCCCGGTGCTCAGACAGAGCTGGGCAAGGCAGCGGCCCGTCTTGTAATTAACTCAAACTCTTTAAAACGGAGCTATCTGCCATCATTTGGTGAATTCAGAGGAATGCTGCTAAACACTGTGATTGCACCTGTTTCTATTGAGATATTTGTTTTGATTGACTTGTTAATCTGTTCTTTTGTAATTACTCTGATTGTAAAATGTAATGGACCTAATGGATTTGGATGTATTGTATTGTAACCTCAGCTCATTGAAAATGAGGGCTTGCCTTCAACTGTACCCCCCGATTATAAATAAAGGTGATGATGAACATATCTCACCATCAGTTTAATAAATTCCCCACTGGTTTTGATAGATCTTGTATCAAGTTAGACCGCATCCATTATAGTACTAATGTGATGATATAGTTACATTATATAACCTTTGTATAGTTGTATCTTTTGTCATATTGTGTTGAAAGATAATGTGTCTCCTGTCCCCCACTGCTGGTCAGTATTCCAGAGGACTCTCCCATGGACATGAGCAGCCCAGCCTCAACGGGGGAGAACCTGGGTCTGTTTCTGCTGAGGAAGGACAGCGAGAGGAGGGCCACACTGCACCGAGTCCTCACCGAGTACATCAGCAACGTGGTGTTGAGCATACAGGACACCATGCCTCAGGTTGGTGAAGAGGACACTCCCCGTGCATCACACTCATACATTTCAAATCACTTTTAAGACCACGTTAGTAAGGGCGGTGATCATTCATTGATTAATGCAAACATTTTATCCGTAATTATCAAATGAAGCAAGGAAACCGTTATCACAGTGCAGACGGTACGGACAGTAGACACAGATTGTAATGGTATCATTGATGTAATACATTTTTCTATGGCATGTTTAACTAACCATTTGATAGATGCTACTGATACTGGTGCTACTGCTGACAGCATGCTGGTTTTGTATAGTATTCATCGACACTGCCGATGCACTGCCGAACCCCCCAATTATGCATTTCATTCCATCTGTGGAAATAAATGCATACGTGGGGGGCTGTTTGTGTGTGTTTATCTAGAGGGGGGGGGGGGGGGGGGTTCAGAAATGCAAATCTTTTCATTAAGCTTGTGTATAATGTCTAATATTTTCTAGATCAGTTTTAATAGGAAGTGGCATAACACTCTTGTACATTCTGTGTGTGGTTTTGTTATATCTTTCAAAGTCATCTCTAACTTTTAAAAAGCATGGCGAGGGCTCATCGCTTACCCCAGAGCACATCACAGAGCTGATTGGCTGCTTGGGAGAAAACATCCGCTCTCCAGACAGGAAACAACTGACCAGCAGCCTCCTCAGCGTGCGAGCGAAGCTGCTGGCTGCTGCGGTACCTCTAAACAGCCTGCAGGCAGTGCTGTTCAGCTTCCAGGATGCGGTAGGTAACCTCAGAGCAGATGCATACATTGTCAGCATTGCACCACCTTAGGATGCTTATTCTCCTTGAGCTGTTTGCAAGTTTAAGGAGATAGTATACATATATTGCCAAAATGTGGAAGAAATCGCCATGTTTTAATTTATACCGTTTGTTGGAATATTCCTTTTCCTTTCCTGAGGGTTTCAACTAAATCAGTGGGGTTAATAACTAGTGGAAAGACGTGTGTGTCTGCATAAACCTCCTATTTCCATATTTCATCTTGTATAGTTTGTGATTAATTGATAAATGATTTAATTAATATTTTCATATATTTGTTGTATGACAGTGTCACACAAAACTAGCAAAAACTGCCGATCTATCACGATGTGTTGTGAGCGCTTTTTCTTTTTTCTTTTTACATATTCAATTATAATAATGCCAGGTTGAAAGTTGTTAAGTCTTGTCAAAGTCAAAGTCGTACAATTTGTCACACACGTTACCACAGTGAAATTAGTTCTCCGCATTTGACACATCTCTTGGGAGCGGTGTGCCGCAGCCAAGGAGTGGTGAGCCACACTCGGGAATCACTTGATTAGTTGATTTGACCCCCCAATCCAACCCATTGATGCTGGGTACCAAGCAGAGAGGCATTGGGTCCCATTTTTACAGTCTTTGGTATGACCCGGCCCGGGATCGAACCCCGACCTCCCAGTTTCAGGGCGGACACTCTAACCACAAGGTCTGGTCTGTGGTTTTATACTTTTTAAAAAATATACATATTATTTTTGTGGCTTTCGCCTTTATTTTATATTTTTTATGGAGGGACAGACAGTAGGCTGACAGGAAATGGGGCGAGAGATGGGGGAAGACATGCAGTAAAGGCCGTCGGGATCGGGAGTCGAACCCGCAGCACACTGCCAGACTGGATTACCAGCCAAGGTGCCTGGACCACTGAGCCATGGCCCAGGCCGGTTTTATACATTTTTAAACAATGAAAAGCATTAACAAAACCTAATAGTTTTGGACATGGAAGGCTGCTGCCTGATAGTGACAATGTGTCCATTTCCTGTTTTTAGGTGAAGAAGGTGTTGAGGCAACAGCAGGTGAAACCCCACTGGATGTTTGCCCTGGACAATCTGCTGAGACAGTCAGTGCAAGATGCCATCACTGTGCTCCTGCCAGGTACAACTGTTCATTTACCAGCCCAGTGCTTATCAAGGACCCCCAAATTGATATGTACATATATTTGGCCATTCTAGCCTATAGCGATAGTGGATCTGAGGTCATAAATTCACAATTATAACATTTGAGTTCAGTTGAGTTCCTTGGCCTATAAGAAAGTTGATGCTGATTTATTTAGTATTTGGCGACATTGTACTTTTTACTCCACTATTTGAAAATAGCCGATCTACAAGCTCACAACGCATATTGATAAGCTATTTTCAAATTATTTTCATGCATTTTTGAAAACTTAGGACATTCTGCATAATGAATACTTTTTACTGTTCTTTTCCAATGTTGAATAGATGGATATATGTTTGTTCTTTCTGATCACATCCATAGTACTTCTGCCAGTCTTCTTACCCAGGCTTTTCTGTGTGTCTTCCAGAGCTGAAACTCCAGCTACAATCCTCATTCGAGTGTGACGACGGCAGCACTCCTCCAGATACCGAGCGTCTCAGTGTATCAGAGCTCCCTGAAGTTTTTGCCACTGACCAGAGGGTGGAAACACAACTGACAGAAGAGCCTGCAGATGAGTGTCCAGCTAGGCCCGGCTCCCCCACAGACCTTCCAGTCACCACCCACTGTCTCCTGAGCTATGAACTGAGAGGGCTACGCCTGGAAACCAGCAGGTAGCCTTTAGCTTTCTAAAGCACTGTTTCCCAAACAGTGGATCGGAAACCCATTTGTGGGACGAATTTCCCTTTTTTCCCGCAGAATGTTCAGCTGTTTTCACTGAATGTTTTCCTACTATGACATGCCCAGCATAGGGACGCTACGTTGCGGTTTATGATCCGGTCGGGAGCGGATTGTAACCTTCGTCATGTTGTAGTCAATGATTTGTAGTCGTCTCGTCTGGCAGGAAACCACAAGGCGGAATCAGTACTATGAATGGGTACCCATGGAATGGGCCATTCGCTCCAGACCGGTTCACCTGCATTTATCAACCAAATCACATTTTTCAATGTGGAGGATTCCAAACCCTGGTCTCCACAGTGGTGGGCATGAACTTTACCCCTGTGCCATCCGAGCAGCCGGTACCTAAGTTTTAAGACAAAACATTAGGAGAAGACACTTTCATTAGATAGTAGAACTGTGTAACAAAAAGCTATAATGTTAAGTAACTATCAATCTCCTTAAAGTGTGGCCATGACTGTCATTCATAAAAATCCCAATTTCACCATAGCTTGTAAATGTATTATTTTAATAATATTAAGCATTTGGGGTCAGGAAATAGTGCCTACTAGTGCCTAGTGATTACTTTTTCTAAGCCGATTTCAGTGCACCAAATAAATATTTGTAAAAATACCCTGGAGTACCCCGAAAGCGACAATGTGTGTTCTAGTTTTGGTGTTAATTGTTACTGATGAATGGTGATGCGTGTGGTTCCAGACTACTGAGCCAGTTGAGTGACAAGGAGAAAGAGTACCAGGAACTCCTGAGGAACTCTGTCCAGAGGAAACAGGACCAGATTGACATGCTGAGGAACACAGTGGTCACCACAGGTACATTATGGTTCATCATGTCTTCTCTTCACACAGCCATCTGTTACAACCAATCTCAGCATGGAGGTGGATCTTTGTTTCCGTCTCTCTCGGGCAGAAACCTTGTGTATTCAAATTTCATCTTTTTATGTTTTTGCATGAATGAAAATGTTTTGTCACATGACCACACACACAAAGTAGTGAAACGGCTGATCTTCAAGCTCAAAAATATGTCACAATGCAATGCAACACGTTGTGAGCTAGTAGTTTATCAATTTCCTTTAACATTTTCAAACCTTTTGAAAAAATGTTTGTGGGTTTTATAAATATTGAACAAATATTAACAAGAGCAGTTAGTGTGTCGGGCGGTGCCCAGGTCTCGTGACATCATCAGGGATGGGGATGTGGAGACCCTGATGTCATAGTAAATGCGACCTGCTGTCGCAGTTATAAGCCCATATATGGAGATCCCTGATGTCATCAATATTGGCCAGCAACTCATCTGACGTCAAATCCTTAGATCTCCATATATGGATATATATCAGAACCTGTTCTGACATATCTGTTCATATGTTGATCCTTTCCCTTCCATCCTTCCTCTTCGATGTCTCCCTTTTGACTTATACCTGTCGATTCAAGTTATTCAAAGTTATTAGTGCAGCCACGGCCGGCAGCCGGCGAAAACTAGAGCTCTCAACAGGCCCGGAATTTAAGGCCCGGCCCTACCTGGGCCTCATCCAAACCCTGTACACTCAAGAGAATGTCCCCGGGACCTTCTATCTGTGAGGTGACAGCGCTACGGACTGTGCCACCGTGCCCCCCAGCTCTGTTTTTCTGTCTTTAGGCATGGACCACTGGAGATGATTGCTACCTAGCATGTGAAAACCTGATCTGTCAGTTCAGAATGATTAGAATCTGGCTGATGAAACATGCTGCTACTGTAAACATTGTGTGCAGACCGCAGTTAACACCTTGTGTTATGCCTGTCGCTCTCCCAAAGTCTTGTGATGAGACTTGGGGCCCAATTTTGCGAGTCTTAAGTATCAGGTCTTATGACTTAAGACCGAGAGGAGTGACCATTGCCATTTGTTTATTTTGAGTGACCAAACAGCATTGACCACACTTCCAGGTCTTAAGTCATAAGACCTGGTACTTAAGACAAGCAAAATCGGGCCCTTGTATCTGCAAACACCAAACTAGACCAATGGACTAATACTGGTCTTCTCTCCCTTGTGAGAGTAGATGGTTTGTATCCACAGATAAGCCCTAATCCAGATGTGAAGGCGTTGGTACGTTGGCTCAAGGCTGTTCCGGTAGACCAAGATACTATCGACAAGGTAACTTGTGCATTACTCGCTGAAACAGAAAGTTCACTACTGTATACTCCAGGTATCAGTTGAAATTGAAACTCAATTCCTTCCTCCTACTTAAATAGGCTGAATGGCATCAGTCAATCTTGTTATTAGCGTGGTTGCTTCATTATTACATAAAGACATAATTTCACGTGTGTGTATGCGATCCTGTTTTTCCTATAGTTGCGCTCTCACGAGTTCACCTTGGACTGTCTTCTCCACATAGCCTGCAGGGATGACTTAATGTATTGTGGCATAAGGTGAGCTGTCTCCACGCATCACCCTCACACATCCTCACACATGCTGAAACACGCTCGGCTACAGAGTTACTAGAGAGAGGAAAACACTCACTTTTAATTCATGTAAATTACTATTATGCAAAGTGTTACACATTGAAACACTGATATGACTTTATACAGTAATATGAGCACAACTGGTAAACGTTTATCCCCTGATGCACGTACAATTCCTCTGGCTGGAATTTCTGTGGTGGATGTCTTATTGAGTTGAGAAAAGGGTTTTACAAGTATAACACCTTGCTTGAAAAACCTAGCCATCTTTCCAATTGTCATATTTAAGAGATATAATCCCACTTTTATGAAATTTCTGTAATATGAAATAATATCAAAACTCATATATAGAGAGTATGCACAGGCATGATTTTCCCATCAGGACATGCCCCTCATCTAGACTGAGTGACAAAACATTGAGCAGCATGGAGTGTTGAAGTTTGGAAGCGCTCGTTGGAATACGTACCACCTGGCCACCTCTAAATGTCACATAATGCAGGAGGCAGCAAAATGTTAGTGTTAACACTTCCAAACTCTGACACTTAAAAATAATCAAATGCAGGGCATTTCTTGACAGAAAGTAGCTCATAACGTTTCTATGGTGGATTTTCATGAAACAAAAACTTTGCAGATAGAAAGAGGATAATTCAAGCTTTTCGTTCAGCTGCAATGTTAGTGAGTTTAACAATCAGACAGGACTTTTCTGTTTGGATGAATGGGCTGTCAAGGCCAGAAAGTAGTTTTTTGCCACTCAGTGGGCGTTCCCGCATTCTTCCAGGTACAATGATGTCACACGCATACCCTCTATTGTTTTGGAATGTGGCATTTTTACAGTATGTGTTAAGTATCCTGTATTCCTTCCCAGAGGGGGCATGCTTTGTCGTATCTGGGCTGCCATCACTGCCCGCAGGAACGGCCAACTCAGCACGCATGCAGAGGAGAGTGAGGACACACTTCTCTGATAGCTGTTGAATCAACGGACAACAGATCTATTGATAGGCTGGTCCTATCAGTGAACTGTGACAATGCAAGGTACTGGTGGTGTGCAGCTTTTTGTACAGGTACCATTGTCATTTGGAATTGTTTGAATTGTTTTGGACAGTTCTCTTGTCGAACAAACTGCTGATTTCTGGAAATGGTGTAAGCACCATTTGACAACTATACTTTTCTTTTACTCTACTTCAGGTGGGTTGGTTTGTGTTTGCAGAAAGAGGTATTGACTCTTCTTAACTTTTTGTGTTAAGTGTGATGGAATGTAGATATCTCCCTGTCAAAATAGGACCTGCTGTCTATTTTTGCAGCTTATCTTGAGCTTGGCAGCAAGGGAGTTTTCTTTACCCATACCTGCTGCGCTGCATGCATATAGGGTGCAGTGTTCTGCAAATGCTCAATTGGAATGCCATTGCTTTTATCAAGTGTAATTATAATTTATAAGAGGTGAAAATGGACACAGGATGTTTAGGTTCTGAACAAAATATGTTGGCCATGGCAAATTTTAACAGTTGTGTATAAAACTCATTCAAATATCCAGGGATGTAATTTTCTTTTACACTGGAGATTATGTGGACGTACTGGTCAGCCAGTTCACATTACCATGGAGAAAACAGTTTGAACGTGTGAGTGTCTCTGTGTGTACACCTGCATGCGCATTCCTGTATATTGGATTTCTGTGACAATGCGCTAAAGGAAGTGAGTTGAAGAATGATATTTTGGCTTGTCAAAGGCTTGTCCACATGAGTGGCCTCTGTGTGGCATTCTGTATTTGTGTATTTTTCATCTATTTAATTGTGCAATTATGACTCAGGACTCGACCTTGGTGAGATAAAATGGTAAATTATGTCAATTATTTTTTTACAAGCGGTTTGAAACATTGGAATTATGGGGCATATGGTGACTCAGTTCTGATGCTACACTATGTCATTATGGGTATTACTTCATGGAGGGATTGGGCTTGGTTTCACTCCGTAAGGAATATGAGTAATGTTTTTTGCTCACAATGTTATTTTAACTGAAGAAAGCAGTGGAGCTGGCTCAAGCATGAACTTGGTGTGATGCAATTTATGTGATAACACCCTTCTTACTGCAAACCCAACCCTGAAATCAGGTGGTCTATTTAAAGCTACAATCCCAAGTTTTATGTCCCTTGTCTCCCTTTCCCAATGGAGAGCAGAGCTGTAATTGCAATTGTTGTCTGAACAACAATAAAGATGCACATTTGTGTTCAATCTGGTGTGCTGCCTCCTTCAAATAACTGACATTAACCAGTCCATTAACCATGGACTAACCACTGAAGATGTGCTAGTTACAGCATTATTCAGACTATTACCATCTAGCTAACCATGATCCCCAATCTAGCAGCTTCTGAACCGATTCATAATTGTGACTCCCACATGCCTCTCTGCCTCTTTCACAGAGACTTTTAAACTCCCTCACCCTTTCCCTCTCTCCCTCACTGGTCGTCTTGCAGTCTAGACATGCTCCTCTCTTAAATCATAATCATCTGCAGTGTGGCAGCCCCTCTGCTGCTGCACTTCAGTGTACTCTTCCCTGTGTTCTTAGATTTATAACTCACCTTTTGTTGTCAGGGCTTCTAAAGGGTAAACACAACCTCCTTCACCCCAAATAAAATGGAATAGGTCTCCCTCTGTGGTTATCATAGGCTTTGATTTACCATGCCAATTACCCAGAATGCTGAGCAAATCAAATTGTCGTATGGCAATAAATTGAGGCAAGCTTTTGACTGCCATCTGTGTCCTTCGATGCTGAGTGAGGTTTTAATCTGGTAACCTGTTTTCCCCAAACAACACTTTTCCCAAACTACACTACCTCTAAACCATGTTCTTCTGCCAGATTAGACCTACACTTCTCTTTCACACACACACACACACACACACACACACACACACACACACACACACTTTAAATTATCTATTGTGGCAGCAAACTCATTTGACTGTTCTTATTTAATTCAGGGGGCTTCTGAGTTGTTCAATGTTACAGTGTCTGATGCTGTAAGATGCTGTAGAATGGTGGGTATTGCATAGAACTGAGCTGATTCGTTCTGCTGTAGAGAGCACTTTTATATCATGCAGCAACAGACTGCTTGGTCTCAGAACTACTTTTATTCTGCTCCTATAGCCCAACATGTTCGCAGCCCACCCATAAGATGCGTATAAATATTATTATATCTTAGTGTTTTGCAAATTATTTGGACGTACGCTTGCAATATCCCCACGGCCCACCAGTGGGCCCCAGCCCATAGGTTGAGGATTGCTGGTCTAATTGCTAGCTGCTGTACTGTAGAAATATGTGGGCCAAAAGTAGTCTACATGCCAACCGACCCAAAGGCACCGCAAACTAAGTTCCGTTTTTCATTGCCTTCAGCATTCCTCTTGTCATGCATCCTTCCCTGTGCGTCCTCTGACTCCTCTCCCAGTGTTATATGTTAATCCTCTGCTCCATGTGCCGTCTGGAGGTGGAGCTGAACCAGTGACGGGCGAATAATGAGGAGCGCCGTCAGGCTGATTGTATCGGGGTCCTGGGGGGATTGAGGCCGTAGCGTTGGGAGGCCCGGCCAGCACTTTGGGGATTATTACTGAGCCCTAGCCCACACTCCTCTTCACTATCACTACATCAGTGGTGGAATCTAAAGTAACTAAGTACTGTATGTACTTAAGTAGAATTTTGAGGTGTTTTTATTTTACTTCCATTTTTTATTATTGTACTTCTACTTGAACATTTTAGTTACAAATTTGTAGATTTTGATTATTATTACAAAACCACTTCAGACAAATACTTTAGCAATTTGAAAATAGCCATCGCTGTCACTTTGCAACGAGTTGTGAGCTTGCAGATCTGCTATTTTCAAAGGATTTTTATACATTTGAAAACTTGTGAAATGGGACCTTTTGCTCATGAATACTTTTACTTTTGGTACTTGAAGTATATTTTTGATGCCAATACTTTTGTACTTTAATACTTATTTTTTGAATACCGGACAGCCAAGTAACGAGTATTTCTACAATAGCTACAATAGCTTGATACTTTAAAGTAAAACATGTGAGTAGTACTTCCATCACTGCCCATAACCACAGACGGCAATCCCACCAGGGTACTACTGGGCATGCAGTGGATCCTTCTTATTACAAGCTCATCATTTTCTCTATGCAAGATGTGACTTAATTTGTAGAATTACCTCACTAATTTAGTTTTTTTTGTTGAAATGTAAATTTGATAATTATGCAGACTTGAAAGCATTGTTATCTCCTTGTGTGTTCTTACATGCATGTAGCCTACTACAGTACATCAAGTGGTTGTAAATTACCAGGTCATCAATATAAACTAAAACTCAATAACAAACTGTCTGAGGTGCCTCTTTCATTGATGTTTTAATGGTCTTTGTAGCACACTTTGAAGCAGATGATACTTCTAACACACTCTTGCTCTCTCGCTCGCTCTCTCTCTCTCTCTCTCTCTCTCTCACACACACTCATTATTTCCTTCCTAATGAGGTACCAAATGTCCTAAATTGGGAGCAACATTCTATTGTACAAGACTCTAGGGCTTTCAGTGTCTGTGATGTGTAAAATTAAAATACCAACACATACTGTATGAGGAGGATACTATCACTCATATTTAGACAAAATTGATAAATAGTCTCTTGAACGCAAGATAGGTCGGTGACACTGACATATGACACAAACCTATGTTTGGATCTTTGTCTATATAGTAAGGTGTGTGTGTGTGTGTGTGTGTGTGTGTGTGTGTGTGTGTGTGTGAAATAGAGAGCGAGATAAAGCTTCCCTAAGGCTTGACCTCTTAACCTTTTGCCCTTTGTTTATATCATATGAGCGTATCACTTTGACAGAGCCATCCACCCGTATGACATTAAATCAATACATTCTCTCACAGAATGGACTGAACTTTTTACTCCTTTATAGGTTTACTTTAGTCCATCCTCTCTCCACAGGTGGATATGTATCTAGTTGTATAGCCTAGTAGTAGAAGTCAATGGCGATGATTTCACACAGATTATTTTACTGGGTGCATGCACGTTTGCTTCTGTGTTCATGTCTGTCTGTCTGTCTGAATCTCATGCAGGCGGATCTTGAGGGCTTCCCCTCCTTTCAAATGGCATCAGAGGTCAGCGTGAACTCATGAAGGCACTCCCACTCTCTCGTTCTCATTCATTTCTCCCCTCTGCCATTTTGCTTCTCTCCCCTGGCTCCCACTTTGGTTTGTCATGGAAATGAAAGCACTGGGAGAGGCTCTCATTGTTATGAAGCGATTGCGGGCAGAAATGGGTGGGTGTTAGTGGTTGTGTGTCGAGGCCGGGAGGGGGCGGGGGGTAGGGTGAGTGAGGAGTGTAGCGAAATGGCAATGCATATGGTCATATACAGTGAGTGCAATGGAGCAGAAGGGACGCAGAGAGACTAACAGTAGAAAAGCTTGGGACCCCGCAGGCAGTCAGAGGGGAGCCCAGTCCTCACGTGTTCAAACGGATAGCTCGTGTGTTTGGTTTTTTAGGCATCATTGCGTCATCGTCTGCCGGGCAGTTCTGTGACATTTTGCTGTGGCATCACATTCCTGGTGGATATTAAAGACAATGAAGATCTGATATCTGATTTTATGTTAAATAGTGCAGAAGATAAAGTAGCTATACTACTAGCTTTACGCCTGAAATATATTTTCCTTTGGCAAGCTATGGTACTAATTGCTCCATTTGTACACTCCCATAAAATTGAATTAACAGTTTAAATATATTATATTAATATGTATAATATGGGGATTTTACTGTGTAGCCTACTACAGTATACTGTGAATGCAGATGGGTCCTTACAGTTCTGAGCCCATAATTGGCCACAGAGTGATTAAACGGAGGAAGATTATCTGGCTCGATCCTTCCACTGCACCCTAGAGAGAAAAACACTATCTCTCTGGCTGTGCTCACACACACATTTGATCCAGCATGACAAATCACACTGAAGGAAACATGAGACAACATGGTCATTCATTAAGATTAATCTGTGGACCCAAATGGCCTTTGACCTTGCAAGCCTGATTTAGCAAACAGAAAGCAACAAAGAAATGATGTGGGTGTAAATATTGTTATTTACAGGAGATAAACTGCAAACTCAACATCCTATAAAATTGGCTTAAAGGAGGACCAGCCGGGAGGCAGGCCCGCGGTCGTCACGCCCATGTCACCATGACTCAGACATAACCATATAAGGATTTTCCAATGCAGCTACGCCAAAATATGGCCTCATACAGTAACTCAGCTGCCCTTCCTTAAGGCTACACCAGAGCCTTAGATATCCTTAGATAGCCACACACCCTTCAGTTCGTAATAGACAGAGATAGCACACTCACAGTCTATACATTGACAGGGCGTAGTATATTCCTCTAGGCGGGACATTCTGAACATTCCTACTATTGTTATTTCATTAAGGGGCCGATGGCGACGAGTCCATTCACAGCAGCTGACCTCTAGACTCATTGTGGCAGTGCTCCCTGAAAAAGAAATCACATGGGACAGGAGCCATACCGGCATACCCACACTACTAGACAGTACACACACACACACACACACACACACACACACACACACACACACACACACACACACACACACACACTTTGGGCCTCATGGCTCGGCAAGGCTACTTACTTACTGGTAGCTCTCATGGGGTGAGCTGGTTTCAATGTTCTTTATTATTGCTTGTCTGTATCGTTTCCCCCATCGGGAGCGGGAGTGACACCTCCTTTTACTTTACAAATCCCAAATGGGCTCAAAGAAAGAGGAAGCTCAGGCTGCAGAGAGCTTTCTGTTCTAGTGTGGCTCGCATTTCTGCTGCGGTGTATCAGTTGCTTCGAGGCCTCTGGTACGGGCTACTCTTCTCTATCTCTCTGTTAATCTTCCTTTAAGGTGTATCCTGTGCTTTCCAGTTTCTTTGTTTGACGCCCCCTGTGTTGTTGATTTTTTTACTGATACAATCACACCCTCTCAGTTGCATGTATTGTACTACTAACCTATTCCCAAAGTTCTGCATTAACTCACTTCCTTGTCACTGAAAACTGTGTGTGTGTGTGTGTGTGTGTGTGTGTGTGTGTGTGTGTGTGTGTGTGTGTGTGTGTGTGTGTGTGTGTGTGTGTGTGTGTGTGTGTGTGTGTGTGTGTGTGTGTCTGTGTGTGTGAGAGAGAGAATTTGTGTGCATGCGTGCGCATGTGCGCATGTGATGGGGAAGTATAGGCATATGAGGGTCTCTCCCTCGGTGTATTTCTGTGTACATTTGAGTCTGGTGGTACTTGTGATGAGTGCAGCTGCAGCTTGTGAGGGAGTGGTAAGGGCGAGGTGGGGGTCCCCTGTCCTCTTGTGTACAGTTGCCTCTCACTTGTGGATAGCTAATGGAAATGACAGATTCACAGGTCGCCTGCATAATCGAGACCCATAGAAAATGAACTCTGCACAATAACGAGTCACTAGTTATAGAATGCACTTGATTAAATCTGTCAACGGTTCTCTAGTGATGCAACATATACTGTACATCAAAGATACCGCTAATAGAGACCCACCAGTATATGTTCCTCCTTTCTGCCTCCTCCTTGGTTTGGTTTGAATGGCTCATTAGGGTTGTACGTCACAGTGCTGTTTCCAAATGAGTAGCTTACATGTCTCGGCAGTTAAGCTAAATGTTGATAACTGCATGACACTCACCACCCCAGCGATGATGTGTTCACACCACTGATGTCAGGCAAGCTAGGCGAGCGATACCGATGTATCAAAAGACACACACAAGCAGACTATGGAACAGGTTCCACCTGTCAACCATCAGGCTGTTGAACAAGTGTTGAGCTTGTTGTCATGTAAGTCTTTTAACATTCACGTGTGTGTGTGTGTGTGTGTGTGTGTGTGTGTGTGTGTGTGTGTGTGTGTGTGTGTGTGTGTGTGTGTGTGTGTGTGTGTGTGTGTGTGTGTGTGTGTGTGCGCGCGCACGAGCGCATGTGTATGTGTTAACTTGTGTTTGAGGGGCTTAGCCCAGAAAACAACAGGGCGGATATTTGAAGGAGAGATGAAAGGAGGTGGGAGTGGAGTGAATTCACAAAACATTATATAAATAGGTATATCTGCAAGATCCTTCAAAAACCTTTATTTCAGGAGTGCACATTGTGCTTTGATGTGTAATGGATGGTTTCATGAACTTTTCATGCACTCTCTTTTTCTCTGCACTCTGCAAAATGCGGTTCTATCAAGCATGTAGCGGTTGTCTTGCAAAATACATACTCATATTGCTTGGAATTTATACAATGACAGCCCAGTAAGAGTGTGAAGATTTAGATTTACCCGAGCATTCGTCCCGAGTTACCCAGGTATTTGTTGTTGCTCATTATCCAACCAAGGCCTGGCATATCAGTCCAAGTCTGATGCAGCTGTGCTCGAGGATGGATACTGAGGGCAACAAAACCATGAATAAGCAGTTTAATATTACCATCAACTTGGAACTGCTCCTGTGAATGAACCTTTTTTTTCCTCTGCGATGAGTTGACTGTGCAGCCATTCTTTGAACTGTCAAAGGTCACTGTTTTCTGTTTTGGTTCCTTCATCATAGAAGCATCCATATAAACAGCCAGTCTCCACAGCTGTGAATTTTAATAAACCACCTGCAGCAACCGTGCTTGGCAGCCAAGTGTCGTCAATGTTTATACAATTTAGGCATTTAGCGGTTGCTCTTAACCAGAGGTACCAAGTGCCAAGAAAACAATTAACTTCTACAAAGCAAATAGGATAACAGGTAAACCTCAAACTTACAGTATATTCAGGTTATAAGTAAGGTGGGGGGGTTGTCATTCCAGAGCTAATTGTATGATGCGTGTCGCACACTGTAAATAGCTGACCTACAAGCCCACAACACGTCACGGCATGATGTGTGGTAAGCTTGTAGGCCTGCTATTTTTATGTGAGACACCTGCATGCAGTTCACCCCCAGCAGCAGAACATAGGCTATGAGTGTTTCGGCCCACACTCCCACAGGCCTTCCTCGCCGTGAAAAACACCTGCATGCAAGCCTGACTGCGACACTTGAGCTTGTGCTGATTGCACGGATGCTACACTCACGCACACAAAAAGGTTTTTCCTTGCGGCATTGAAAAATACATATAGGAGCAAGGATGACCACATGGCCTGGTTTGGACCAGGTTTAAGCCTGCATGCGTATAATAAATATGTGGGGACGCTTTTTTATTTTGGTGGGTTCAGTGCGTTAGGAATAATACAGCCTTAGTTTACACTGATTGGTCACTTACTGTCTTATCCCTAGAGGGCTGATACGGCATCTGACCAATTATGATGCATGACCATAGTTATTAACCTCTCAATTCCTTTATCACATCCTCACCCAGGACAAATAATGGCTGAGATGTGATGAATAATATTACATTATTAATGTGAGATATTTTTTGGGAAAGATAGTTTATTTAAGTTTCAACCAGAGATTGCAAGATCTTGAACAACGAATGCAATGTTACTCTCCTCATAATTTCACAATATTCTGTATTTCTCAAATCCCACTACCCTTTCTGATCTGTTTGTTTATAGGCCTATACTGTGCAGAATAGAATAATTAAATCATGTCAGAATGTATAATATGCCCAAAATGATCATTATTGTTTTAAAACCTTCTTGTCAAAAATACATTTTGTGGTTAATGGTAAATAATAATAAATCTAAAATTCTGTCAATAATAAACTAATTCTCAGCTTTTGTATTCACATGCAATCAACTGCTCCAACCTACCTCCCTCCCTCCTATCCCCTCTCAGACACACACACACACACACACACACACACACACACACACACACACACACACACACACACACACACACACACACACACACTCTCTCTCTCTCTCTTGAGGGGTCCCCAACCCCCATGTTCTTCAGCCACCACTTTTCCATTCCAGTTGCAGTGACAGGTGGCTCTTGGGGTTTTTGCTAACAGGACTCAACAGCTGCACAAAAGAACCCAACTGGGGTCTTTTTGGGGGGACGGGATGTCCCTTCTCAAGCGTGCCGATTAGCCCCCACCCCCTCTCCTCCTAGCAGATGCTGTCGGAGATCCACAGGTGGTAGATGGTATATCACTTGCAGTTCAAATATTATGTAACTTTAAGTATAATAATACATTTTATTTGTGACACACTCAAATCTATACAAGTACAACCAATGCAGTGTTAATTTAACTCCCAGGTTTGTACAAATGGATTTACAAATGGTTAAATGAACAACTTTGCTGTGTGTATCTCTCCATTTCTTCTTCCTTCTTTTACATCGAATCCTTGTAAATCACTTCATGACATTTGGAATAATAACTTTATCCCAACTCTATAAACATTTATATAGTTAATTTAGTACAATCTGGTACATCAGTGAAACCAATGCTGAAACACAGGTGAAAACAGGCTGACATGAAACCACATATACAGTAGTTTTCTATATAGCTTGCAATTACATGCAGATCATTCAGATCATTATTTACCCAAGGCAATTGTTCAATTTAAGTGTGCCTCAACTTAATAAAAAAAACACAGAGGTGTCATAGGCCATAAGTAGTAGGTACCAGTACCAGTGTACCACCATCCTGCACACCTTTTAGTCCTATGAGCAGCCATGTGTGTTTAGACATTTTGATGATAATCCTATTCCTAATTAAAAGAGATGATGCTGGGCCCATGTCTTCCCCCCCATCTATATCCCCCTTTGCTGTCATAATACTGTAAAAATCTATAAAAAAAAAGCCAAAATCTAAAAATATCTAAAAGAGATGATGCATTGTCCAAGGTTAGGGTTTCTTTATTGCATCTGTCTGTCTGTCTGTCTGTCTGTCTGTCTGTGACTGTCTGTCTGTCTACTAGTGTCTAGTCAAAAACTTTAGACTACACTCGTGTGAACTGTGAAATGAGCATTGTATTTTTCAAGGCGAATGGACCAAATGGTGAATTATGTGGTTATTTTATTGGGTGGGTGAATATTAATACTTCATATTTTATACATTTTTCATGTAGCTGTGAGCTGCTGTCAAATATACAGCCTGACGGGATGTAACGGCTACACATGACACCGCCACATGAAACATAAATATTATGATCAGAGAGAGGATAGTCCACAATAACAGTAACAACACCCCCGTGCCCTGTAATGGTACAGTCCGATTCAGAGGCCGGCGAGGGACCATACGTGAGCGTTGCGCGCCGCCCGGTGCCGCGCTCCGGAAACAGCCGATCTACAAGCTCACACAGCACCGCAAGAGTGGCTCCGTGTGAGCTTGTAGATCGGCTATTTTCGGGCGCGCGACGACGATGCAGGCGTTCAGCATCAGCTGTTGTGTGTGCCGGAGTGTAAGTTCATCCACTCAGTCACTCACAGTCACTCCTCCCCCACGATTCCCCAAATTCCCTCTCACACCATTCTCCCGACTTCTTTGAGGAATTGACGCAACAACGGGCGGGTTCGTTCACTAGTAGTACTGGTTGTTTAAATTGTCTTTTTTTTTTGTCGTCGATTTTTGTAGAAGTCCACTCCACGGTGACTTTGCAGTGGGACGGGTGGTGCGTTTGGGGCAGGTCAGCGAGCGGAGGAACGAGAAGTTTTCCCCTCCTGCCTGAGGAATGAGAGGACTGTCGCCCAGCAGAACCGCATGATTGAATGAGCAACAATGGAAAGCAATAATAAGGATATCATCGGTACTGGCGTGGAAGACAAGGCTGGACCCGAAGCAACATGTAAGTCTTTTGATCAATTGATTTACAACCAGCATTACTTGAAGACCTGTCGTTTTTTACAAGTTATTGTTCGAGTCGCTGTCTTTAGTGTAAACTTATGACCTTTTTTCATGTAAGCGTTGCAAAATGCAACCATTTAACATAATTACTATCTCTAGTAATTCAAATTTAGTGGATGGGTTTCATAAGCAATGTTGCAATCCAAGTTTTTTTCCACATTGGGCAAAATATGACCATTTCGGGTTTAGAAGCTGATTTGAGTTTAGCCAAAACACGAATAGATAGATCATTGAAGAAGTGCGATATATTGTTCCATAGAAGCAGTCGTAGACGTTACCAGATGTTGTCCATAAGCTCTTTCATCATCCACTGGGTCAAATTTTAATCCACATGACAAAGACGACTTGTCAATATTTGCAGCCTTAGCATGACAATGCCATTGACAATTATTACGTTGATTAGTGCTTATTGTTGCCTACTACACGGTTCTCATTTGTCTCGGAGAATCATTTACTGAACCATTAGCATGGTGATAAAACACACATCGCTAGGTGAGGTAATCTGATTGATCCCATCCCCCTCGTCATGGTTAACCTATGATGACTAACGCTATGCATTCATTCACACCAGCGGTTTCCTGAACGACGGACTGTACATGCGTCAAACGACTGATGCATGATAATGATTCACCCCAAACCCGTTTCCCAAATGCAGACTGATTTTCCTATAGCCACAGGTGCCATTGGCTTCTTGAAACTGGTGCAGAGATGCACCAGTGGCAGTGAAACGAGACGCTCACAACTGGGCATGCATCAAGGGAAATTCACATGCATTTGCAAACTGCATGTGTGATTGATCATACTAGCATCTTCAATTCTTCATCTTGGAACCCAATGATGATTTTAAGCCTGCAGTGCTCATTGAAATGATGAAATCCATGATATTTTAGTAGGGATGGTCTCCATAGGACTATAGGAGACATTTTCTTATTTATGATAATTTTGAAGAGATGGTCCCCATAGAGAAAAAGGAATTTACGTATGATAATTTTAAAGAGATCGTCTCTGTGAGAATAATGTACGGTAAGCTGCTCTGCTAGACGGACATGTTTGAACATCTATGCCTCCCTACCATTGTTCATTGATACACTGTCCGGTACTGGAAATAGAAGGACGGCAACGCGACGGTCACACGCAATGTGATGTCCTCTCTTGGGGACAACAGAAAACTTCCTTCCTGCTGACAGGGGGTTTAGGGGTGGGCTGCTGGCTCCATGTCAAAGGGGAGGACAACAGAGCTCCTTCCAACCCTATAGTTATGGGAACATTGTTCACTGAGACTGACTTAAATCTGCTCTCTACTGTATGAAGCACACTGTGTGTGTGTGTGTGTGTGTGTGTGTGTACACACTGTCATGGTCATGGGTCTAGGAGCCAGGTGTCATCAATCTCATGGTCTATGACTAATGACAGAAGAACTATTCTAAGGAATCTGTTTGTCTTGTTTGAAGTATGTCTGTCACTTACAGCTGACTATGATGACATGGTGGTAACCAGTGCTAAAAATAATAATAAAAAAAAGATGTTGCAACCAGACCTCGACAAAGGATGCCACACTCAATCTCTGTTGCATAACATGAGCATGTTGAGTGACATTATTGTCTATGTTGATGTCACTGTGCCATTACATGCAGGTCTTTCTTTTCTTTACTGTATGTCTCTGAACAAAATTACAGAAAAGATGTCATGTGAAGTGAAGGCTTTATAGCTCTGCAGTTAACAACTGCAAAGGAACTTACTTTATGGCCCATTTCCTACTTTCCTATTGTGTCCCTCCTTGGCGTCCATGTCTGCTGAAGTGCTGAAATACGAGATTTGTAAGTGTGAGAGTTATAAGTTAGATGTGACTGTCAATATTAATTATATAATCTCCCAAATGCACACCTTATTTACCTTATCTGTTAGGCCACCAACCATCATAGCAGCAGCTAGCAGGTATACAGGTTAGTCTAGATAAGGCACACAAAGTAGCAGCACAACGGACATGAGAAGAAGGTAGTCCACATAAGGCAGAAACTTCACAGGTAAAAAGCAAGTTTTAATTCTCTTTGCTTTCTCATGCATATTATATTACAAATTAAAGTTATGAAACTGTTGTGCTATATCGTGAAATATTGGCACTAGGGCCTCAGAATTCTCTCTGTGGTAATATCTCACAGTTTACTGTAGCATGATGTTGAGTGTAGGCAGGCATGCAAACTTTTGAATCTAAAATCGGTCAAGGGACAGGACATACTGTTAGACCCCTGTCAGGCCTTGCTCCTGCTCTGGAATCCTTCTCTCCTTTTTTCTACTACCTAGTTTGCATGTTTAAATGTAAAACTACATTTCAAATTAATTTTTTTCTTTAAAAAAAAAAATATATTTTGGGGCTTTTGTCAGTTTTGTGCCTTTTTATTGATAGTACAGACTACAGAGTATAGAGAGGGGTGACACGCAGCAAAGGTAGTCGGGCTCGGAAATCAAACCCACAACACACTGTCAGGCTTTAGAGCCTACTATATGTGGTATGCGCCTTAACCGCTCGGCCAGCGGTCCCCCGATTTTAATAATTTCTTCCATTTCAAAACACATAAGCACCTACCTCACCATTGTACTTTTCTGTGGTTCTGGATCACATAGAGCTACTGTACACTACTACTGTAACAGTTTGGTTGGATCTGTCCTTGTCGAACCAGAGGCCCTTAGAGTGGAGCTGAAGAAAGTCTGGCTGGGCATTGTGGAATTCTGCCCCGTCAGGACTTTTGAAGACCATGTTCTAATCCTCCTTTTCTTTAAATTTGCATTCAGGCATTCTCCTCTCTGAGCTCTCCGTTCCGCTACTCATCCTGTGTGTGTCCTTGCTGTCGGGACTCTACTCTTTCATCTGCTCTGTTAACCTGATAATCTGAGGCCAGCCCTCTCGGATGAACAAAGTATAATTTTGCCTGTATGGATGGCCATTTGTCTGGCAAACTCTCAGTGAAATATAGTTGGTAAGGTAATCTGTCTAAAATGAAGGATGCACAGATGCAATGGAACATATTGGCTTAATGCTGATTGCTGATTGTACAAATTGTACAAAGTCCTTTCACTGTGTACCATATAGCCAATTTGGCTATATGTTACACAGTGAAAGGACTTTGTACAATTTGTACAATCAGCATTACATTTACAATCAGCATTAAATTAACACCATGGACCTAGCTGTATAGGCTATTCCCCTTCTCAAGATTTTTTCAGTGTGACCTGAACAGGATGAATACAAGTGAATATGACAGGTGACTGGTTAATGTGACAGTTGGTAAGGTACAGTGTTTACACATGCATGGGTTTGGTCTATACATATTGTCTTGAGTAAATGTCACTTGCATTGCTCCATCTTCAGTGTTTCATTAGCCTCTTGTCTTGTAGTGAAGCTATGCTTCAAAACACATCTTACTTTGTTGAATACCATAAGCTTTTTTGAAGCAACAGAATTCTTACCTGACTGTTTATTCTTCTTAATGGCAGTAAGCTATTAAAGTCATTATATTAATTGAAATCATCATTTTCTTCTTTATGCGGCCTAAGTGTCTTTAGTAAGCCAATGCAAGCTGCTTCACCCTGGCTTGTGCAGGCATAGACACATTGAGCATTTAAGAGCTTAAGCAGACTGACGGGTCGTCTTCTATTTAGTAACACAGGGAGAAACCACCAGCCCAGACTGCCAAGCATGCAGTGAATGGGATCAGCCAGCTACTCTTGAGCCCCTGGAGCTCTCGCATAATTGTTGGAGATGTGCACCGGTGTACCCCTTTTTTGGGGGACAAAGTTGCATGGTGTCTTTACAAATTGGTAGTGGGCAGAAACTCAGAGTCCTCCTCGATTAATTGGCTTATTACAGGCACAGTTGTCTACTCGGCTGTAGAAAACAATGTTTTGTGTAGCATGTATTATATTATCCATCTATGGTGTGATTCAAGGCTTATTGGGTTCGGCATGAAATATGTAGGCTGAATTTAAATACAGTATTCCCATGCCTGCTTTCAAGATCAAAGCAGCTGCCCCAGAAATGTACACTTGGGCTGAGCTTGCAGCAGTACAAAATAGGTACATTTACAAGTGCAAAATTAATTTCACTGCAAATGTACTGAAGAAAGAGTGAGGCAGGAAAGTGATTATTTAGAAATAAAATCAATCATTTCCCCTCAATGTTCAGGTTGATTTTCTTTTGGCACAGTGAATAGTATTATTTATATTCATTACATTACTACACATGATGCAGAGAGAATACCTCCTACATCTAGGCTACATGCCTTAAAGGCCCGCTGACACGCCCCTCGGGAGCTAAGAACTGCTATCAAACAATGCTATCATGATTCTGACGTCAGAGTGGCGAGGGGCTTTCCCCAACGACTTCTATGCGGGCTCGCCGGGCTTGGTGGCCGTGGTAGCATAGCAACTTATGCTACTATTTTGGTGTCACATTTAGCTTGAATACTGGGTGAAAGTCTCATTAAAAAAATTATTTTTTCGCAACATTGTTCAGGTGAACTGTGTGTTTATGCTTGTTCATTGTAATAATCAATATCGCTATGATTATTTTATTTATCGCCGCGTCGCTCCGCATGACAACATACAGTCTAGCCCGTCTCAGATGCAGGCTGCACACACACGGATGGACGGACGGACGGACGGACGTATAGTCTCTGGTCAGGTCCCCGCATTGAACTGGGCATGTGTGTACGCACACACACACACACACACACACACAACTTTTAGCCGTGCATGACAGCGGGGAAGAGAGCTAAAGACGACGAGGCAGATTCCGTGCCATTGCATGTGTGTGTGTGTGTGTGTGTGTGTGTGTGTGTGTGTGTGTGTACACACATGCCCAGTCCCCCGTAGAGGCTCATGATCTCGTCCGCAAGACTATGCCTCGGCATAGCGATATTTATTATTACAATGAATACAAACATAAACACACTATAGTTCACTTGAACAATGTTGTGGTAACTAACTACGGTATTACAGAGTGAGAGCGAGGGTGTACATGTCAGCCTGCGGCTGAGAGGGGAAAAGAACAGTAGTCGCGCTGCGGGGCTGCTCTCACAGCGGCCAGACAACAGCAGACCGTCCGTAGTCGCGACTGTCGCGCTGCGGGGCTGAGAGGTCTCAGAGCGGGCAGACAGGGGTGTTGGCGACCGGAGGAACATGGGACTAGAGTCCAAAATTTGCGCTTGTGCTGCAGTTCCCCTAAAAAAACCCACGCCAACCTCAATTGCATTCAAACTAAGCATTTCTGGCGAAAAAATATTTTTTTCAATTACATTTATAGCCAATATGACGCTAAATGTACCGTCAAAAACGCTAGCCTGACCTATAGCCACTTGTTGCTAGCGCCGTAGCCCCGTTTCAAACTGTTTCAAACTGTTTTCAGTCAGACCACGTGATGTGTTGTACCACCCATATTAATTTCGGGGCGTGTCAGCGGACCTTTAAGCATGTTAATCCTTTTAGAAGAATTTGGGAATTGCATGCTTGACCAAAGGGATTATTAGACAATTCCCAAATCCTCCAAAAAACATTAGAATAGGCCTAAATAGCAATACTGTAACTGGAGATATTAATACTTTGCCACCCCCTTTTTCAAAATGTAATTATAGTGTGCAGACTGCAGATGAAGCTACTATACTACAGATGCTTGTATTTTGTGACTGTTGTTTAATTATTAGCTCATGCTAATGAAATGGGATGATTCTCATTTGCCTCATGTTCAGAGATGTTCAGATGTTCAAAGCCCACATGCAGAACATTTATATCGTGGGAAGTGAGTTGGACAGGAAATAAAAGTGGGAAAGCTATAAGTCAATTCACACAAGTGACAGAAGTCATGCCAGCAACGCTGTGCTGTTTGAAGACTAGACTATGGTGTTGAGACTGCAGTGGTCTTGCGGTAGTAACAATGAGTGGGAATACTTTATTGTGGCATAGGGGGGCCTTGTGCTGTGCCTGTATACAGTATGTGTGTGGGTGTGTGTGGACAATGCTCATATGTATGGGCCAGGGAGAGTGTTTATTTTTGTACTCTTATCTTCCTCTCAGTGGAAGAGATTAAAGGACAGTACCGGTATCAATACAGACCATTGTCTATTCACAACTTTGGTAGCCTGGCGTCCACCTATGCTTTCTATGGCATTAATTAGAGCAACAGAGAGAAAGAGGAGTGTGTGTGTACACGTGTGTGCGTCAATTTAACAAAGGTGCAGACGATAAGAAATCAGCAGAGAGTGATCAACGTTTGCGCTACTCTATGCCGAATTGAAGTGGACTCGGTCCCAGACCTTTTTTTTCCTCCCTGGAAATAAAAACCGAGGCTACAACTTTGGCAATATATTGTGCATACTGCATACTGCATTAGATCTCATCCTGCATGCTGATACTGTTGACTTGTGTAGCTGTAGCCCAAATGCCATTAGTAATATGCTGTTGTGTGGACATGATAATCACGTCCTTAGTCGTGATTCAAGGTGACGGACTGACGGTCCACTCCACTGCGGTGGACACAAAAATCGTAATCATTCACACAACTCTGTCACAGAACAGAAGTGTTGCGTGGCACAGACTTGTTTGGCCTCAGAACTGTTGTGGGCTATTGGAAGCCGTGCTAGGAGTGAGGATGACGTCAACAGTACCCAGCTGCTGTAAATCACTTATCTCTCACTAGGGAAACAGAGGATGCTCTCCAGTCTCCGTCTCCAGTACTCTGGAAATACAAATAGTGGGAAAAGCCTGTCCCAACGAGCACTCAAAAGCAGTCTGTCTGCAGTAATTTCCCTGGTTCAATAGCTGCAGTTGAACACTATGTGAATGTGTTGCTATTTGTTTTTGAGGGTCGCTAGCCCCTCTATTATTCAGCTTAGTGTAAATTTCCATCTTACACAAACTTCCTATTGACAATGAATGGAGAATTTACGTCATATGTGTCTGAGCAAATCTGTATTTTTGTCCTTCGACAAAGGTTGGTGGAACATCTTGTCAGGGCTGCACAGGAGTTGAAATGCAATGGGGTGGTGAAAATCTGACTAAATACAGTATATAGCAAAGCCACAAGCTGTCTCACAAATCACCCTTCACTTTCAAAACATGGGAGTATGAGACCCCTTATAACATTCATTTAGAAAGCTTCAACTCTGCCTTGGCTTGACCTGTATGCCCTTGATTGTTTCCACCAGGCCGATGGCATGGGGAGAGAGTATGTTTTGTGTCCGTCCATCCGTCCGTCCGTCCGTCTGTGTACAGCTAATCTCCGGGACTGTTAACCCGGTCGATGCACACACACTCCCTAGATGCCAAGATGAACCTCTGCCCCAAAATTTCCAGAACGGCCTGTTATAGCGCCACCAGGTGGCTGACTTTTGAAAAACACTTTTTTATATTACTCCTCCAGATCCAAAAATCCCGCAAATCATTACACACTATCTCTATAGTCATGTGTTCAAGATGGATCTGTCTGATATTTCATATTCCATCCTAATTGGCTAACATTGGCTTTCAAAGTTTGCAGCCAGGATTGGCCCGTTTTAACCAAAAGCCTCAAATCATGAATGTAATTTATGTGAAATCTTTCACAGACTTTCCTACTAGGCTGAGGAATATATCCCCATTTTCACATTGGCCTGTTATATTGCCAACAACAGGTGGATTTTCGCAAAACACATTTTTGTAACAAAATGCCTCAAATCAATTGCCATCCAAGGCTTAAGAAGAAATGTCACCCTTTTCACATTGGCCTATTATAGCGCCATCAGGAGACCACAACCTGACCTGCCCTGGTGGAGACCTGTGCCCCGAGGGGCACTTTTTCTAGTTGTCTTTCTTTTAGCCCTCCTGGGCTGAGGGCTCATGCTGTAGTGGTGTGCCCTAATTTCATTACCAAACGACTGTGGTGCCCTTTCTGCCTGGGACGCCATGGCAGTAAGGACACAGGGAGGGAACAGGGAACTCTTGCTTACAACACCGTGACTGCTTCCTGCCACCTCCACTGAGTCTGTAAATATCCCCAGTCTGGTCCTCCTGCAAAACTCGGTCACGACTCATTTGCTAATATTAGACATAGACCCCGTTCAGCTAAGGGCACAGTTTCGTTCACACCTTGACCTGCCAGCCAGTGCTCTCCTTGCAAAAGAGTCCATCTATATCCAATAGCATTTTGACAACTCTTGTGGTTAAAGGGCCTGTCCACATAAATTCTCAGAACAATCTTCTCTGGTCAATAAATGTACAGGTTAATAATATTTATCCATGTTTCTCCGTTATCGCTAAATGAGCTTTACAGGACATTTCGTCCATATCCAATAAATTATGCATACATTTGAGTCTCCAGAATATACTGTAGATGTTCCAAGGGTATGCACGCAAAACACGCCACCACCAAAACAAGCCAGTGACTCCTTTGTTGGCGGGATGGGCAATGGTTTTGGCTTATGGCAGACTCGGTAGATCCAATCAACGTCCCTGCATATTTCATCATTTATTTAGTGAGGCTCTGATTGGCATTTTGTATGTGATGTCGTGTCGCACCTCTGAATGCTAGTCTGAAGGTGTAAAATGGAGATATGCAGACATATGGGTATTTAAGGATCAAGCCATTATTTCACATTTAATAGATGCTAGATTTCCTCCTGTTGTTTCTGTTGTTGTCAGGTGTTGCAAAGGAGTTTGAAATTAAACATTTGCCTAACCTTGTGGTTAGTTGTGTTCTTGTGGAACATACAATTGGATCTCAAGCCAGCAGAAAAGATTACACCTAAATGTGGGGTGAAGACATTCAGAACCTAAACACGTAGGGGTGTTTTATGCTTAGTATTGCACACAGAAAATAGCCAATCTACAAGCTCACATGTTGCAGTGCACAACCAAGTATAATGAGGGCTGTTGGACTTAATGGCATGGTGAATGTTCACAAGATTGGTACTGAGAGCTGATGTTTGCTCAAAGCAATGGTTCTGAAAATGACTACTGTACAGTGTACACTGGAATTAAGCAACCTCATGTAGCGTGCGCACACACACACACACACACACACACACACACACACACACACACACACACACACATACACATACACATACACATACACACACACACACACACACACACACACACACAAACGACAACGGTCTCCATGTATGTATCCTCGGAATGGAAAGGGGGAAATGATCACTGTTGCGCAGGAGATATACAGAGGTGTGTGGGGGGGCTTGCTGAGATTTTCAATGAAATGGATATCGAATCATATCTAATTTGTACATGAGACCTACATATATCAACCTCATCACAATTCTGTTTCCTTTTCCCTCATGTCACATTCTCTTCCCACTCGCAGAACTAGAGCTAAGTTCACGAGTCACAACGCGACGTAGTGTGAGCTTAGCTTATACATCGGGTATTTTTTAAAATATACTAGTTAAATGTTCTCAAGTGGAAACATCAATAAAATCTATGTTTTTCAAATTCATATAAGATGTGCATTGTTTAATACAATTGCATTAAAAACATCAGTAATCAGTGGTCCAGGACTCGGTTGGTATCGACCTCAGGAATCTGGCATCGGTTGGGCTCTTCACAGACCCGTCTGAGGATAGGGCTAGTCAATAGAATCCATTAGAGATGGAGATACATCTTGAAAACATTGCCTGTGTGAGAACTGAGAAGATCCATTAGATATTGATCTTTCAAGCCAGGGAGTTCCTGATATAATCAATGCCTCTCGAGTGGGTGACAGACAGTGTAGCAAAACTTTGGGCTGTCCAAAACCCATTATCAATAGTACATTCTCCTTTATAGCCACATTTTATTGGACCCTCCCATGCTGTGACAGTGGACCAGGCACACGAACCCTCCCCTACTGACCACCAGGGAGGATTATTAGACCACAGTCACTCCCAACCCCCAAGGGGGATGTGGAACAGGTTGCCAGGGGCAACAGCTCGGCATGCTGGTCATTGCTGCAGCTTGTCCAGCTATGATATCTGTACTGCTACATTATGTAGTGTGGGAGTGTGTACAGTGTGTGAAATTAATTTGTGGATTCAGCTAAAGAACAAAAAATGTGTGTGTGCGCGCAGCCTTTGGTGTATTTGCTAGTTTGTCAGTGGTACAAACACTACTCCCAGGGATCACTGCTGTTTCAGATAGGCAGGGCATTTCATCCCCATGATGTCTTTGAGAAGGATGCAGGGCATTTCATCCCCATGATGTCTTTGAGAAGGACGCCGGCACTTGGGAGGAAAGCGGCAGCTAAATGCCATGCATTGTCCCAAGGTCTGGGCCAGGTGACAGGAATGAGAGCTGTGGCAGTCACCAACAGAGACATTACTATTCACTGGCCAATTGGTATGCAACGTAGGAATGCTGTCTTCAGGCCCATGGTTGGTATGCAAAAATATTCTTTATTATGAGAATGAGATCAACTGTAGCCATGCAAATCAATGACCATTGTGTCACTTTCACTTGTTTTGTCAAAGACGAGGTGTCAGGCTACACATGCCACCACAGTTAAAAAGTAACCAGATATGTCTGTTTTTTTATGCAGGGGACTACACACAATTTAATAGTATTTCTCTCAATGGCCACTGTGAAAATCACACTGCTCTTTTGCCCGGACAGGAAACAGCTGTTCATGAAAAACTTTGCAAGCGCTCCAGTCACACACGTGCGTGCACATCCACATGGGCGGGCTTGGCGCAGAATCAGTGGTTGTTGTTTACACTGCGCTTCCCGTGTGTCTGGGCCCCCTCTGCCTCTTGCGTCACCCCATCCGGGGTGAGAGAGAAGCAGGGCAAATGGGTGAGGGGTTAGGGAGCTGCCGATGAGGTCATTCATTAGTTCCCTGTCCCGCTAGTGTCCCGGCCCGAATGAGAATGAGATGCAGATCCATTCTCTTTTCTGTTTCCCCAAGTCCCCCCTATTCTTTTTTTGGTGCCACCCTTTCCTTTTCCCACTCTTTTGATTTCATGGCCTGCACTCTGTGCTACATCCTAGCGTCTTGTTTGCCTCCTTTACATTTTACAAGAGAATGTGGACTGCATTTCCACCCTGCTTACCATAGTTACCATTTACCAAGTGATCTTTTTTTTTTTGCAAGTTAACAAAAGTCTTTTATATCTATAACAAACTGAATAGGTTTTATGACTAAAATTATAATTCCGATTATTTTTGCTGAATATTGTAGCACTTGATCCAGCCATGCAGAATGATCTATGCAACGGTTAAAATGTAATCTAGATAGACTTGTTATTTAGACTGATTAATCTATTCTTGGTTTACCTGTGATCGGATCCTAGTTTACTGAGGCACTATACTGTCTCTCTGCATTGCATTTTGATATATATATTTACCGTACTTATTGGAAGTCAGTCTATATAAAGAGCCAGTAAATGGCAATGGTATCTGACTGATTTTTATGCAATGATCTGGTTATTAACCATAACCACTTAAAGCTTAAGCCATACATATTTTATATTATGTAAGGCTAATTTAAAATAGACGATATAAGCTCACAGCGACACATTGTGAGCGACACATTGTGAGCTTGAAGATCTGCTATTTATGAACATTTTCGATAATTTGCTAAAATGTTAGCGATTTTTGTTTTAATGTTCACCTGGCATCCCATAATAGGGATGCCAGGTTGAACTTGGTTAACCCTTGTGTAATGTTGAGGAGACGAGGGCACAATGCAACAGCTGACCAAATCAGATTTTTGAATTAATTGCCAACTTAGTTTTCACAATTACATAATGGTGAAACCTAAAATCACGATTCCAATTACTTTTGATTCATTTGCAGCCCTGTAACAGAGACAATCCTTGATTGTTGCCGCTTCATTTGGCAGGGATGTGTTCGAATCGAGAGTGCAGTTTTTCTTAGCTTCATAAATAATCCATGCCTTGTCCTATATTTTCATCCCGTCTAGTACCTTCCTTGGCATTGCATTGGGTGTTGCAGTGATGAATCCATTGTGATTGGACGCTGTCATGTGACCAAGATCATTTTAAACCCAGTACTCATACATTTGCTTTGCACTCTGTGTTCGTGTAATGTGTTTGTGTCAGAGGGAGGGATGTATTGTTTTCCTAGTTTCACATTCCTATGGCATTTCTCGACCAAGACTAAACTGTCATTGTGTAAGTTCTGTAATATTTTGTCATGCTTCGACAGTTCCTTCATAGAGTGCTGTTGTAAACACAGGTGTGGTTCAATCATTGTCTGGAGTCTCTCACTCAGTGGATACAGAAAACCAGTAGAAAAGAAAGCGGCAAGGTTCAATGCTTTGTCTATGGAGAGGATTGAACGCCGCCATAAATGCTGCCTGCTTCAGGAGGCGGAACCAGCAAAAAAGTAGAGCGGCAAAGTTGAGAAAGTTCGACTTAAGACCTTCACACCATGAGATGAATGCAACGATTTTAAAGAAAACACCATAGATGAATGTAATGATAAACAGATGTTAGACATGAATGAAGTAGTACGAATATGTTTGTTTAATAGATTAATACAATTATGCATGGATCAGATCCGTCCAGATCGGATCCTGCCTGATGGAAGGCATGGACTCCGGAGCCCACCCCCCGTAGAGTAGATAAGGCCAACCTGGTGGTGCCTGCTGCTTGATCGGTGTCGGGGAGATGGTGGGTGACCTAAGTTCACCTAACCTTGCGTCCCCAGGCTTTCCACCTCGGAGGAAAGCCTGGTCTGTGTTACAAAATTGCTGTGTGAACCAGTCTGGAACGGATTATATCACTACGTCATGTTGTAGTATTGCTTTGTAGTCATCAGGCAGGATGAATCATCCGGAACTTTTCCCTCAAACCGGAAGAATAACAATAAAATCTCTCGTAGCCTGCAGCTTTTATTGAGAAAAATCGGTTTGAGGAGAAAGGAAGTTCGGGATGACTGACACCGACCGGATCATAAACCCGAAAAGGAATGCTGCCCAAGTGCCCAGGTTATGGGTGACCTGAACAGAGAGCACAAGTGAGACAAGGAAGGAGGAGGAGCCCTTATAAAGGGACTCTGCCGATCAGCACAACTGATCTGAGTTCCCAGGTCTCAGTAGAACTTTCGTATCATTTCATTAAACTAACATTTCTAGATTTATCGATGCGTCGGTGTGGTGAAACAGAGGCCAACCAGAAGCATGTTGTGGTCTGAAATAGGCATGGATTGGCCTAGGTGTATCCACAAAGTTGCATGTCATCTTCGTGGCTGTCTTTCATACATTTTTATTTACACTTCCATTTAGCAGAAAAACGAAATAGGCTCTATGCATAACATCCATATTGGAAATAAATCCTTCCTTTAAGTTAGTTGAGCATTGTGCATCAGCAAGTCTAATGAATCAGATGGTGAAAAACAGGTGTAAGGTAAACCCTACTGGAAACAATATCAGTATTGTTCGATTTGACCATGCAATTACTCAGTAGCTGGATATTGGCCTAAATTTCAATACTGTGCATCCCTAATGGTGTAATATTTCAAGTGTATTCAGTGTCTATTCAGTGTGTACTCATGCACAGCTCGGGCAGTAAGTATATCACAGACAAGCAGGCTTGCATTTCTTGCTAGCTCTGTGTGATCTACAAAAACAATCTTTTGAAAAATTTGATGTTTCATCACATTTTGCATTATTTACATTATTTAGTTATTTACCATTCTAAACGGCTTCTCTGTCCTGTTCACTCATGTTGTTGTCAGCTGAATTGTAACCAATTAACGCACATTTAGTGGAGTGTGCGGTTTGGAAGGAGAGGGCAGTTTGAATACACAAAGAGCTCTTGTGTTCTCTCCTAGCATTTTGAGTTATCGCAGCCCTCTTGATAGTTTCACAAATGGGCTAATACTTTGGACCAACATGACACACAGCCTTCTCCCTCTGACAGAGAAATGGTGCTGAGTCTGAGCTAATTACCTGTGGATTCCCAACCTGCCATTCTGTTGCCACACTGTGCTCGCGTATGGCTGAAATCGCTGCATGCATGCATTTTCATCGGCAGGGGTCCCTTCGCTAAGGTATTTCTGTTGAGTTCTGGACATATCTGTCATTTCAGTAGTCTTTGTTATACACGTGGGACCAATGGAGTGCTTCTGGCTTTGACACCTGCAGCTAGAGAAGGAATGTTGGCCCCATGGGGGGACGAGTGTGTCAATTCAGGGGCCGACCAGGTCAGGGAGTGCAGAGCAGCACTGACGGTGTGATGATGGTCAACATAGTGAACAAGCACAAAAATGCATGCCACAGATTCCTGAAACTCCTCTCTGACCCAATTTCCAGCCCCCTCCCTGCTCGCTCTTGTTTCTGTGGGGCTTTTCCTATAACAAAAACAAATAAGTTGCATAAGGCTGAGAAAGTGTTGGACAGAGAAAGGGACTAAATACTAAGAAATTATAACGGCTCGCATTCGGATTGTGGCGATTTATCTATTGTCTGATAGTTTCAATCTGAGCAACGTTTATTCATTAAGCAGTTGTACGATCAAGTGTGCAGTCTTCTAAAGTCTTAAAGTTACTTATTTTCTATCAATTACAATACACACCCCATAAAGCCTTGAATTCTTGGATTTGTTTTTGTTTTTGTTGCATTCCTAAGCCAATAATTTGATCACCGGGTCATTGGTCAATAGGAGACAGTCTTTAGTCTTTGACTCTTTGAGTCTCCACCGGTCATCAAAATATAATGTTTTGGGTGAACTGAACTACTCCTTTCAAAGAGAATCAATGTGTCATGTCAATGGTATGTGCTTAACATGTCAGAGGAATGGCCCACATAATGTCTGCAGTATCTGTAGACTGCATGTACCGTATTGCTACAGTATCCTTTTTCACTGTTCACTGCCCCTTAATGGACTGTGCCAAAGTAATTTTCCATGTTCAGGGTAGATGCCAGGAGACTTGACCCAGAGAGGTATCTGAGTAGACCGTGAGTGGTATCAGAGTGGATTTGTTGTGGATTGATTAATGTCCATGAATAATGCAAATGGTGAGTGTCATGTCTTGTGCAGGTGGGCTGTTTACTTTGTAGTCGCCCCCCTTAGGAACATGGATTGTAAAGATGGTGAGGGTATGTCCAAAAATCTCACTTCATCCAACTGAGAAGAGATGAGGCAAGACAAATACAAAATGTTCATCTAACCTTGATATAGCCTAGCGAGCCCTTCTGGCTAAATAATAATAATAATTATTATTTTTAATGGTTATTCTTTGGGCTTTTTCTGCCTTCATTGATAGTATACAGTAGAAGATACAGATAGACAGTAAATGGGGAGAGAGAGAAAGTGATACGCAGGAAAGGTCGTCAGGTTTGGGACTGGAACCCACGACACGCTGTCGGGCTGCAACAGGTGCCCGGACCGGTAGGCCATCGGCCCTGGCCGGCATGTTGGTTTTAATGCGAATCAAATTGTCTTCACAGCTCTGCTTTGATTTTGCCTGTAGCGTTGACTTGTTCCTGAACAGATGGCATTTAGAACATGTGCAAATAGCTCTAGGTTTTCGTATTTAAAGTGCTGTATGCTTATGTGTCCCTGTCTTGTTTGATTTGAGGGGTCACTGACCAGAGAGAACTACTGTATAACCAGTATCAGCCACGTCGGTGTACCAGAAAGTCCGGGAATGATCCTGAATTGGCCGCTGTGGCCAGTGTGTGTAGTCTCTAGAACCAGATGTACTCTCTCTGTCCCAATCCACAATTCAGGTTTCCTTTTTAATTCAGTGGTGGAAATAGGCTTCTGACCCGCCTGTGAGAATCTTGGCCCACCTGTGAGAAGGCCAAGTTCTATCTCATGATGGTTTCATTGGGGTTCAATCAATTCCATTTCCTGCTCATTTGTATTTTGTGCATTTTACTGTTCTGGTCCATCAACCTCAACCATTTGTCGATTCCGTCCTCTCCTTTTTTCCTTCAGTTCTGATTCATGTTCAAGAGCATCAGATATCATTGGTATTCAAAATGGTGCTGCCTCAAGGCCAGGGGATCTTACATTGTGCGTCATTGACAATATAGAGATCATGACTGATTGCTTGGGTGACCACCAGTCACCCACGGTCACTGCTAGCTCAGTCTCTGCTTTATGACTTCAATTCCCCACTTTGGGACCCTTACGTGTTCTAATCCCAGTGGGTCACTGCAGTTGTAGTAAAGACAAGAAGGATTGTTTGAGATTTCCCTTTTCTTTTCCTCCTTCCATTACGATATTGGTATATCTTGACTTTGTTCGGATTTTATAAATTGACAAACAGATCTAGGTATGATTAAGTGGAATCGTTTAAAATAAGATACCGTAGAGTACACTACACTATCCTGAGGGGACCAAACTGCTGGACAGACGTCCAGGAGGACATTGCCATACTTTTAACCCCATTAGGTTAAAAATAGCTGTGGCAAAATGTTATTATTCTCTAGGTCACTGTTTCTCAACTAGCGTCCCGCAGATCACTCGTGGAACATTACATAATTACATGTGGTCCTGTCCCATGTGAAAATGTTTTAAATGTTTCAAGACATACTATATTGTACCTTTTGTTAAATGTGTCAAAAACATGTTTCAATAATATTTCATAGAGCTAGAATATAAAATATGCACTGTAACTTGTCGAAATACATTTTCATAATACTTCATTGTCTGTGCAACTCTAGTATAGCTATATGATTAAACATGTATTGCCATTTTCTACATACATAATTGGTCAAGGATCCAAATTGTTAGTGAAATTACACAGCAATAGCAGATTGCAATATGTATTCCCCACTCTCTCGTCTCGCTGTCAACCCCTCCTTTGCCTCTCTGTCATCGCAGTGTTTTGGCTGCAGGCCCGTTGCCTTGTGGAGAGCACAACAATGGATTCTCTCTGTCTGAGAATATCCATGCCGGAGGAATGGTTATTTAACAGCGGCAGGCTTTGACAGAGGGACCACAGTGTCTTGTCTTTCAAGCATGCGCCTTCATAGACTCTGCTCAGCCCATGCAACCAGACCTTCTCCGTTTTTGTCTCTCTCTCACTCACTCTCAACAACTTTCTCCTCTCTGTCCATGATGCCTTGTCCAAGTAAGGGTCATCACAGTAACAGCCCAGCCTTCACTTCCCAGATTGATGACATAGCTTTTTCCATGCCTAGCTGAGGCTAACTTTTCCATGAGCTCTGGTATCTTGCTGTTTGCAGTGGACCAGTAACTACAATAACAGCGAGAAGTTGGCTCCGCTGAACTTTGTTGAACTGTTTGCTGTTCACTGCCACCTTTTGTCTGTTCTGTGTGCCAAAACAATACATGGCTTCTAAGATTTCTAGTCTAGCCAATACCATCCTGTAAGTTTCGCTCACGTGAGAGAAGCTGGCAGAATAAATAAACCACAAGTGCATTGTTTGGTGGAGACATTATAAAGAATGCTGTAACCAATTCTCCATCTCTAAAGTTGCATGGCATTGGCCCAATTCCCTGCCGGCATTCTGCATTGAATAGCACAGCACTTACACAGTAAATCTCATGTTCGGTCACTGTCTTCTGTTCGACGGCCCTCCCACTGTGTTGTTTTTTGCCTATGTCAATGTGTGAATAATTTATAGTGCGTTCGTTGCCCCAGTGTTTCCCCCTCAGACCGTGTGGAAGAAATTGTGCATCCAGAGGACTGCATAGGAACCATGGGTGGGGTATTGGGGACAGTGCTGAGTGGACAAAGCCCAATGCCCCATACCCCCCTCTGCTCCCTATAGAGGGTCTTTGTTAGGCTCCTGCTCTCCAGGCAAAGTTATGTTTGAGCAGGAGATTCAAGCTGTCCTGTGAGTCAGCCTCCTGACAAAGTAGAGAGCCCAACTTTATCAAAACACCCTGTAACATTTCTGGAAATCCAAAATGACTGATGAGAGTAGCTTAACAGTGTTCCTCAGAGACATTCCTCTTAGTGGAATCATCACGAAGCAGAAAAGCAATAATAGTGTTTTGTTCAGGCCATTCCCCTGGTATTTGTTGTCTGTAGTACATCATTCAGAAACACTGGAGAAGTGGTTTTAAGGGTTAGAGCTAGAGGAGGCGAGATATTATGCAGCAGTGCCACCGTCAAAATTGTGTAATCTCATTTTGCATAGTGGATGATATGGCTTCACAGCAGAGGAAAACCTTGTTGGCAGAACAAGACCTTAGTGTGATTCTGTAGCGGCATGTTGGTGATTTTTGTGTATTACTTCTATGAATAATGTAATTTTGTTGTGACTAACAGCGAAGGTCAGTCAGGGAGCCAGATCTCTCCTGCAAAGGAAATGTTTCATCTAACCAGATTAAATTAAATGGTTACAAATCTCTGATTTATCAAGCAGAACCGAGGCATTACTCACCAAAATAAGTACAGTATAGCTGTGTCCTGATAGCCACTAAGACACCACCCTTTACACATGACACATGAAACTCATGTTAACATTTACGTCACCCTGGCGGAGCTGCAAAGACCTTACAGTCAGAAGAGGAATGAAGACAAACGGGTTGAGTTCCGCCTGCATTGATTCTCACCGTGTCATTTTCTCACTTTGTTTTTCCTCTTTCTGTCTCTCCAACCAGGTCCCCTTCCAGCAATTGACACAAACCCCACACGGCCTGACCCGGAGGGGGAGAGTAGTCCCCCGAAGACGGAGCCAACCCAGAGAATGGAGTCCCCTGCAAAGACAGACACGGAGCGGAAAGTGTCAACACCCACAAAACCTGACATCATTTCCAAGTTGCCTGCTTCGTCGAGCCCCAGGTCAAAAAGGGGTAAGCACTCTAATGTTTGATATGAGGATGATACATTTTCATGCTCTGAGTCTGCTGTAAAGTGTTTGTATTTGTAATGTAACTAGTATAGATTTGAGTGGCTCAAAGGTGAACCAGTAATGGAACTTCAATTATAGGGCCTACTGTAGCTGGGCTTTGAAGATCTAAGGCATTGCTCCCTGATAATGGAGCAATTCCTGCACTCCAATGGACTCGGGTCAAATCTCTGGGGGAAAGGAAATGCTTCAATAGCACAATAATAGTGACCACATGCTTTCAGGACTGGCTTTAAATCCAATAGTATAATGTTAGTTAATGTTTGTTGGTTGGCATTAGCACAAGACACAATCTTCCAAGTGAGAACAATGAAGCAAAGCTCGAGCAAAATTGAATGTCTGAAGAAAATATATAATAATATGTGGACATAAAATTTGATCCAATTTGATAAGTGAGCGCTAGTGCTAATCGCTGTCTATCTCCCTTGTGTCTGGGCACTGCGGGGTTAGTAATCACCTCCGGTCCCCAGTGAACTGTGGGCCAACGGAACGGGAATCTGGATCCCATTTCAGTAAGTGATGCCAGGAGGGTGTTTAACCTGACCTGGGATCTTTGCCATGGGTGTTTCCATAATACCACTGCTTGTGTATTGGCAAGGAGTGCAATGCAAATGCTAAGGAACGTGTTTGGGTTTTTTGTGACTGTAAACTGGTCCCTGCAGCGTTTCTCTATCAGTTTTCCGAAAAACGCGTCCAGTGTGCAACCACCTTAAGCCTCTGTTCTTTCTCCCCTTTGTCCATTAATCCACAGCCCTGTTCTTTATGCCCATAGCGTGAGGTGATGGGTGATATCCCAAATAGCTTCTGAAATCATAATGGAACTGTCAGTATAGAAACCTTGTCAGCTTGTTTGTGTCCTGACAGTAGTGGTCATGTCTGGCCTATTTTTTTTAAATAAATGACACACTTTTCCCTTTTGTCCTCTTGAGTTCCTTTTCCACTTAATGTTTATTATCAGTGGAGTTTTGCCCAGAGCTGTAAGAAGAAGGGATTGAGTGGTCAGAGTGGCACTCAACCTTTTTAGTCAAATGAAATGGTGAGGACTGTGGCTCGACGGAGACTAGAGAGAAACTTATTTTGCCCTTGTATTATAGATTAATTGAGGCACATCTCAGCCACCTTTTCCTGTAACAGTGGAGATGGCACATGGCTACTGTCCCTCAAGCCTCCCCTCTGAACATAGTGTCACTGTCGAAAAGGGTCTCATTTCCTCAGTTTAGCTTTTGTTTATATTCAGATGCCTGAAGATGGCTGTAAAAGCACAGGTTATTTGGTCAGATTTTGTGTGCGACAATAGTGAATAGATATTATTTATATATTATATAATATATTTGTCTTTTTTTGTTGTTTTGTCTTTTGCCTACACTACCTGCTATATAACACACAAAGCTGCTGCTTTTACTCTGATTTAACGCATCGCTGTTATTTGGACTAGGTGCCAAAGAGTGCTCAGAATGTGGACCTCTCACTGGGTCATTTTGTTTTTGCCTTGTGTGTTCAACAACAGCAACACATACATAGTTGATCCTACTACACACTATGAGATTTAAAATGCTTAATGGGAGCTTGGGTTCAGCCATTAATGTGTCGATATTGATATGATTATCTATTCTACTTTCCTCTTGGGGAAATTTGTATTTGCATTTGACTCGTTCTTAACTATTTAGGAGCAGTGAACAGTCACAGTGATGCCAGTAACTTGGTCAAAAGTGATGGCACATTGGCAAGAGTATGTGCCTAACACGATGCATGTCTTTTGGTGCAACCACTTCATTACGGAGCTTTGTTTGTCTCTGGCTGCCTGGCTGGGTCTGTCCCTGGCTGCCTTGTCTGTCTGAGCATGAAAATTACATTTGGTTGATTTCAGGTGTGACAGTACAGTACAGTACAGTACAGTACAGTAGAGGGACCCCCACGTGGTAACTCTTGTCATTTCTCAACCGTTTCGAACGTGGGGCGGCTCGCCGGAACCGGCCTGGCCCCCTGGGCGCGTGTTCCTGCGGGTCTGGAAGTTCCAGGGACCCCCCCGGGGACCCCCACACGGAGTTGCACCACATAAGGGTGTGATTTTTATACTGAAATGGCCTACATTTCAGCTCAACTGATAACTGGAGCACAATATATTTCCATTATGCCTAGTTCAGGTACGCTAGCAGTGTGCTGATGATGCTATCCATCGGGTGAAGCCAGATGTTGTCAAGCGACTCACACAACATCTCAATGTTCCAGTGGAAGGCCAAAAGCCGCTGATACTGTACCACCATGTCCAAAGTAGGCCTGGAATAGGTGCATGTTCAGTGGAAAGTTGGAAACACCATAAAAGTAGGTTAGAGATTGCCATTACAGGAGGCTGCATGGCAGATTGGCAGCCCTCCGGTGCAGATTGTTTTCACGTGTGGAATGATTAGCACCTCACTATATTAGAGAACAAGATGCTTTGCCTTTGATGTAGAACATATGTTCTGTTTGGATTGAGGGGGTGATGTTGTGGCAAGAAGGCAAGTTGCTCAGAAATTATCATGAACCTGACCCACATAGAGTCCCCCTGTTAGCTGTTCTAAAAATAGAACATTGCATACGTAATAGAATATGTTTCAAGTATTATGAATGATACAGAGGTTCTGTATTGGCCAGAGCAGTGCATCATGTATGTGACTACATGTGTTATTATGCAGCTATTGAAATAATTGATTTCAATGTAATATACTATTTTCTGGAAATTACACAAAAGCAATTTATGCATTATTGCCTAGTGCCTACTTGCCAAGTCTATGTGGATCAAGGTTTTTTGTGAGGAAGTAGGCCCAGTGTTAATGAAAGATGAGCTTAATTTCCCCTCTGGGATGAATTAAGTTACCAACCTAGAGAATATCCGTTATATCTGCCATAATGGGGATAAACACATTTTTGTGTATTGTGATTTCAAAAGTCTTCCTATCAAACAAATGTCATGCTTGATTACATCAGCACGCACTAACCCAAGGGTTCACAGACTTTTCAGGCCACGACCGCCCAAAATAGGCCTAATCATATTTGAACAGGGGACCCACCTTGACAAGCTCTGTGTACAATACATTTAGTTCGACTCGGTTCCACAGATTAATATTGTGAAAGATGTTTGCCTCTTTCTTTATTTTAATTTTTTCCCCCCACAGTCACAATGACAAAAATCAAAGACGTTTGCCTCTTTCATATGGTATATTTGGCCAATTTGGTAACAAGGTTAACCCATTCTGGACAGGAACCCCTTTTGGTGTTTTAACTAAGCATTATGTTATACTTTAGCTATTGAAAAATAGCAGATCTAAAGCTCATAGCGCACCACCGAGTGGCGCGCTACAAGCTTGTAGGTCTGCTATTTTTGAAAAATTGTGAAAATGCTGCACAAATCTTTTAATATATATTCTTTATATATATATATATATATACTTTATTCAGCGCTACCTTGTTCTTTTACTTCGTGGTTTGACTTTGACGTGATATCCAGGTGGGTTAAGGTACTTGTTAAAGCCCCAAATAAGCACTTAGCCAGTTAAAAGATGCTTCTGTTCCAAGCTTCGGTGTGTGATTGTGATTGATTGTGTCCCGCACAGCTAGGAAATGCGTCACGATATGTAAATTAATAAATACTCATTAAATACTATTTAAAGCTTGCAGTTGGAAATCTTTCATCCTTGGACCATCCTCCTAATAATGACTGAGTCACTGAATAGTTCTGAAAGGCACCGCAACACCGCAAGATGTCACAGAAGGAAGAGATGTGAACACTCACACACACACGTTCATGTGGCAGCTTGAGATGTAGTTGGCCTGCAATATTTATTGCAAGACAAGAGTTTGCATTGCCATTTGTATAGCAGTAGTGTTGAAATATTGACATTGCCATTCCTGTTGGAAGTATTTCTGTGTGGACCTGTAAGATTAAAAAAAAGAACACATGATTAAGAAAAGGATGGTACACTAAATTGTGCATTCTAATTCCAAAATAAGGCCCTTTAACAGACTTACTAGACAGGTGTTTCTGTGTTTTGGTACCTAGTCTTCAATATTTAAGTTGTCCTCATTACTCATTACATCCCAAGGGAAGAACCCAGCCAAGGTGCGACAAACCAATACCAGCTATAGTCTTGGCCACCTTTCCTGTTCATCTGCAGGGTAATGGGCTGTGAATACCACCATGGACTCAATGTGCTCCATGAACAAATATTCCTAATGGGCTTGAGTCAATTAGGCTACATTTAAGAAATAATTTATAGATTTTGTTTTAACCCGGTTGTATTATCAGATGGCTAGAGTGTATTGCATCAGGGAAATTCATAGAAGGTCAGTTATCTAGGTATAGCAATTTGAATTAGTTTGAATACTTTATTTGCATACTTTTTTATGGTTGCGTTGCAATATGTTGTGAGCCTGTAGCTTGCACCCCCACTGTGCGATGAAATGAAGACTATGAATTTAAGGTTAAGAATTATTTCCAAATTATATTTGACCCACCCGCCTGCCAGTTTTCAGAGGGTGTATCTCTACCTGCAGATTTGACTGACATTTTGTCTCTTTTTTTTCTTGTTCTCATCCTAGACATGGTCAAGTCAGAGGACAGGCAGAAGCTTGCCAAGGAGCGAAGGGAAGAGAAGGCCAAATATCTGGGTAAGTTGAGGCAATGATGGTTGGAAGACAAGTCCTTTCCAAAGGGAAAGAGCTCCCCCTAGTGTTAGGGGTGGAAAGGGTTGTTATTTTGGTTCTAAGTTACATATGGCATGCACATTTAGCAGAAACTTTGGGAAAGGATAAAGGAATAATTTTGGCTTAGATATAATTGTGATAAACTGTGATTAATGAAAACCAAGGCCATATTTTGTGGCCAGTGACTGTCAAAAAAAACATTAATCTTTCTGCATGCATGCTCAGCAACTCATTTGCAGTTTCTAAACAATAGCTTCTTGTGTTTTTCTTGACTCACATTTGCTTTACTTGCCTTGGCTTTAAAATGTTACCTTAACCAATATCAAAATGCCTTGATCAGTCGATGCAACATTTCACTAAACCTTTGCACAAAATGTTTGAAATGAAAACAGCAACGGTCTTATTGTGTTGACTTAATTGTTGACTTGTTGTCACTGCACGAGTGTTCATTTATGAAGTCTAAATTACACGTCATTGTGTAACGTGTCGCTTGTCAACAACTGCTTCTCAAGCAGGAAGAAAATAATTTGTCAGTAAGCGACGCGTCATACGATGAATTTTCACTTAGGATTAAGACATGGCTGTCTCACACACTACCCGGCGAAAGTGACAAACCGCTGGCGCACTGCTTTGCATGATTGACAGTTGCCTTTGTCTTCTCTTTCACTCCCCCCCCCATTGCAGAAGAGCTCAGCCAGTTACAAGGTAAGCCTCACCTATGTGTCGTGGTGATGGTGATGGTGGTTATCGTGGTGGTGGTGGTAGACGACTCTTTAACGTTCTTGTTTTCATTTGATGCGTCTAATTCCGAGTGCTTTTTACTTACAAAACATATTTTATTATTTATATACACAGTATACAGTGTAGTATATACTACAAATGTATATGTAATATATTCATGACTATTCAGAAATATCTCTCGGAATTACTTTAAGCCTAAATGTTCCATGTAATTTATGTAGCACCAGGCTGATAAACTTATTTTCTCACGAAATAAATCGTTCCATTTGTTTTCAAGCAGTAGGCTGCAGCAAACACTCGGTTTCAGAATAAGCAAATGTTCATTAAGCTCTAGTTTGAACTTTTCTACTATGCCACTACTATGTATACAGCCACAGAGACCACTGGTCCTCACAGTTCATTACATTTCTTTTTGAAGATAACATATACACCACAAAACCCACTCTGATTACAATCTTCCTGTGGAAATTAGAGGGTTTTGCAAACTTTGGCAGACTGATTTAGCTTGGCTGTGAATTTGCACTTCAACAACTAAAAGAAAAATATGACTGCTACCAACAGTAAAAGGGCTATATTGAGAATGTGAAATGAGTGTGAATTCACTTCCATGGCAAGTGGAATGAGCGTCTCTTTTCAGAGGTCCTTTTCTCGTTTGTATCCGATATGTTGCATATCACACGTTAATGGCAGATCCTCAGACTTCATCATTAATCATTCCTTATTAAACATAAAGCCTTAGCAGCACTAGTGTATCTGTAGATGTCTAGAAATGTGCTTATATAATTTATGTAGAAAAATATAGTATATTTGTAATTATAGCATAATTTGTAGCAGTCTGTCACATTTGACAGACTGCTTATACATAAGCCTATAATTGCAAATGCCGATGGTTGTATTATGCACAACTGAAAACATTTCCAGATGGTACGTATATGGTCCTGATCTAATACCCGCATTCAAATCAGGATAAAACATGAAATATAAGATTCTGCCAAAGCTTGTGTTTACAATCTCAGCTTGAAAGCGATCTCTGTTAGTACAGCCTGGCTTCTGAATGATCAATAGTAGTAGTGGAAGTATTGGCTCATACATTTAACTACAGGAACCTTATTCTGTGGTTAACATTTGACGAGATCTGAAAGCTCATTGAGAACGCATTGAGTTGCAACACCTTGTGAGTTTGTAGATCGGCTGTCGGTAAAGAGATTTGGTTTAGAGGGTTAAAAGGAGGAAAGGAGTATAGACCCCAGGGGGACCCCAATCACAATCAAGTATACTATTTATTGGAACTGACTATTCCTTCTGCAGTATCAGTAGTGAACATGACTAAGGCAAATATGTTGTTGGATATTCCCAGCTGTGTTCAAGACAAGTCACGCTGACTAACGTGTGTCATTCTTCACAAGTTTTGCGAGAGCTGAATCAGAGTTTGGACTGAGGCACCATTCTGGTTGTGGCTGTCTGTGGTGGAGCGGACACAAGACACATGTATACTTAATGAGACCAGGGAGGGAGCAGCCCTGAATTAATGACTATTTAATGGCCTTTACTATAGAAAGCCCAGATGTCAAAACGTTGATAACTGAGGGGAGACTTATTTATAGAACAACCAGGAGGAGGAAGTAGATAATTCTGAACTCTAATGGAAGATCATGCACATTTAAATACTTAAGTTCTCACTGGCTAGACGACTTCTTATGCATTTTCTTTTTAATCTTCTAAGCTTATTATATATCCATTTTACACACACACACACACACACACACACACACACACACACACACACACACACACACACACACACTCACACTTTGCCATGTTTCCCATGCTTTTTCCCATAGGGTTTCCTTTTATGTATTAAATAAGGTATATAGTTGCCAAGCCATGAACCCATGGCGGAGGTATCTTCTGGGTTAGCCAACAAAGATATGTCATCCCTGTACACATACTGTACATGTACAGTAGATTAATATAGGCTATAGAAAGTATAAAGGTTTATGATACAGTGATGTATCTTCAGAGCATATTTGCATCCAAACTCAAGCCAGCCAGTCTTTGCCTAATTCTATTAGCCTGGGCAGCACTTTGTTCAAAAATACAAATATGTACTTATTTACCGGTAAAACTTATCAGTGCTGCACACGGCCACCACATACTAGTGGGAGTCATGGAGGAGAAAGGGGAGGAGCTTTTATGACAGAAACCTGTAGAATTTCTCATATAGAGCCTTGAATGTCGTCACTGTGAGACTGTTTCGTCCTCCCTCTGCCCGTGTTGCAGCCTGTGTAAAGCTGTGAAGTGAACATGATAAATCCAAGGCGTCGTCGTCATCCCCCGCACTCCCCATGCTGACCTCCTTCCAACCCCTTAAAGCTTTGCTCCGCCAGAAGTTAATTGTGTAGCTTTTGTTGAGTCAAACTGCTTTGTCCAAGAACTAACAACCTGAGCTGACATCTGCAGTGCAGCCGATAAGATGGAGTAGGAAAATACTGTGCTTGTCCCCCCTAGCTCGCTGCACCACGGTGGAGCATCACATGAAAAGCCCAGCTGTGTGCCTGTGATAAATCTTAGCATTGCTCCATGATCCAACAGTACCACAACCGCCCCACGCAGAATACTACATAAGCATCTGATAAGCACTAAACAAACCAGTTGCTTCTGTAGCGTCAACTGCAAGAACTAAGCCACGGCTCTTTACAAAAGCTGATTCTTCATGGAGGTTTTAAATCTGTGGCTGCAAAGAAATATGGAGGGCTGTGCATACAGTGAAGCTGCCGCTGAATACTGCATAATACCGTCTTTACACCCACTTTGGATAGCTCTGGGGATGGCGAGATATTACCATATCAAAGCACATGGAAAAGACCTGTACCCGGATTATTGGAGCTTGATACGATTAGCCGGATAACATGTCAGTTTAAGAGTAATGTATCATAGCACAATTCTGTGGAACAGAGCATTCTGTGGAAAAAAGTAATTTAATTTATTTTCTCTCATAAAGAATACTTTATTTATTTAACATTTGAGAAGCAATTTTTGGATAAATTGTGTGTGCATGTGGCAAGAAAGTATTTTTCTTGATCTATAAGTTACTTTTCTCGTGTCCGCACAGCATTACAAAATCATCTAATTGAAAGTGCAAGAGGTGCACTGGACCATGCAGTGGTAATTGTGACACACCATTTAATGGATCGAACCATTAAAAGCACAGAGAGAAAGAGGGAGAGATAGAGAGAGGGAATGAATGAATGTGGGCCCCTCGTTCTGGTACCCCACTACCCGTTACCTGCCCCGTCTGTCCCTCATGCCTCCCTCTACTGTCCCCCTCACCCCCCTAGCCTCTAAGAAGAACCAGTGGTTGGAGAAGGAGGAGAGGGCACGACAGCTCAGAGAGCAGCAGCTGGAGGGACGTCGCAGGAAGCTTGAAGAGCAGCGGATCAAGGCAGAGAAGCGCCGCGCCACCCTGGAAGAGAGGCAGAAACAGAAACTAGAGAAGAACAAGGTATGTAATCATTCAGAATGACCTTTTCTGCTTTTGAGTCCTGTCAGTGTCTTCGTCATGTTTTCTTTTTTAATGGTAGGCTTAACTTGCATACTACCAGGAGTCCCAAGGTGGGGAATTGTGTCTCAATACCCTGTCAACAATACCATAGTCCGGCAGCCGAGGTGGACGGGTGGGAAATTTGGTATATAGTCTTTTTTATTGGCCTAAAATATTGTCTATATACATACATTCGTGAATCCACTTGCTGACGGGCTGATTTCTTTTTTTATAGGGGTTTATTGTGACCCTACCATTGACATCCTATGGCAGGCAAAAATGTCAAACTTTCCATTTGCTTTAAGTAGCATGTGACATGTCAAACTAGGGGTTTTTCATGATTCTGAATCCATTCCAAGCATTAGTTAAAATACACTCCTTGTGCTAAAAACAGCCATAGACATCATGACAAATGTGATGAGGTCAGCCCATTTTGGGCACATGGCTATGGCTGCTTTTAGCCCAAGAAGTGTATTTTGTGCAAAACTAATGCTTGGAATGGATTCAGAATCATAAAAAACCCCTAGTTTGACATTTTGACATTTTTGCCAGCCATAGGATGTCAATGGTAGGGTCACAAGAAACTCCTATAAAAAAGATTGCCCAATACTAACAGCCGGTCAGAAAGTGGATTCATGAATGTATGTATATAGACAATATTTTAGGCCAATAAAAAATACTATATACTAAATTTCCCACTTTAAACAAAAGAAGCCTGTCGGCTGCTGGACTACCAATCCCACCCAGTGCTTTAGACAAAGACTGACATGCACACTCATCGTAACATTGAGTTGGATTATTTATATGAGGTAAAGTTCCAACAATTGTAAAACTGAAGGCCGTTTCAGACGGTGAGCAAGTGAGGCAGGCGTTCTCGCCTGGACCATCTGCTCATGAGGGGCAGGGGACACATGGCGTGAAGAAAAACGTTAAGAAACGTTAACCCTTGTTCAAGTTTGATTTGTCGAAGCGTACCTTGAACTTTTGTTGTTGCACACAGCACATGTCACACATCGATGTACCATTGCCCAGTATACTGTACATGCTGTGCTCTGTAATTGACCGATATTCCTCTTCCTGTCGCCCCTGTCCAGGAGCGCTACGAGGCAGCCATCCAAAGGTCCACCAAGAAGACCTGGGCAGAGATCCGACAGCAGAGGTGGTCCTGGGCCGGGGCCCTCAGCCAAAACTCCAACCAGAGTGAGTATCCTGTTCCAACAATAACCTACTGAATACACATCCTCTTATTGGAGGGGCGTGGGTGCTTTCCTGTCAAGGGATACAAGTTGAGCTCCTGACATTAATGGTAACGCATTTAAGCTCTATAGCTGTCTACTGTATGTACTGCAGTAGATCAATCAACCAGTCAGACAGTCGTGTTTTTTCAGAACCTTGGGGACTCCTTTACCTTTTACCACTGTGCTGGCCTCAATCATCTCCGTACAGCTCACTAAATCCTCATTACCTCATGACATGATACATTAATTAATATTGTTTGATTAAATCACTCATGTTGAATCACATGCATTAATCTCAGTCTCAGCCGTGTTCTACTACAGTAGTCTAATTTCCCTGCAGAGGAAATTTGGTCTTGATTGTAAGATAAAGTGGAAGGTTAGCTCATGAGACTTCATATTACTGAAGAGCTTGGCACAAGCAAGCAGGCAATGTAACAAATGACCTTGTAGAGTACGAACTAGGTATCTATTTTTCTTCTTAACTGGGCTAGTAGGTCATTTTTTAAGTTAAAAGAAAATGACCTACACATGGACAAATCATCAATTGGTAAGATTTGGTTGGTTAATTGCTCTCTATCTCCTAAGGCAACTTAGGCCAAAATGGCCTACATTGGTGCAATGTTTTGGATATGATGATAGTCTTGTTGCTGTCTAAATAAAGATAATTTAAAACTAGTTTTTTCTTGGTCTGCATCATTGTCCTCATCTTAGTTGACCACTTCCTTTGATATTAGCTAGTTCTTTGCCAGCAGATTTGTTTGCTTCTTAAATATCTCTCCACGCTCATTAGCCCCTGGAATGTCCAGACTTATCGATTGCACATTGCGAATATGTATTCTGCTTTATTGCAGCAGTAAGCCGGGTTTGACCGGCGACAGAGAATGCTGTATGCGGTTGCTTAATGTTTATCTGGCATTGATTGATGTCCTGACTTAGCCCTGTCAACAGAGCCCTCAGATCAGAGTCCTTAGTGTCTGGGTAGTGGGTACAGACAGTTGCTGAAAATGTAGAGGAGGTATGTAGCATGATGGATGTCAAACAATGTGTGCCAGCCTCCACACATGCAGCTCTACTGTAAATCTAAAGGGACTTGTTACGTCTTTATGCCATCTAATGAACTCAGCCACCCATGGGAATTTTGGACAGTCAAATGTTTGAATCTCACACTCGCTCTTCCTGCCTGTCTGTCAGATGGTGATGATGACAGTAAAAGGGTGTAAACGGGCTGCAGTGGACTGCTGAGGACCCAGGGAGTTATCTAGGAAATACTCCAGAGAGACAGTCGCCTTGGCTTGCAAACAAAAAGAGCATTGTGCTTCCTCTTTACCAGCGGAGCCCCATGTATTGGAATAAAGCCATTGAGGCCATGCCAGACTTAATACTTCCATTACGGTCTCTGAATAATGTCTGGTGGTGTTTTAGGGAGATTAACTAATCATTTGATTGGAGTGCTTAAGAGAGATATGGAACTGGAAAACGATGAATGGCTGGAAAAGGAGGAAGACGAGGAAGAAAGGATTTCAATCTGCAGTGCTGGCTTTTTCTGTATTAAGTTTGTCATATAAAGTTTTAGATACAGACAGTATATGCAAATATTTGGCATTCGGCATTAGGTTTATTTGACTTGAGTCAAATAAACCAGTGGAGCTGAGTTTTCATACCAGTGTTGCTGACTCAATTCTTTCCTCTTGTGCTGCCTTTTGTCCAGCACCTGGGCTAGAGTGGAGGTGCATGCTCTATTTCCTTTATTATTCTGAATTGAGCCTGTTATTCGCCCCTCCAAAAGTGTCAGCAAACCCCTTCAACCGTGAAATGAATGCTGCATTGCCCAGCAGGCCCAACAGTCGTTTGCATCTTGTTCTACGCTTAGGGTTGCAAATGGTCAGGAACGTTATACTAAATTTACTGTGTAACTTTTTCTATTAAACAAAAGTAATTTTCTTTCACGGTTGTACTTTTCCCAATAACCATTACACATAATGTGTTTGTGATGACTTCGGCACTATTAAATAGTGTCTGGCCCTGATGGATGTACCGGAAATGTATTTATTTATATTAAAAATATATTGTTTCTGATGACGTTTTGGTGCATTCCAAAATATCATCGGACACTACAGCACAAAACTACTAAACTGAATGTCATGCAGTATGACTTTTCAGTAATCATGTTTTTTATATAATTAATTTATTTTGGCTGAAAATACACATAATAAGGCAGTACTAGGTATTGTGGCATGTTTTGGCTAAAATATACTCCCATTAACACAACCATGCACTGTGCATTCAGTGCCATGTTTGAATTATTTGCCACAGCATCCCCCATGAAAAGTGCATTCTCCCATTACGTTTGCAGAGTATCTTCTTCCATCACATTTACAGATGGCATTCTACCTAAATGCAGTGCTAATGAGCTCACACCACGCTATGAGCTACGACTACTAGTCATAGGACTACATGCTTTCAGGTTTATACAAAAGTGTGATATTGACAATGTCTTGTTCAAGTAATGAATACAATGAAAAGAGTTTACTCATTTGAACAAAGCTCAACTCGACAACCTTTCCCCCTTTCGAAAGGTTGACATTATAATCTTATGATATGGTAAAAGGTTTACAGCCTGTGAAAGTAAATTTTATATTTCCATATTCCAATTCATTCAGATGGAACGTTTCCAACATCTCGCAATCTACCTGGCTTGCTCTGAGATTTTCACAGCATCTCTCTATTTTACTTTTTCACATTTATTATTATTTATTTCACATTTTCTTTCTCAAATATTTTTCTCCAGGAGGTTCATTCTGAATACATTTTATTTTGACACACTGTCTGAACTCTGAACTAATATTTGAATGTCCATTTTCACAAATGTATGCCGGTGGGATAAAAACAAAAGAGAATACTCGGGAGTGTCATATTATTTACTTGTTACCAACGGTAGCTATATGTTAACCACATGAACCCTAGCGTCCATATTCTGGGAATTTTCGGTGAAAATAGATGATCTACAAGTTTGTAAGCTTGTAGATCGGCTAGAGGGACCCAAATATAAACCCCTGAGGGGGTTCTGTTCAATGAAGTATATAGGGTTTGAGTGGTTAATATTGCACGTGGCGGTGCAGCATATTTTAAACAGAAGCACCATTCCACAGGAAGGTTCCTTTCAGTGACCCATCATGTGATGTGACCCCATGTGAACATCTGTGTTGGCTGCTCTCTTGGCTTCTCAGGCAGGTGCTTCGTGTCTGCGGTCAACCTGCCCAAACACGTGGACTCGGTTATAAACAAACGTCTCTCCAAGTCCTCTGCCACCCTCTGGAACTCGCCCAGTAGAAGTAAGGCAACGTCCGGGGGACGTCCACCCGCCCTCCTCTCCTCCCGCCTCACTGTCGTCTGTCCCTCCCCGCCGTCAGCCATCTCAGCACCCCTTCCATTGTCTGTTAGGATTTTCAGTTGTTTCCGTTTCCCCTTCCTGAGTTCGGTCGTTCTCCTGTGCTTGATGGTTGACCACCGAATCATTTCCACCTTCCAAATCCACTATGAGTTGACTTTTGGTGTTTGACGTTTGGCCTTGGTTGGTGTTATATATTTTTTTGTTATTTTTTTTGGTGTGGGCACCTTTCCTCTGCATTCTCTCATGTTCAAATTTTGTATGAATATGTTTTAATATGCACAATGTCATATTTGAATTTGATTCTTCCTTAGGTGGTTCATTTTGTGTGGTGAAGGTCATGTTCATTCCTGGTGTGTTTATGTGTGTAAATTGGGTCTTCTGTATATTTGTATCATATTTTGCATCATGCCCGGCTGGCTAACCATTTATCCATTTGAAGGTGTGGAGGTGAGTGGATTATGTATGGGCAACCATGCAAATCAACAATAGATTATTTATTATATTCATTACAGACTAAGATTTCAGATCGGTCCACAGGTCATCCTTGTGTGTTAGCAGTGTTAGCAGAGTGCAGGTGCAGACTAGAGTCCCTTGTTTTAGAAAGTGAACTAGGTTACTGTGTACCCTCGCAAAAATGAGAAACGTGTTTGAGAAAGTGAAGTCAGATGCCTGTGGTGAGTCGACATTTTTTAATAATGTGCTCTTCCCTGGAGCACCAAACTACACTGCTAGAAAACGGACAAAAGGTGAATGGACAGCCTTCATCTGTCCCTCCCAGCCAGACTCGTTATCACCTTTTCACCTTTTGTTTCTTCCTTTGTCTCCAGCATGCTTTTGGCCTCTTTTTTTCCATCTTGTTTATTATGCTCTCGCCTCTTCTTTTGTCCTTTCCGGTCAAAAATGTTTTCCCCTCGACTCTTTCTCTCTATTCTCTCTCAATGCTCTGCCACACAAACCTTAGTATTCAGTACAGGATGTCAGTGCAGTTCCTCAGTAGTCCAAGAAGCATCTCTCTCACTACCCCAAAAAACTGCTGACGAGTCTCGGCACAAAGCCCCGGTTCTCTGATTCTCTGTTTGATGCTGGAGTTATAAATAACTGATTCATTGTCTAGACAAGTATTTCAAATCTTCATGTCTTTCATGGGTGATAACAGACCAGCTCAGGGCTATATAGGAAGACATTTAGTGACCTTGTGTCCTACCCCTTTCGTGTGTGGAAATCTCTTTCTGTGTCATTAAACTCTTATGGGTAGTGGTTGTTCTACAGAAGAATGGTGGTTCTTTACGGTTGGGCTTCATTGCAACTTGTAGACACATGCGTATTCCTTGAATTTGATTATTGGGTTTCTATTTTCTTTTTGCTTATATCAGGGTATCACTTTAATATGTCTACTCCTGTGTCTCCACTGTTTTGATCATCTTAATAAGCTCCTTTTAAATTACAAAGACTAATGCGACTGCAGATAATACTGATTTTGAGCTGAGCTGTGATTTGAACCCTGGCATTGGATCAGTGACATCTTCCTGGCTGAATGTGAAATGACACCTTGATGTTTGTCCCCTCCCTCAGACCGTAGCCTGGCATTGAGCCCATGGGAGAGCAGTATCGTGGATCGACTGATGACGCCCACCCTGTCCTTCCTGGCTCGAAGCCGCAGTGCGGCCAGTGTCCTCAGTAACGGCAAGGATGGACGTAAGTAGACACGCAGTACTGTGCACCGCTGGTTCTCAAAGTGATGTCTGGGGCTCCAGGGGTCTTGAAGGGTGTTCTAGTGGCTCCCCAGAAAAATGAGGAACAGGTTAACCATACTAATAATCACTGATCTACAAAGCACACTTCACGTATTATTTAGGCAGTGTCATTACTGTCATAGACAGTCAGTCAGGGTGGCATGGATGCAGACGTCAGAGCCAGAAGGCAAGAGCCACATTTATCCAACTCAAGAACATTTGGAGCTGTAAAGAAATCAACCAGTAAGTCAGTACAGTCATTTGAGCTTGTAAATTGGCTGTTTTTGAAAACATTTGGAAAAATCTTAAAACATAAACATTAACCTCTTCTCTTATGATCTTCTCTCTGATAAAATATTTTCCGCAGCCAAATACAAATCAATATGGGGGTCCAATGACATGAAAATGTTTGAGAATCACTTTGTACGGAATTGTGCGTTTTTTGCATTGGCATTGCGACCATTCAGTGCATGGATAATGGATGTTGTGACATTACTTGTGACCCCAGAATCCCCCCTGTGCCCCCGCTCCGCCTCAGCCAGCCCCCTGACCCTGTGTGCCCACCGGCCCCATCACCGCTGCTCCGACCGCTGGAGGGTGACTTCCAGCACGCCAGACATCACGCAGCGCCAGCACAGACGTAGCTCTGCACCTGTACGTCGTCCACATTGGCTTGTTTTATGGTCACTTAACCCATTTTGACCTGAGATCAGATTTCTGAAAAAGCTATGTTTCTATGTCAGTGGTTCTTCGATTTTTGGAAAAAAATGTCAATAGCTAAAGCATAACACAATGCTAACACCAAAAGGCGTTCCCGCCCAAAATGGGTTAATTGTTGCATTGGTACCATGTTGAGAAAACAGAGCCAGACAGAGCATAAACTGAAGCCTCATAAACAAAACAAAAATTTGTATGGAATGTAATATGAAATACAGCATGAAATGTAATACAGGAACCCGCAACACAAATAGTATCCACCCACACTGAAGACATTCGCTGCCAAGAGGCTGATCATTTACTTGGCCTTGAATTTCTGTTCTGTTTTTTTGTGATATTTGGATTTGACACACTGAGAAAAAATATCCCAAAATGAAACCATGCCCTGCTCTGCTTAATCTCTCCCTTGTATTCTGCTGTTTTTGCACAGCTCATAATTAACTGTTGTATTTAGTTTCCTTCATAATTGCACCATGGTTACAACAATGCTACTGTATGTGGGAGCTCTTCTCAGCACATTTTTATTTTATTTTACAACACCGGAAACATGAAAACAAATAAACAATAAGCTGATGGCACACACATTATGGTAATCTTCTCTGCATATTTTGATTAGATATATTTTTTTTTCATTTGTTTTCATAGCTGGATAAAAATAAGAAAGAGAAGAAAGACAAGGAGCGAGAGAATGAGAAGGAGAAAATCGCTCTCACTAAAGAGAAGGTGTTAAAGAAGAGACAGTCTCTACCAAGTATGAGACACAGACCTGATCCAAGGTAAGACTTTCTCCATTACACACTCATCAGAGTCGGGGTCAGTTCACTTTGTCTTCGTTGTCAGTATTGTCAAATGTATTTTCTTCCAATTTCAACAGCTATTCTTCAACTTCAAAACACCTTACAGTAGCTTTCATGAGAATGAAGACACTGTATCATTATGAATATGAAACTAGGGATTTAATGAAGGGAATAAACTTTAAATCTGATCATTGCAATATTAACTTGCACCAACATTCACATTATTTCCCTAACTCTGCTAATCAGAATTATTTGTCTTTGCTTGTTATCTGCAACAAAGATTAGGATACATAAACTGTTATTGATCCTGAGAGAAATTGAGTTGTCAAAGCAGCACCACAGTACTAAGGATGAAACACAGCTACACTTAATAAGGGTACACATTTAGTATTAGCACTAATTAAAATAAGATGACGATAATAAAAGTCTTAACGTCCAACCTGGCCATCTTGCGCCTGCACTGGTTAGATTTGCATAATGTATGAACCATTCTAGGTAAAAATTGCGGCGTAAGATGTATTGGTATTCACAAGCTTGTGCAGTTATTGATTAAATTATTAATTGCCTTTCCCCCTCTTTGGTCTTCCAATACATTATTCTTCCAATAATTGTCTCACTATCAAAGAGAATACCAGCACTCACAGAAAAGAGCTTACAGCACTTTTATTTAGTTGTCACGGGCAGCTTACAGGTAATGCTGCCTGTGACAGCATAGGTAATGCTGCCTGTGGCAGCATAGGTAATGCTGCCTGTGACAGCATAGGTAATGCTGCCTGTGACAGCATAAGTAATGCTGCCTGTGACTACTAAATATAATCACCTTCAGGACATTTCCGTGAGTGCTGGTATTCTCTTTGATTGTGCATCCGGTAAAAAAGTTCTATTCTATTGCAAATAACTTCTGTACTGCCATGAAAAACTGTCCTTTGGCTCTCGGTTAAATTCTCCACATAAGCAATTTAAGGCAGAGCAGCATAAAGCCTGGAAGAGATCGGTACAACCATTAACAACCTTTACTACTTGTGAAAACTGTATTCCGCAGCCTTGCATTCTGAAGATGGCATTTGAAGAAAATGTTATATACTGTATTGTGCTCTCCACAGTCCACACAGAGCACAATATTGCGTACACTATTGTAGTCCACACAGAGAGCACAATATTGCGTACACTATTGTAGATATTGGCTATTTTCTGCGTGTCACACTAATGTAGGACGGAGTATAAATTCAGCGTTAGACTCCCATGACCTCCCAATGATGACCTCATCTAAGGCCAACAAGAACTAGGTCAGTGAAGGAGTGACGGTGTTTATGGTTATTTCATTTAATTAATTGAGCCTAGGCAAGGAACTAAAAGCATGGCATGCCAGTCTGAGGGGGACAGATCGCTCATAGTCAACCCCTATAGGCCGCAGGAATTAATTGGCTATGTGACATAGTGGAGGGAGAATGGAGTGCCTCTGACTCAACAGAATTGTGTCTAGCAGGAGCTAGCGGTGGCAAAGGCGTGGCGGGAAACCGTGTTCTCTGCAGTAATGGATGTTTCCCTGCTGCTGAATGCTGCTCTGCCCACTTACTGCTAGGAGTCAGACCCATAATGCACTTAGAGGAATAGTGCTAGGAGGAGACGGACGCATAATGCACTTAGACTAGAGGAATAGTGCTAGGAGGAGACGGACGCATAATACCCTTAGAGGAATGATGCAATGTTTCAAGTGCTTTGGATTTGTTGGGTTGAGGTCATGATTTCTTAAGGACAATAGTACATTGTATCAGCTAATATAATGAAAACAATACTTAAGCTATTATGTTTGCATATATTTGAATGCACTATAGCACTGGTCTGCATGTTTGTATGTGGTAGACATCAAGAGCGTGTTCTATTGAGGTTTTCCTTTTTTTCCCCCCAGTCCCAGTCCTTTATCAAGACGGCCCTCCTCTCCAGGGATTCCCAAGGGCAGAACCACGTCTCCCAGCCCCGCTGCCTCCCCGAGCCACAAGCCCCTGGCCGCCCGTGGCAGCCCCTCCACCCCCAAGGCCAGGCCCAAGAGAGCTAGGACTCCTGCCAGGATAGTCCACAAACGCACATCCTCTCCCATTCCCTTGGAGAGAGCCAGGGAGCCCCGCAGGCCTTCCACCCCAGAGAGCAGGGGTGAGTACAAGACAGAGCTGGTGATAAGTGGTTGCAGACAGTATGATGACTTTTCACTTCATAGTACCAGCTCCATATGTTTCAGCTGTGTTTTTAAACCCAGTATTGTGTAGAAACAGATGGCTTATTCATTATTATTATGTGTTGTTGCGCTCACACTCACACAGTCACTGGTTACTTTGAATCCGTGGTGGGACTGGGAAATAAATAATGCGTGGAAGAACTTGGCATCCCGTTTTGTGGCCATGAGAGGTGGTGTGTGTGTGTGTGGCTGGCTGGCCATCGTAGACACACGCGCACACCCTGGGTAAATAGTATATGTACTGCGCTCACTCACTCACTCACTCGCGCACTTGTCAATTCAAGTCCCCCGCGATGCGATACAAAAATCGATGTGTTTTTCAGGTTGTTGCCGGCGTGTTGTTGCTAATGCTGGCGGTGGCCGTCATGGGTCCTTATTAGTGTAGTTTGTCAATGGTGAGGTGGAGTGTTCGCCTGTCCGGCACAGCAGCCAGAGGTGGAGGGGGCTGAGTTAGGATGAGCTGGTGTGGAGCAGAGGCAGCGAGGTTGGACATTGAGGGGTCGGAAATCATCCCGGTCACGTGGTTGATGTAACGTGTGTGTCACTGTGAAGGCCGTAGACTACAATGCGCCATTGGACTGGCCCCATGAAGTGAACGGAGTTGGCGTAACTTGGCAAAGTGGTGACGATTTTGATGTAGGCTGGTGGTCTTGCGCAATAATGTGTTATTTCATAGAAATGGGTATTCTACTGTAAATATGACAGTTGCATGGATGCAACCTTGCAAAGTAGTGGCTGATGTCTGGACAGGCATGCTGTTGGTGTTGTGCATGGTGAGATGTGTGCAAACGGTGTGGTTTGGTAGGAGAAGGCGGACAAAGGATGGGGCTATTAGAGTGCCAGGATATTGACAGCCATTCAAAATCCATCAGATGAACACCTGGGATGCAATCGGTGTCACTCACCCTTGGAAAGATTTGTTTGTAATGGAGATTTATAGCTAACTCTAGCTGGTAGGCTAGCGGTCATTACCTCCGGTAGGCTACAACTATCTGCTTCTTTTAATGAATAATTATAGTCAGATTATCCATATATCTTGTTGCATGTGTCTTGCAGCACCACTGAGATGGAGATCTCTTTCTCTCCCTCTGACTCAGACACAGGCTCACACAGCTGTTTGGAGCCATTGTTTACAGAACAAATCGTGCGGACGCTCACATAATTATCGTTGCAGTGCTTGGTGTGACTGATCCTTTGGTCTACACTTGGAACCAAAGTTTCATTCGGCACCTCTTGAGAGACTATATACTTTGTCTCATAAGAGACATTAGTCTTTGTGGCTGAGTCATACTGTAATATTTTAATACTGGTTGTTATACTGGCCTTGGCTTTACTTCCCATGACTGGGAAAGAATGTATTTGAGGTTGGATCTCTCCGCTATTGGAAAAAATGAATCAGCAACTGGAAACTCAAGTATATCTGTCAGAGAGCTGCAACGGAGCCAAGCAAAGATTACCATCAGACTCAATTATGCATGGCACCGCACACAGCTCTTTAGTCAGAGCCTGTCCCACAAGCACCAATAGGCTGTGCTAATCAGCCTTAATTATATCATTATAAGCTACTCAAACACAAGCAATGGCTTGCCCAAATACATGGTGTATCTGATAAAATTATGAAGTGACTTTAAAGGTTGTTGAGAGATGGATCTGCACAGATGTGTCGATAAAGTAATAATAATAGTCACTGCTGTTGTATATATATACAATATGTATTGTACTCGTATGGAATCAGTATCTGAACCGTCTCACTTGAAGGTCTGATTAGTGATACAAATGGGTCGCTCAATCATCTGAAATCTTTTTGTTTCTCTCTAGGACATGTCATGGGAGTCTAGGTGATGATTATTTTAAACTGTATTTCCTGTATTTTGGGGCTGCAATGGTTTTAGTTACGATTTGTTGGTAATATGTTTTAACATTGGAGTAAAACAAATCAAACTCTTTGAAAATATACAGTATCTGAATATCACCCTACATTTGTAGGTTGAAAACCTTTAATATCCACTCCTCTCCACGCCTTGTTTTCCTGATTTAGGCTCTCCTACAGTTCCCGCCAATGCTGTATCCTCGGCCTCGGTCACACCTTCACCAATCACAACCCCCGCCACGCCTTCATCGCCTGACCAGGTCCAATCAGCCGCCCGTGTTCCTGCGCCATCACCCGCCCCCTCCCCAGCATCCAAATCCATGGCCGGCACCAACGATCAAGAGGAGGCCGTGCGCATGCTGGCAGAGAAACGACGGCAGGCCCGTGAACAGAGGGAGAGGGAGGAGCAGGAGCGCCGCGAGCAGGAAGAGAAGGAGAGGTCAGAGCAGCTGCTTAATGCCTTCCAACACACATGTCCAAATGGGTGCAGTGCATGCTTTGTGCCAATCACACAACTATCAAACTCCCAACTACGCGGAAGACTGGGTAGATGAAAGGAGTTTCAGAGGCCGCAGTGCAAACTGCCAAATCACCCTCCAGTATGTTCTCATGCTTGCTTTAGCCAAGATGTCTTTCCATCAGTCCTCAGTCTCACTACTCGGAAATGTGACAGGCTGTCTTTAATAGCATATAAAAATAGGCCATGTGATAATGAATCATTTAAAATTCATTATGTCACCTTCACTCCATATGAAATGAGTTTCCTGGGCCAAGCATTCTAATTAGTTATAGACACATTGCAGTCGTACTGTTAATTCCATCTAGTTGTGCTTCACTGCGTATTGTGGTAGTCAGGGAACTAGTTAAGTATCTTTTATTTCATTCTTTATGCTCATGACTTCAATATATTTATTGATGGCTATTCTTTAAAAAGATGCCCAATTTGATTGCAATTTTGCAGCCCATTACTTTAACTTAAACGTAAATAAAATACTTTTCAGTCAGATAACTCACAAATTGATTGAACTAATATTTTTTATTGAATGAGAAGAAGTGTGCAAATATTTTATTTTGGCGTTCATCTCTGCTACATTTTTCTCCCTGCGCGGCACAATTATACAACCCTCATTAACCATTAAAAGCAGGGAGATAGATATACAATAACAACTTAGGTGAGCTTAAATACCCCGCCCAATTGGTCAGTTGATTGCCACGTCATCGCATGACATGTGGTTCTTGCATCGCATACCACTGAATGAGCCCATTGAGTATATCTGACTGAACTAACTCCACAACCTACGCATCATTTATGTACTATTAGTTTAGTCCAAATTCTTCTGTTGCGCAATGTGTGGTGGAATAAACATTGACTGCTTTTTTATACAGTACAGAAAATGTCCCCAAAGATTTCATGTCGAATGACGATCAGTATATGACTTATCACATAATCTTGATGCCATGTTCTATTATTTGTGCTCCTCAATGAGACCTCACAAAGCGGAGTGTGTGTGTGTGCACATTTATATCCCCCTGGAGAGTGTAGGGGGTTGACAACTATATGACGGCTCTCTCCAATAAGGTCGGTAAGCTTTAAAGGATTGGCCATGGCGTGCGCCAGTCCTCTTGTTACGTGTACAAGCAAGCGTGGACTCCTGTTGTCACTCACTATTATCAATGTCACATATCCGCGTTTCCGTTTTCCCTAAACACTCTAATTTCCTTGGCCTGTGCTGCACTATAAAATATCATTACAATGGACACTGTGTGCTTTTGTTTGTACTGTATCTCGGCTACAAGAGATTGATATATAGATCGTCTGTTTTCCACAGCGGCTTATGCTTGAGAAACACCCCTTGGCATTATAGGTCAAACTTGCCTAATGCACCTCATACTTTATTCCCCCAGGGTCCTGAGAGAGGAGCGAATAGCGAGGGAGGCAGAGGAGAGCAGTCTCAGGGAGGAGGAGGCCCGTGTCATGGCCGAAGAACAGCGAAAGAGGGACGAGCTCCAACACCTGCAGGAGGAGGAGGAGGCGCTAGAGAGAGTCAAGGCCGAGCAGGAGGAGAATGAACGGCAACAGAAACAGGTAAACGGACGTTCACATTTCCAGGAGCTCCCTGAACTATCTTGACACAAGCTTGAATAATGGTCCTACATTTTTACACTCTCTGAGTTGCATTAACGTTTATAAGATTAATGCAGTACACGTATCAGTAGAACATCCTTTTTGTGTGTGTGGACAGTAGAGCGAGAGACACAGGAAACAGGGCTGAGAGTCGCGGTGTGACACGCAGCAAATTCACCACCGGGACACACTGTTAGCCTACAGTATGTGTGGTGTGTGCCTTAACCATTTGGCCATCTTGACCCCGGTTAACTGGCCTCGGTTAACTGGGTTTAAGCTGGACAGAGTTCATAAACATGACAACCTTTCAGATCTGTGTCATTCCTTAAATGTCACACAACTCAAAACATTTGGCAGACGTCATATTAGATGTTGCACTGTGAGGTTTTTTGGGAAGATTAAATTACCGGTACATTCATATAAGCGGCTAATTCATTAGATGTGTCCAGGAGCGCAGATGATGGTGGAATTGAAGGCACTTTTGCTTGAGGAGACATCATAGATTTCAGGCACTTCCTTGACAGCTGTTACTGCTTGTCAAGCGGGATCAAGACACCTTTGGTCACACAATACATCTTCCCCAGGCGGGGGATGGTCACACCACTGGATGGTCTGGTGGTAAAGAGGCCGGCCAGTAACCCAAAGGTCTTCGGTACGTTCCCTAGCACCAACAGGAGGGTGTATTCCTGTTGTGAGCTGGTGACTGAAGGTCGGCTGGTATTCTGCAGTGTCCATAATCTCTGCAAGGCCAAGTGCCCTTGAACAAGACACTGGGCACCTGTGCTAGCCTCTGACCTCTCTGATGATATATATGGGGGAGTGTGTGTGTATTCCAGTTGCCTTGACATTGACAATACTGTTAATATGTGCCCTATTATCTTTAGCAGTAGCACACAGCCTGCCTCAACAGTCCTCTCCAAAACACCATACAATCTACTGTCCTCATCAATGTGATTGTTTGTTGTCTGGGACAGTAGATATACCGTAATTCCAAACAGTTGAGCTAATGGTCAACATTGAATGGATTGCTTTAATTTTAGTAGGCGTCGATAAAACCAAATTATGAGCAATATTGAGTTGACTCGCAGCTGTTGACTGGATGTGCAGTGGAAGGGAATTACACTGAAGTACACAATCCCACTGAACCTAAAAAAAGGTAGTTTGTTTATCCTGCAAACCTATCTCTGTAATGGTTTCTCATTATTCACAAACCACCCTTTGCCACCCCCTTGTGGACTGTTCAGGAATTGCCATTTGTGGTTGAACGTTGTTCAATTACACCATGTCAAGTTTTGCATTGCATTTTTAAATGCCCCACGTGAGACCCATAAATGTTGAAAATGGATACCTTCACCTTGGCTCGAAGGTACAGGAAAATAACTTCTGTGGGCAAACGATAACTGCAGAGGACAACCACACCCTTGACATGTTTATTTTGGTTTAGTCGCCCACCCCTCCCCACCCTTTTCTTTTTTTGCGAGACATAAAAAAAAGTTAAATTACTGCCTGTGTGTGTGTGTGTGTGTGTGTGTGTGTGTGGCAGAAAGAGGAGGCTGAGGCTAAAGCCCGGGAGGAAGCAGAGAAGCAACGTCTTGAGAGAGAGAAACACTTTCAGAAGGAGGAGCAGGAAAGACTGGAGAGGAAGAAGGTAGGACTCTTCATCTGTCCCTCATCCACTGTTCTTCCAGCTCCATTCATCCTTAACATAACATTAGTCGAGCGCCCATTCTCACTTAATTCTCAGGTGTTTATATACCAGTATACGTATGTCTCTCACATATACAAAAGAGAGTGGGCGGACCCACTCCCCTCTTTGTATATTTTCATTCTGTTTAGACGGTTTATTAAACATGGTGAAGTGAAACGTGCCCACAGGAAGAAGGCACAGCAAATTGGTTCCTTGGCCACCTACATTGTACGGTTTCATGGGAGTCTGGTGGAAAAAGTTCTTAACTCAACTATGGACAATCACTTAATCATTTCTTAGATGATTATTGAAGTTTTAGGAAACTGCTTCCTGAATTAATTGAACTGCCTCCAACTCAGCGTCTAATGATCCAGAGACACACACATCTCTGAGTAACGAATGCATTCAATGTAATCAATCTAGCAGTGAGTCTCTCGCTTTCACTCACGTCAATCATAATAATCAGAAACATTCACTTTATTAGCTGCCTTTCAACTTGCCACTGTTATGAAAGCAAGTTGCAGCCAAGATGAATGATGTTTTTGGCTTAGCCTGTCCCAAATACGCCGTCTGTGTGTTATGATTAAATAGGGTTTACAGCCTGTGTGTGTGGGAGGGGGGGGGAGGGTCAGACTATATATAAACTATAATGATGGGGCCCTAGCTGAGGGTGTGTGTGTGTGTGTGTGTGTGTGTGCGCGCCTGTGTGCAAGCTATTATGTGACTGGTGACTTGCTATCTGCAGTAAGCGTACCCCACACAGTAAAACCATTCCTAGATTGAAGCCTTTCTTTCTCATCCCTCATCTTCTCTCCGTGTGTGAAAGGCTCTTATCTAGGCTTGCCAGGCCTGGCTCCGCCGGCCAAAGCCTGGCTCTGCGCTGGAATTAGCCTGCTAGAACAGTGTGTACTCTACCCCAAAGCTTAGGCCTGGTGCACCACTTCTCTCTGTGTACCTGCATTGGTTCCATTTATTCCATTGGTTGAAGAACTTTACCAAGTAGTAATCTAATTACACAAAAATATGTGCTGAACAATGCATAAATAGATCTGCATAAAAAAATCTGAGGGCCTGCTGGCCTGTGGACAGACCAATTTGATATAAAACTTCTCAGTCGCAATATACGATGGAAAATGTTCAGCCAAGCTAAATACCAAAGTGAGTTCTTCATTTTACTGGCTCTCATAAACACTTCACATTTATGATGGACAGCTGCTATTGACGCAAGTTTCTCTATCTTGTGCTAGCTTTGTGTCCGTAGAATGAGGTTGCCTTGAATGTTGCTAAACTGTGCATCCAAAAAGTCATTCTGAGAATTGTCTTTAAAAGAAAGCAACCACGTTCGCCAAAATAATGCAGTGCATGCACTTCTTTCAGTTTTGACAATGTGAGCTACAAAGTCAAGCTATAGTTAACCTTTTGACCATCCTAAATCCATTGTTCCAGCAGCAAGCACAAGTGCTGCTTAACAATTACTGACAGTGCTCTCTGCCTTCCTCTGCATCCACTTGAAGCTTTAAAGCTGGTCTCAAACTACTACTAGAGAACATATACAACTCTCCATTTGTTCAGGGATGACAAGAATTGATGAACAATATGCCTTGAGGCCTCCATTTATAACAGTCTAGTGAAACCAGCACAGAAGGTGTAAGCATCTCTATGTGTGAGCTTGTCTTGACTTGTCTTTAACAATATCTCTAATAGCAATCATTGTGTAGTCTGTATTAATGTGTGTGTTGTTAATATGTACTGTATGTATGATCCAATTTCAACATTTTGTATTTCCAGGATGTGTGTTCCCAGCTCCCTTCCACATTCTGGTCTCTGTTGCCTACTTGAGACTAGTTGATGAGGGCTAGGTTTTACTGATAGATGGCATGTTTAAAGTGTGAAAACCAGGCATTTTGGTTCTCTGACTTTTCCCTATGTTCCCCAGCGCCTTGATGAGATCATGAAGAGGACACGCAAAACAGAAGGAGACAAGGTACATTTACTGTTCTGTTTTTACCGAAACATTAGACTGTGACTATGTTATGTTAAGAATAAACTCTTATTTATCTTTACAGAAAGAGACCAAATCCTCCACACCCACCCAGGTCAATGGCAAAGAGGCAGAGAGCAGCAAAGGTAAGCAGAGAATCAGTCTGGATTGCATCTGTCATCGCCTGATGTGAAATTGCTGCTCCTTCAGTCCAGTTCATCTCAGTGGATCCTTTTTGGTAATTAGAGGCTTAACCACTTTAAACCTGGCATCCCTATTTTGTGCATGTCATTATCAAGAAAGAACGTGGCATCACACTGTTGTAGTAATGGCACCATTATGGCAGCGAACCTCACAAGCTCACACCATCTCGTACCGACAGGTTTTTCAGAAAAAAGTTGCAAAAATAGCTGATCTACATGCTCTACCATCTTGTAGAAATAGTTAAGTATTGATCCCTTGCTATTGTAATATTTGGGCAGGACCCTAAAATAATTGCTGTTCTTTGTTACTAGTTAGTGTGGTTGCCTGTAGGCAAGCAGACTATTGTTATTGCACTTAAAATTGTTAAAACGTTTAAGTCGTGCAATAACTCTCTATTCTCCTCTCCGATTGGCCAGCGATTCAGAACCTTTCCCAAGGCTTTTGTGCACTTTGCCAAAGTTTGCCCTCATCTGATTGGTCACTATGCCGTGACATACCCAAATCAGTGAAACTCTTGTCACACTTTTGCCTATAATAGTGTGTTTTCCTATAAATATAACCACACTCGCAATTCCACAGGATTGCGTCTTTAGTGACCTTAAACTTATCAGATTGCATTTCACACAGGCCGTTTCAATTAGCTGTTTTTATTTCTTTAGTTTATTTGTTTAGCATTAGTTAAATGTGCTTTCCACAAAACATTAAGGCTAAGTGCAAGAGAAATTATTTATAAAATGACATTTGAATACAAAAAAATAAATAAAACAAAAAGTATATATATATAGTAAAATGTTAAGAGAATAGAATGAAAAATAAATCAGATTGAAATCCCCCCCATGTGGTCCCTGTCACTGCTGACCCAACTAGACGGTCTTGGGTGGGGAGGGTGTAGAAAGCCATCGTCTGCCATTTCTTTTCACTTGACAGCAAGAGTTTAACCGAGAGGAACACAATGTCCCTCTCAGTTGTGCCCTCTGCTGAACAGTGGCTAATGCAGCAACAGAGATCACCCTCCACACCGTGAATACGGCAAGGATTCTTAACCCAGACTCCACAGTGGCGGGCAGAAACTTTACCCCTGTGCCAGCCGAACACTTAAACAATAAAATTAAAACATTGCCTATAACGACATCCCCAAAATAGGGATACCAGGAATGATGTGGTTGAAAAACAAACAAAACAACGTGTTTGGTGTGCTTTTGTTGTTTGAGCCAGCCATCTGAGTCGGATTCACATCAGAATGTTTTCAATAAAGCTCGCTATTGGATTATATCTCTGCCTCATATCACTTACAGCTGTAGTTTGAGGGGTTCCACTCAAAACAATAGGAGCATTGTTTTGTTATTCAAGCCCTGAGACTGCAGAGGAAGACTCTGCTTGTGCCAAATCACAGCGGGAGAGCCTCCGCTGCACGAGCCATTGTGAAATAGAAATGTGCATGACTCCAGATACAGAAATGAGACTGCCTGCCCAATATCACTCACTTCCCACATATTATCCATTTCTAGACCCCCACGCTCATCACCTCCAAGCATGGAATAAATATAGTCCACTCCGAAAGAAGGAGATATCATATAAACTTTCCTTCTGAGCTTCCACCTCATGTTGAGACGAAGCAGAACCACATGGATCTGTGTGGGCAGAGAGATATGTGGGTGTTTGTGGCGTTCTCCCCAAGCATGGTGGAAGCCATTAGCCCCGCCACTGATGTGGTCGCAGAGACCAGAGGCAATTGGCAGGCGTGCCTCCTTTCCAATCAGAGGAAGAGGAGAGCAGCCTCATCCACAGCCACGTCCCCAGCCCTTGTTGGGTTGAGGTGGGGCAGGGGGGGGGAGTTTTAACCACAGGGGAAGTATGCCCCATATAGGATAACTGAGTTCAGCATCCCCTCCTCTGCATATTGCACTTCATCCTGACTCAGCTCGGGGGTGGACATTGTTTTAAATCCCACGCTGCTTGGCGGTGGTGTGTGTGTGAGTCATCCTTTGTGGTTGATGGTGCAGCAATGAGAGGAACGGGTAGACGGAAGAGTGCTTATTCCTGTTTTCATTAGCTTAATGTAGTTTATAATCAGCATTTTGCATAATTAAAAGAAAAACAAATAGTGAACATCAGAGTTACAAACAAGCAACATATAGAATGGATTGACAGCAAGTTGGATGGCATGCTCTAAATCAGTGTTTTTTTCCCACCGTTTTCACATCGTTTTTCATTGACCACAAAGCAAGGGTTCTGTCAGTCAAACACAAATCCCTCATGACACACAGGTTGAAAAGCAATGAGCATTGCTCAAAATGACATCAGTGGATATTGTGGTAGGGAACAGTAGAGTTTCATACAGTACCTGATTAACATCTGTTTCACCTTGTTCTTCAAGCATCTGCTGACTATCAGCCACAGACGGAGGTCAGCGTGCCCGACAACAAGATGGAAAATGGACAGAGTGGTGAGAGAGAAAGGTACTATAAAGCCTTTTCCGTTTGAGTTTGTACGCTATGAATGTGCTGATGCAAGACCACCATGAACAGTAAAAATCCTGTATGCTATAAAAAAAGAACGGGTTGGGACTTACTTGGGAGTCACCTTCTAATCAAGGAGAACTGCGTGCTTTCAAACCTCATAGTCAAACACGGGAGCCAGAAGGCTCAGGCCAGTTATAAACAATTGTTACTTAACCACTAGACTTTGTTTGTTGCAAGGTGTTTACCCAGATGGTTAAGCTTCTGAGGGTGGATTTAGAAAAGAGTATATTAAATGGGATCTTAGCGGTATGACTCACTGTATCACGATGACTAATTTTCATCCTACTGTACCCTGCCTGTACCTCCCCTCCACAGACCCTCTTCTGTACCTCTGGTCAATGGCATCCAGCCTGCCAGACATGAGAACGGCCTTTCCACCAAGGGAGATGGCGGTCACTTCGAAGAGATCATCCAGCTAACTAATCACGGCAACAGCACCAACGGAGGGCGGGACAAGTCAGAGAGTGATATGCCCGCCGAGCCAATTCTCGCTTTTGAAAATGAGGAGCCTTTCATGAAAAAAGCAGGTCCGATGAAGCCTCAGCACGTTGCAGGTACATATACTGTAGGAGTAAAGGGCCTTTCAAACGTGAAGCTGTTTGAAAGGCCCTTAAACCCACTTTACTGAAAAATAGGAGAGATGCGAGCATCAAATACATTATTTTTTGAGGAGACCTAGCCCCTCCTATATACAGCTTTTGTCCCCACTCAATATTTGCCATTGACAATGAAAGGAGGAATTAGGTCAAATGTCCGCCAAATATGACATACATTTCTGGCAACACAAACATTAAATGCCATTGACAATGAAGGGAAAATGTATGTCATGTAGACGAGCAAATCGGCTAACCAATCACATAAATTCAGTGTTCATGAGATGATGTATAATGATAAGAGCGCCCCTCACTTCACACAGGTGTGATTTTCATATTTCCTTCCACAGAATACAACCGATAAATATAATTTCTCCACATGAGGCATCCATGGACATACAATTTACAACTAAAGCACTCGGCCAGAGGGTGCCCAAAAGGTAGATCGTGATCTACCCTTAGATCACAAAGGCTGTGCAGGTAGACCACATGACATGCCCCTAAAAATATATATAATTTAAATATTAAAAAAGCTATTTTTGGCATCTGCCACTTGAATTAAGGTGACTTGATTGATTGACATAAAAAAGGGCCTGTCAGCTCAACCCACAATGCAATACTTTGTTCTCAAGAGTGTTGCGCACAATGTCACAATTGGAAATCCTTCCAATTCCATTTTCCCCCCTCTCTGTCCCATTCCAAGTGCGTTTCTTCTCTTATGTTACGCCAGTGCTGCTATTCCAAAGGCCCCTCTGGTACATTTATAAACAATTTTCAGCAGTGGGATAATAATTATTTTTGTAGGTAGATCTTGTTGAGCTTGAGTAATTTTGAAAGTAGCTTTCCCGAGTCTCAAGAGATCTGCCAACATAACGTCTGTTGCATGTCAAGTCCTAGTGAGTTGGACATCTGTGTTCATACATACAGTCCCATCCTATAAAGTCTGGGAAACTTCCATATTTCAGTGCATGTGTGAAAACGGCTTGACAAACTAAGTTACTGCTGTGTGCCATCTGATTCCCACCTCAACTCCGGCTACACTATAATATGGCTTGTGACTGTAGTGTATACTATTGCAGTGGTTCCCAAACAGTGTATCATGAGACAAGTCTAGGTGTACCGTGGGATTTGGAGACACACATTGTTGTCATTTATTATGTATATTTTGAATAATTTTACTATTACTGTAGTACTTTGTTTCCCATCATAAATTATACATCTTTGAACCACTTTTCAACCTGCCTGGTTCCCCTACTTTGGGCATGTCATTATTGAGGGAAGATTTGGATTAAAATTCTTACTTTATGTCTTATTATTATTATCAGTACTTTGTTTCCCATCATAAATTATTCAATACAGCCACTGCTGTATTGAACCAATTGGTCTTCCAGCACAAGAAAACCAGTTGTTTATTGACTCTCCTTTTCAAAGCAAAGCCGTGATTAATTTACAACGAGAATAATGAGCCCATCTGGTTTAGCATTTGACTTTTCGTATTAGCAGCACGGTTTGCGTACAGTCACTATCTAAAAATTGCATCGCGAGGCGCCATTGGTTAATAATGCAGTTGGGTTAGAAATCCTGCCAAGCTCTACTGTGGTGTGTAATTCCCGTCTTGGGTGCTGGTTATCACTTGTGTACGCAAGTACCCACCCTGGGGAGAGAGACATGCGAGGCTGGGGATTGAAGTGAGAGAACTGATCCGTCACTCCCAGAGGGACTATTGAGCAAAGAGAGCAGGAAACATGGCAGAAAAAAACGTGCCAGGAAGTAATGGAGAGGAGTGAAGGGGTAGTCGGTATCTTTTGACACCGATGACAGCTTTTACTCAGCGGCCCACTGACGTGGGCCCCGCGCCCAGTGTCAAAATTCCTCGAATGGTGGAAGGTGGTGAGGAGGAGGCCCAGGTGTTGGTCTGCCAGTGGATAGAAACAGGACTCCATCACAGTTATGCAGCCCACGCTCCTCCCCCGCACTTCCCTTGCCACCCTTGCATGACACCAGCAGTGCTATCCGTCTCTTATTGCCATGGTTCAGCCCTCACCTGCCATCCTTCAGACAGGTCACTGGTCATAAATAATATCTAAAGCAAACTGGGGATGGCCCTGCATGCCGTGTCAAAACCTCTGCTGTCACGAAAAGGAAAAATGCTATAAACTTTCACTCCTGTCCACCTTGCCTCAGTCACTCCAAACATGAACATTCCAGTGGATCATATGCCATCTTAGTACTATGTCTGGAAACTTCCCACTCTTGGCAGTGTGGCACATGATCATGTTGTTAATCTTGAAACCGACTTGAATGGTCTGATTTCCTGACGATATGGAGAGAAGGTGAAGCATACCGTCAGGGCTAATATGAACGTTGATACGTATAATGACTGAACTCCCCCTGCCCTCTCCCTGTAGACTGGCCATTGGCCAACATGTGTTGCTGTCAGTCAAAATCGCAAGTTGCATCAATCACCCGCCGATTCACCATGTTGGATTATTTCTCATTGTAGTTTAGCAATCCTGGTAGGAATCCTCGTAGAGATTTTTTCCTACGGGTGTCTGTCGTCTGATAAGGCAGCCTTTTGTAGTCCTTACACAAACAAGTGAAGGTTTATGGGTTCCTATCCGTGGCAACGTGCCAAAGACCTTTGGAGCTCAGCATTGTCACTGGGTCAGAGGTTTACGAGGCTATGACATTACTCGGGTCAACGAGGGTGGCCTCCAATATGATTCTATTCAATGGCCAGACGGCATTTCGTCTGTATTTTTGTTTTACGTGGTGGCTGATGTTGAGTGTCGACAAGAAATGCCTGATCCCCTAACCCCTACCGTGCTACGTGTGTTCTTCCTTAGAGGTCCTGTGAGACGTTCCAGGACATTCCAGAGAGGACGATGAGCATCATCCCCCCCCCCCCCATCTCCACGACCATCCCAGGTACAGCCAATGCTCGCATTGGGGGAGACCAACACCCACAGCCCCTGTGTGACCTGTGCCAAACTATCACTGACTGCTTTCTAGAACTTTCACCACCCCCCAAAAGGGGCGGAAAAAAATAGCTGCAAAAGAAGAAGTAACTGCAATCAGCAACAATAGGCAAGCAAAACATGAAACGGGACGGAAGACATTGACACCTGCCATGTGCACGGCATACCAGTGATAACATACTGTGCGTGAAGATTATCATGGCGGCAGTTCCATGCACCTTAAGAGGCCCTCTACCATCCAGTGTACAACCACAGTACAGCTGAATGGAGGGCACGAATACTCTATTGGACAGTTACTGTAACTGTTGCTGAGAAAAAAAGAATTGAGTGAGTTCTTTAACTCGAGGAGAAAACGACTGGGTACAGTGTTCTATGTGAATAATGTAAATGAAACTTGTGTGTTTGACAAAGGAGGGAGGGGGTCTGTGGAATAGAGCTGATATGAAAGGGAGTAGACATTGAGGCAACGGGGTGCGCACGCTTTTCCGACACACCGAAGATCCGAAGCGGGGGGACATGCGATGCGATGCGAAAAAGCGATGGTCCGACATGCGCTGCTCCCGTGCTTGCGGTTAGGGTTAGGTTAGGATTGAGGTTTCGGATCAATAGTATGTCGGAACTAAAGCCTGCACCCGAGGCAACTCTGCTCTGAGAAGGCTTTTTTAAGTCCAGTTGATACATATCTGTTGCAACCTGGTCTGTGTAAAGCTACCTGTTCTTTTGTTTTTTTGTACCATTTAAAATCTCATTGATGAAATTGAAGTTCCAGTGGATTGCTACTGTGTGTGTTCGCTTCATGTGTTGAAACTCTCATCCCTTCTTCAATCGTGATTGATTGTGGATGTCATGATAAATGAGGGGGGAAAAACTGCAGGAGAATCCCATAACCGGGATTAGTAAAACCACAATCAAGTGGCAGATAATGGTCTCTGTTTATATTGCGCCTTTTTCCAAAGCGCTTTACAATATGCATTGACCTGTTCACACACCGACGGTGGAGGCAGCCATACCAGGCACCAACCTTCTCATTGGGAGCAGTTAGGGGTTCAGTGTCTCGCCCCAGGGACCCTTGGAGATGACGCAAGGAGGAGTGGTAAATAGAACTGAGAATCTTCTGATCCCCAGACACCTGCTCTTATCTCCTGAGCCACTGCCCAGCAAACGGATCCAGTCATGTGTTAATGTTGGAAATAGAATGTAAACTAGAGGGGTTCATTTCTCCCCCACTACGTTATGCAGTTGTTTTTTTCCTATACCTGTGCAAGCATGATTCAGTTTGCCGTCACTTGCATCGAAATTCCACAGACTCATCATGTATTTGAAAATGCTGGCGCGTGTATATGCTATAAATATTTTGATGTGTGTTTAAAGGTCAACGGGAATATCTTGAGTCTGATTAAAGACAACGCTGTCCAATGAATCTGTGGTCTCATCTGTTTGTCTTCAATAGATTTGAGGGTGGTGGTCTGCTGGAATAGAGGGAGAGTCACAGGTGTTTTGTTGAACTCACTGATTCTCAGTCTCCGGTCATCCATCAAACAGAGATATTGAACTTGGAGCGTGACTTTGACAAAGTAGGACAGTTGGGAAATGCTCTGTACTTGGGATTGAACATTGACTCTGACGTGTTTACCCATGAGGCTTTCGTCTATGCCATCGGCTGCTGCATGAGAGACGGAGGGCAACCTAACCACCAGAAAACCCATTTAGCAATGGTTCCAGAGGGGCCCAACATTCTGAAGATGGCAAATGACCTGCCTCAGCTGAGGCTCAGCTGTCCTTTCCTGTTTCTGGCTCCTTTTCCAAAAACCCAGCAGGGGCTCCACACTGAACTATCTAAACTGTCGCCACATTCTGGTGGCCAGGCCAATTGGTGGGAGGGGGAGGGGGAAGGGGGGTGGGGTTCTGGCACTTGCATGGAGCAGTTCGCTGTCAGTTCTTCAAGCCAGCTGCAGTCCATTACAAGCAATTTATGTCCGCCTTCTCCCTAAAGCAATAACATGCTTTAGTGATAGTGTGTAACTCATTTGATTAAGTTGTCATGCAGTGTGATTTATATGATTTATGACGGAACCTACTGGACACTTATGGAACCATATGAATGAAAATACCTGTAAATCCTCATTTATTACTTTGCTGTATGATGGTGTCCCACACTAAAACATAACAGACCAGCAAGCTCACAACGTGTCGCAGATGCGTTGTACGACAGGGCATAAATGAGACTTAATGCACCTGTGACATTTTCCTCCTTATACGCTGCATTGTATTTGATTACTGTGACATTTTGTTACCTCAAACCTTGCACAACCAACCTTTTGTAGACTGATAGAACGTTACCATTTATAGTGTCAAATGGAAAGATTTGCCTCTTATTAATGTGCTCATAAGACAATGATAAACCTGATCTCACTGGTTTAACATGTGGGCGTCTCAGCTGCCCTTATTAGAATGGCCCCTATAAAATGTTTTTGGAGCTGTACTCATCCACTCCAGCAGGGGTCACTACTGTAGCATTGAGGTGTATCAAGTTTCCTTGGACCATATCCCCACCACTCAAGTCCTACATCCATTCCATCCTCAAGCCTGACAAAGAGATTTCTCAGATGGAAGTCCCAAGTGCCCTCATAAAATCTGACTGCATTTTTGCAGTTCTTTATTTCCTTTTTTTAAATTCATGTTCTTTCCTCGCATGTGCTTGACCCAGTTGATCTGCTAGAAAAGGCCTCCTTGTGTGTAATTCCCAGATGGGACTTGTAGGGTTTAGTGTGCACTATTTTTAGGAAGGTGTTGGCGTGGCAGTGAGCAGCAGGCAGGCTGGCTATATGGCCAATTCACTGAATTAATTCACAAAGAATGAAATGAAAGAGTGAAATGAAGAATGGGGGGCCGGAAGGTCTGTAAATGATGGGTCTCTAATGACAATAATGGTGCTGTCAGTCATTCGGAGTTAGAGGCTGTCAATCAGACAGCTCTGAAATTGTTGGCATGGTAGCGCCCCGCGTTCACGTCACACTGATTGATGGGTGTATTATCTTCGCTGTCGGATCCTGGAAGCGTGCTGATAGGTGCGTTGGAGCAGTTGCCAGCTTAACCCTATTCTTGGGTTACTTGCTGTCTGGGTGAGGACGGATAACTTTGTGCTATTGGTTCATGGTATAAAGTTAATTTATCTCAGAGTTCAGTGTACATAATTATGTAACCTTTTGTAACCAAATATTTGTACACTTCCAGAGTTAAATAACCCGAAGGATTTGACAGTTTTCACAGTTTTGCTGCGGTTGTAAAACCCTGGTCTTCCTGGCCTAATGGAATAATGTATGTTATGGAAAGTGTGCCGCCTGCCCCACCGTTTTTAACAAGGCGTTTGGGTCAACAGTGCAGTGGTCAGGGTCACACCATAAATTGACACTCCGCAGAGAAACCACCGTGGCAAAAGATACAGCATGTGCACATCACAGCCACCAAAGCCTGCGAGGCCAGCCTCTGTTAAATGTTTATACTCCCACACGCATGCAGCCCCCAGCGGGCACTCTCACGTTGAACTACTGTTTATCTGCTCAGCAACAGGACTTCTACTCGAGTTGCTATCTGATGGCAACACATTAGTAGGGGGCCCAGAGCATGGCAGGCACTCAGAGCGCGCCGTTTCCTGATCCCTCTGTCGGAGCTGTCCCAGCAGCCAAGCAGAGCTCTTGACTATTCTGGTGAGAGACGTGAGATCTAATAGCTGCTACACAGGACCCATGTGTGTGTTTGTGTGTGAGTTAGTAGTGGACATGGAGCTGCCCTGCGAAGTGACCCAACACGTCTCAAGCCAGAGGTTTGACAAAGTCACTGTTATGCAAGTCATATAAGTATAACTCCCAAGTCTTACATTTCAAGTCGTAAGTAAAGTGCCATGTCACCATGTTCAGGTCAAGTCATAAGTCCCAAATTTCAGGTGTCAGGTCTCAATGCTAGCATGTTTTAACGTTTACATTTTATACCCACATAAAATCTATTTCTTATACAATGGTACATAAATGTAACATTTCAGCGTACCTATACCGTGTGCCCTGAAATGAGGGATTGAACATGAGAGACATGATATCTCCAAATTAAAGCAGAGCATTTTGTGTTTTCCAAATACCTAAATGTATGTAGGGGCGGCAGTGGCTTAGGGGTAGACGCTGAACCCCTAATTGCTCCCGATGAGCAGGTTGGTGCCTTGCATGGTTTCCTCTGCCATCAGTGTATGAATGTGTGTGTGAATGGGTGAATGTAATACACAATCTAGCGCCTTGGATAAAGGTGCTATATACCGTTAAATGCACCATTTACCATTTATATATGGGCCATTGGCCATTATTATAGTTGTCCTTGTCATAGACATGCAAGTCTCACGACATGTTTGTCGTCTGAAGTCTTACCAAAGCGACTCAAGTCCAGGTTATGCGACATGTGAGTCAGCTTCAGGAAGCACATCCTGCGGTGGTGGTAGTGATACTGAGGGTTGCCCAGGGACAAAGAGCAGCTGGGTGTAATGGTCAGCAGCTGGCCCTGGGTCACAGCATTTTGGATGCGCATGTGGACAATGGTGTGCAGTGCTCTTTGATGAAGATCCCTTCTGAGGCGTATCGTGTTGCATGAACCCTACCCTTTAGTATCAAAGCGGTCTGAGATCAAGCAACATTTAGCCCTTTGGGTTAAACAATGTTGTGAGCTGTGTGTCTCTCTTTGGGTGCATGTGGATAAGGGCATGCTGGAGTAAAGTGGGAACAGATTTATTAGGGAAGACGGCATTTTTTTTTGTGCATCTGTTATTTGACTGTTTTCTGGCATTGTAATTGATATGTTAATGACTATTGTCAAACTGGCATCCACAGATGTTGGCTTTGTCCTGCTAATAATCTTTTTTTTTTACACCGTGGTTTCTCAGAGGAGAGCCATCTGTATACAGTATGTGAGGGTCTGTGCATGTGGTGTCTGTATGGACCTACTGTAATTGTGACCGTAGGTCGCAGTTAAGTATGAAAATCCTGCATCTCATCAAGAACTAGTAGCCACGCCAATCTAAAGGCTTATTCATAGTCTGGATTTTCGGTGGTGAGGTGACCACCGCTCCGGTGGTGAGCTGACCACGGAGCTGAAATAACGTTGAGCGGTGGTGAGTGGGTGGTGAGCGGTTTGCTCTTCACAGCGGCTCGTGACGTCATGTTGTAGTTTGGTGGTCACCTAACCACCGAAAATCCAGACTATGTATGAGCCTTTAGACGCCATCTTTTTTTTCCTATTTCACCAGTCAAAGATATTTGATATCATGATCCTAACTTCTATTTGGGTAATTCACCAGACAAGCAGACATCCTTCCCTGTTGTCCAGCCTAGAGTGAACAGGGTTGAGAAGAGACTCAATGAACAAAAAATGTTATGGTGAAAAGAAAAAGGAAGTGGTCGTGTTGGAAACATTTAGTCTCCATGGGCTTGAGTAAACACAGGAGGGTTGTGCGCTGACCCGGTGCCAAATAATGTTCCTTGGATTCCATAGCATGGTATTCAAAGGTCTCACATTCATACAAAATGTCACAACCGCCATTTGCCTGCATGATCCTCTGGTTTCCATCTCTTCATCTCTGGGCTGACAGTGGGATGTGTTTTATGGCCTCTGCCTCTCCGACCATCAGTGCAGCACACAGAGGCTTCAATTTTGCCAGCTTGCAAGCCTGGTTATTTTCAGTTCAAGAGTTAATCCCTGCTGCACGACACCAGCTGTACCCTCTTGGATCTCGCTTATTACTTGCGCAAGCAGAGCATGCGCAGGTACTGTTTTCGGCTGCGTACATCGGTAACACCCTTGGCTAATCAGGTTGCTGCGTGCGTACGTCGGTGTGTCACTCGGCCAATCAGAGCGCGAGTTGGCAGCTTGCTGCATATGTCGGTGGTCCCTTTGACCCTTTCGATCGCCTCCTTGTGTTGCTCTGGCTGATGACAATGTTTAAAAGACGTATGTGGATGACGTAACCAATTTAAATTGATAGTATACAGTATATTAACTATATATGTCGGATATTTCAATAACGTGACTAGGGTCTGCTTATAGCGCAGTAGTTGACGGTGGAGAGCCGGGGCGCCAAACAGAATGTAAGTTGACAAGAGTCAGAGAAGTTGCGTGCTCTGCTCACGCACAAGTAGGCCATCCATGGCCAACTTGTATGCAAAACACAAGTTGGGAGCTTGACAGAGTGCATTTCTAGTTCTCTCTTTTTTTTTTTAAGAAAAGGGGGATCCTAAGGGGGATTATGAGAAATTACGGCAGCAGCCAAATGCAACGTAAAGTAGAAAGGAGATCCTCCATGGCATGGGTCTGTGTTATTATTGGATAGATGATGTCCTACTCCACAGTAGGAGCTCTATTTCATGAGCTAGAAGAGATCTTCTGTTTTATAGTTTGCACCTGTAGACTAACTTCAGTTTCAGTGACGCCATGGAACATTTCAACAACCACGGTGCTAATCGCTAAAGGACACGCTGAATCATTCCGATCTTTTTCTACTTGGAACAATTGTTGTGCATGTTGCCTTTGTTTGAAAATAGAATGTGGCCTCTCATCTCAGCGCGCATCACAGCAAAATGTGACCTTGTTAGGAGAGTAATGATCATTTGTTTGTCCCAGCACACACTTCGCTTAGCTGATGTTGCCATCAATCTTAGTATGAGCCACAAAATAGATTGACTGCCATTTTAAAGTTGCATTCATTTATTATAAAAGGGTGTATGTGCATGTTTCCTTTTGAGTGTAACCTCTATATCTATACCTTTTGGGATATACTGTATGCCCGTGTGTATTTTTAAACGTGCTGCTTGTGTAAAATAGTCAGTGTTGTATGCATTAGTTTCTGTGTGTGTGTGTGTGTGTGTGTGTGTGGATGTGCGTGCATGCATGCATGTGTGTATGTGCAGTTTAATTGGGTATCATACTGCACCACTGTGGTACCCAGGGTGGACGTGAGAATAGAAGGTGGGTGGTCGAAACCAACAGCCGTTTGGCCACAGTGGCCCTGAGCCGTCAACTACTATGCATTCAGAGAAAGCTCCTGTGATACTGAAAGAACTAATGGAATGCACAAGAAAATCACGAATGTTAATGTACTCTGTGAGTGTAAAAATCGACCCGCAACACTCTGGATTTTACTGTGATACTTATTGTTTCACGCCAGGTCAGGGACTGCACAAGAGCATGCATATATTGATCTCAATTCAATTCTCACATTGCATACTGCACAATGACACAATGACACAGTGCCACAATGCAATAGAGATAGCTTTTTACACACCTCTTTACAGGATATGTATACGATGTGCAATCAGGGAGCAAAGCAAGCGTTAACCATTCTGAAGGTTATGAACACAGGTGAATGTCTGACACTGTTTGGGGAAAGAGGTGAGAAAGGGAAAAGAGAATGAAAGTTAAAGAACATTTGCTCGAGTTGCCATAAAACTCAAGGTCAATGTTTACCTAAGTGGATCACAAGATCACAAAAAGCTCCCAGCTAAAGCATGGGTGTCTGGTATGGACGGCCTGTGAACTAATATGTGCTTTTTGTTTATTATGTTTTTTGTGTGCCTTTATTTAATAGGGACAGACAGTAGGCTGACAGGAAATGTGGAGAGACATGGGGCACACTGCTAGACTGGATTAGCCAAGGTGCCTGGACCGCTGAGCCACAGCCCAGGCCACTAATATGTGCTTTGTAAACTGTTATACTTGGTCAACTCAGTTCTCATGGAGAAACGAGGGTGGTTTATCTCTGTGGCTGGTATTACCATAATTATTTGCTTCACTCTTCACTGATTATGATAAGCAGGAAGTTGTTGCAGTTGTGGTGCTGCAGGGCTAATAGGAAAGATTTGATCTGGGTTTGTGTGTGTGTGCGTGCATGCTTTTGTGTGCACATTTATACTATATGTGGCGTGCATGACATACTGTAGCGTGACAAGTCTGAGACAAACAACCATTTTGGAAGAATGTTAGAATGCATGAGTTTCCTCTCAGAAAAGTCCAAATCATAAATGAACACCAGATTCCCTTGAACATTGAGAATCTATATAACACTAGTAAACTAGCTATTATAAATCACTTCCAAATCATTAAATATCATAATATAGTATGTTGAATCACATTTTTATTAATTTGTTTATTTTCAAATCTGGGTATTATGTATTATTATTATTCAAATTCACATTCACATTCGAGTTTTGTCTAGTGCATGAACTCAGTATACTACTGACCACAGATCAGATTCAGATCAGATCAGATAGTATAGCCTATGGAAAGATACATTAAGGATGCCTATAGGTGTTGGTAACAGAGTGTAGACTGTAGAGTGTCTATTATAAACAAAAAGCTTTGATTGATATTGAGAAGAATCCCAGAATTCCAAATTAATTGCATTTCTATAGTGCTTAAGTAATCAAAGTGCTTTACAATGGTTCATTCTTTCATACATTGGGAGGTGACCAAAGAGAAATCTCTATGTAATGTATAGTAAATGTAATGGACTATTATCTAATCAAAGCACATTGATGGATTCTCCTGAATCACAGTTACTTATCTGTCTTTATTGTCGTGAACGCTGTTTTTGATTTAGTTATGAATATTCCAGCTTGTGAAATGTACAAGAAGCTTTTGACTTTTGTACTCTAGCAACAGTACATTTATCTCATCAGGTTAAACCTTGTCATGTTCCTCCACCGATCAATGAAGCCTCAGTCTCAGTCTCTGTCCTCCCTGATTTACATTTTCTGTTTTCTTCCCTATGGGACAGTTACGAGACACAGATGGCTTTCACTCTTGAGATGGAAAGTCCCTCTTGCACCTCTGCATTCATCCTTTTCTGGGTTTCTTGCTCCTCTCTCTTTCTGACATGTGAGAGGAAACGGCTCACTGGAGAGCAGACCGTCTGGCTGGCCCATCGGTGTCGTGCTGCTGTGACACTTTGACCCCTTTTGGAGCTTGAGCTCCAAAATTGGAACGTTAATTCTGAATTGAGTGGGCAAAACCATACCTATATTAGATTGTTATCACTGTGAAACTTCCGCAGTTGATTACTTACACAAGACGATGATTTATTGTATTACACATTTTACAAATGTAACTATGCAAATGAGGCATTATATAGGAAAATATGCAAAAAATATGAAAAAGCTACTACTGTGGAAGGGTTATCATATATTAATTGACTTATATTGATCCTATAAACTATTTAAAATAGGTATAGTTTTGCCAACTCAATTCATAATTAACGTTACAATTTTGGAGCTCTGTCTCATGGACTAATAACCAAAAAGAACTGAACCAGTTCCCATTGGGAACCAACCAGTGGAAATAAAAGGGGTCTTTGTCATACGGCCCTTTCTAGATGACTGAAGAGGATTTATAGAGGTATCTGCCGCTGACTTGCTGCTATCCGTCTATAAATTCCAGGAATCTCTTCTGTGTGGGTGTGTGTGTGTGTGTGTGTGTGTGTGTGTCTACATGTGACATTTAAGCCTCTGTCATAGTACTGTTGACGTTACTGGCATCCAAGTACTGATAACGTGGGTACTGCACTAAGTACTCTGACAACGGATGCTGCACTAGTCCTGCAGTAATCTTGATGCTAGTAAAAACACAGTTAGCGCTACACTTCCTCTGCAAACCTGGGGAGAGCAACTGACTGACCTCATGCTTCTACGTATGAGGAGTCCAAGCCGCTCCTTTTCACCTGACTGGAAGGAGTTTCCCCGGTTGGACATAGTGTGTGGAAGGAACACGTTATTCCAACCAGTTCCTTTCCCCTCCATCAGGCGCCTTCAGAGTTTTCTTGAAACATTTCTCAACAAGAGTTGAGAAATAATAAGTGGTGGCAAGTGGCATTAACAGCTTCTCTTAATAAACCCCACAAGTATAATGTACAAGAATAAATACATTGAATTTTCACGCCAAAGAAAAAGGACAACAGAAAACAAAACAAACGAACCTTAAATACAGGATCAATAATTCTTGAAACATTTTTGAGTGGTGCAACCACTCCCTTGCGTAGCTATGTGTGTGGCTGGGTGGGTGGCTGGGTGGGTCTGAGCACGAAAACAGCATGGTTGTTTTTCACTACCTGTGCGCAACGTAACGCACACACAAACACACACGCACTTATTAACTGTACAGTATATGATACTTTCGGGTGTGCCAGTACAGTAGCACGCCGGCACCGGCCCAGCCCCCTGGGTGCGTTACTGTGGGTCTGGGGCTTTCATTTGGTATATAGATCGTGTGTGTTGGCCGTCTCTACGGAACGGTATGCAGCGAAAAGGAAAGTTCGGTCTAGATTAAACCCCATTTGCTGCTATGGGGTGATGAACTGAACGAGCAAATGGAATCGCACGCTGCACAATGCCTCATGGCACAAATAACTTCTTTGACTATATAATTATATAAACACAAGGAAGTGGCAGGCACTCACTTCCGCTGATTATATGAAAATTACAAAGAGATGCATCATGCATGCATAGGAGAATAAGAAGAGATGACGCAGCCTGCACTACGCGGACATCTCCATTGAGGCGCGGTGCGCACCGCTCTTTAACAAACTAATTTGGCATACGGTTTACGGGTGCTTTTAAAATCGCTTTCCCAAATGTGTTTGACCAAAATAGAACTTTAGGGGAAAGCCCATGACCACAAGCCCATGACCACACCTCTAGGCGCAAATACCGGTGTCGCCAAAAAATATAGCGGGTGATGCTGGACGAAAATACCATTAAGGGACAGAGAAAGCTCCTATATTCGTAATTTTCGGGCAGCGGCTGAATTGCGGGCCGCGTTGTGGGTAAAAGTGGCGATTTTGGAGCCCTAAAGGTGGTTGCACACCGGCCGGCTATACGTATATTGACTGCTCATTGAAAAGCCCTGTCCACACCATACGGCATACGCCATCTGAGCAGCACTGTAAGGCATTTTATCCCTCATACTGGCAGGCTGAACCTAATTAAAAATAAACAGCAGCTGCTCTCAGGAGACTCCTGTGGCCACTAGTCACAAAATTCCTGCAGCCGGATTTGGCAAAAATGGCTGCCTTCTTATTTTACATTCCAAGGGGTATTGGTCGATACCAAAAACTCCATAGAGATGCCTCAAGAGCCTCCACTCCAGGGGTTCGACCCAGAGCCATCTATTTTGTTTTCAATTCTGTCAGCAGCCCATAATTCCCCACCCCAACACACACACAAACAAATGTTCTCAAATTCTCATTTTAGCATTGTTTGTTCAGCAAATTGACAGTTGACCCTGAGTCAACAGTATTACATAACAAAGTTTGAGGGTTCAAACTTGCAGGTCTCCATTTCGAGTGCTACACCAGAATGGCATCCCATCTTGCAGCTACTCCAGACTCCTACAGTTACTACCTTCAGTTTAAACATTAGACCTGCATACTTATGTTCTATGGCTGGTACTGCCAGGCTAAGAAACAGATTATTTTGATTGCCACCAGTAAGATGCATGTGGTTGGCATTGGCTACAGTAGGCCTAATCCTACAATAAACTGGCTCTTCTTATTTTAAATCACTCTGGACTTAATTTACTCCTTGAACTGGCATGGCTCACAACCAAAAGCAGTGGCAGCCGCCAACAGAAGTCACAGCAAGCCAGTCTACTCTAGGGCACTGAACAATGGTGTCTCACACATGCACACATGTCACACGCACACACAGTGTGGCTCACCCCATGTTGCTAGAAGGGCATTTGTTAATAAAAATCGGGTGCTTGAACTGAGTTCAGCACGGCATTACAGTAGATCACACAAAGCAGCACAGTGTGTTCCCAATTCCCATGTGTGTCTGACTGTCCTAACACAGCAAACACCAAATGACATGCAGGAGGCTGATTATGGGTTAAGGGAGGTTTGTAGAGCTTTTATTTGATGGCTTGCATTGTTGGAAGTTGGCCCTAAAGCTAACTACCGCATATACAACTGGTAATGAATTCTAGTGAGACCTGTAGCAGTAGACTAAGTTGCCCATAAAGGTTTACAATGTCGCCAGCCATGTCTTGGAAAGTACATTATTCTTTGGAAAGGATCTGTCTGGACTGACCAAAGCTACAGTAAGTGAACCCCTCAGATCAAACCCAGTAGTGGATAGTCCAGTTCTAGTTTATGAGACAGGACATTTTATGTGTATGTTTTTGCGGAAGCAATTATAACAGCCTAAATCAACGTTTATTTACTCTGAGTTGAGAAACGGCCATCAAGTTAGCGTGCCCCTGTGCACAAGAGAGAATTGTTCTGTTCTCTGTTTGTCTTTTCTTTAAAAAAAAAAGGAGTAGTGGAAAGTGTAAATCCGGAATCGAAAGTCCTCGACATGTGTTCCTCATCTGGTGTGAAAGAGCCACTAAATCAGCATTCTGTACTGAGGAGGATTTCAATAACCTTTGAGACTTGCACTAAACCATAGAGGAATAAAACATTGATGCAAGTAGTTTGATGACGATGGGAACTGAAGGCTCGGTGCCAGCTGGGGTGCTTTCGACATTATAGCACTCCCACCACCCCACCACAAAGCCAAGTATCTGCACACAATGACCATTAAACTGCCCTATTGCGTAAAAGGGCATGTTTGTTTGGCCAGAGAGATGTCCAACTTACAGTATCCAACATTTTGTCTTTCATTAATAGGACCAAGGGATAAGAGTGCAAAATGTTAGGGGGAACAGATTGTTGCACATTGCATAATGTGTTATTATGTTAGCTGTAAGTGTTGGAGATCATACCTTTGACTACACACACGCACACACGCACGCACACACACACACACACACACACACACACACACACACACACACACACACACACACACACACACACACACACACACACACAATTGAACGCTGACAGTTTTGAGTTCTACAGAACTTCATCTGACCATGTTTATGTATTACTTTAAGGATATAGAAAAAAATAATTGTTGAAGTAGTGCTAGGAGGGAGAAAATATAGGATGAGGCAAAGAATCTGCCCTTCTGCTGAACCCCACATGATTCCGTCATTCAGAGCTTTAGAATGTTTATGAGAGGAGAGACTTCAAAAGGTGAATTTAAGACCGTGTTTGCATGTCGCCACCACTAGTCCTAAAATTCCAAAAGGCTTTCTGAGGCCCATGCACAGACTTGGATGGGATGTTGACATTGCCCACAGGCCCAGAGAAGCTCTGTCTCCCGATGCTCCCACCTCTCAGCAAAGGGCTGGAGGAAACTCTGAATGTATGTTGGCTTTAAATGTGTCAAACACACACGAGCACGAGCAGAGGGTATGTGCGTGTGAGCATGCATGGAAGAGTGAGAAATAGCCTGTGAAATAGGCACATGTGCACTTTACATTATGTGTGTGTAAAGAGACTGCATGTGCAGACATGCGTCTGCAACTCACTGAGCTTTGGCCTCTGCCCAACAGCCACAAGAAGTAGCTCTGGATCCACAGTCTTGTTGCGATGTGGAGCAGGACAGAGCAGAGCAGAACAGAACAGTGGTTCTATTCAAACCAAACCATTTTCCCTGGCATGGCTTTGAATGGGTATATAAAATGAGATCACTGCTTTTTCTTTTCACTGAGAGAAACGTCAAAAGGAAAATGGAAAAGTATTTTTCCGCCTTCCAAAACAGCAGCTGTAGGCTAGCTATTGTGTCTTCTTGACGCTAGTAAAAACCATACAGTTAAAAAGAGAAAGAGAAACAAGAGCCGGTTTCATTTTCTCGTACAGTAAATCCACTTGTGACCCTGACAGGGCCTCCTAATTTCTGGTTGTTTCTTTTTGGAAGTGGAGGAGACACGAAGTGTTTTCTTCACCGGAGCAGGGAGTGACAGGATAAATCCTTTCTATATGACTTCCTTTCGACCCTCTCTTATTATTATTATTTTTATTATAATTTGTGCCAAGAAGCAAGGTCTTGTGAATCACCGGTCCCTACACCGGGGCAGAATGTTTATGTATGTTGTTTTGTCTGTCTGTCTGTCTGTCTGTCCTGTTGTTGACACGCAACAACAACACAGCGCTGCAAAATGACAATAATAATAATAATTATTATAATAATACAGAACAAATAAGCAAGAACAGTGTTGGACGTAACTAGATACTCGTTGAGAAATATATTTTATTTACCCAGATTAACTGAAAAGAGTCAACCAGAGTTGCGGAGTAAACAATTTAAATGTCTTTCCTGGTTTTGGTGTGGTGTGGGTGGGATGGCAGGTGGGAAAGAATGCTTTCTCTCTGGTGGGTGGTGGAATAGAGAAGAGGGGGGTTATGTTTCCACAGATAGATGTTTTTATTATAAATGGGGGGCAGGACACAAATATTCAATAAAAATGCAATAAAACATATTTCATTGGACCCCAAATTACAGTAAGTGTGCAAGATGTGTCTTCAAATCTTTCCGCCCCTTTTCCACTGTTCCTCAGACCAGGAAGAACGGAGACGCTCAAAACGTGACCATGGTGGTAATTAAATAACATTTCTATTTTAAATGTGTTCTTTGTCCCAACACCTGGGATTTGACCTTTTGGATGTGCATGGTTCTGTGTAACATTGCACAGGTGTGCATGTACTGTGCTAGTCTACTACGTCAAGGGTTCCCAAAACATCTCAGGCCGTGACCCCCCCAAAATAAACATATTTGAACTGGGGACCCCCCACACTGACAAGCACTTGGAATTGTTAGTATTACATTTAGTTTGACTCGTTTACACAGATAAATATTGTGAAAAAGCAGATCTACAAGCTCACAACGCCTCGCTTCAACTTGCTTAAAACGTCATTACATATTACTTCGTCATTACATAAATCTGCATGTATGGCCTGGGCTGCTGCTGAGCGGTCCAGGCACCTTGGCCGGTAATCCAGCCTGACGGTGTGCCGCGGGTTCGAGTCTTGAGCCCGTCGGCCTTTGCCGCATGTCTTTCCCCCCATCTCTCTCCCCCTTCCCTGTCACATTACTGTACCCTATCAAATAAAGGCCAAAAAAAGCCATAAAAATATAAAAAAAAAGAAATGTGCATGTATACACTGCTGTATGTTGGATTATTTACTGTTGAGTGAGAAACAGCACATTAAATTAAACTACTTGAACCACTGTACTACGTGACAATCCTTCCCCTAGCCTAGGAACAACTCACCTCAGAAGGCTGGGCCTTACAACCATGTGGTTGTTTTCTTGTCAACCTGCCTGCTGCAATACCCATGAGAAAACAATGGCTTGTGGACCAAAGACTTGATCATCACAAACCACACTGAGTCACAGATCCCAAAAGACAACCCCTAAACATTCTCACTGCTGTCTTTGAACTCAGCCCACTCCATCATAGAGGCCCCATCCACCTAATGAGGTGTTTGACAAACATCCATCGCTACCTTATTAGGACATGTAGAACACAGTCAAATCTGGAGTGTAATTTGACTATGAGAGGACATACACAGTAAAATCTGGAATGCAAATTAATTTTGACTGTGTACTCTTGTGTTGCTAGAACTATGCGTCTATGGGAAATGGCCATTTTCAACTAAGTAGCCTAACACAATGTGGACAGGAATCAAACCCAGATGGGACTGCCTGGCTCCCCTCTCGGGGTCGGAGCACTTCCAGCCAGGAAAAGAACTGAAGTGAATATTTTAGGTTCCTTTTCTGCATATCTTAAATGTCTTGCCTGGTTTTAATTAAATAAGACTTCAACCAGTGAATGGTATTAAGTTAATAATCTTGTCTCATTATCACAACCACTCTAGGTGTGATTGTGATATTATGAGTAGGAATTACTGGAGATGCAGTGAACTTACAAACTATTTGGGCACTGATAAAGAATATATTTATGCCTTCTAACATTCTAGTTAAATCTGTTCTATCTTATTGTGTGCCATGATACCCAGAGCATTATATATAGGTCTCTACTTCATAAGATACTTTATTTAGTATGACCACATTGACCATGACCATTTTCAGTATTATATAGGCCTATCCTGTGTTTTTTTACAACACTCTAGCTACAGTATACATGCATATGTGTAATATCTCCTGGTCATCTTTTTAGACTTATAGTATTTAGTAAATAACCACCAAGTACCCTACTTTTGGTGAAAAACATTCTATATGGATAGCCTTGCCTCCAAGCTGGAAAATCATCTTTGTGTACACATTCCTGTTCCCCCTTAGGTTAAAACGGTTGTGGAGGCAGTGGTCTTATCATATTTGGATTATAGTGACGTCTATAGGAATGCTGCAGTCTCAACCCTAAAGCCTCTGGTTTCGGTCTGTCACATTGCTATTAGATTTATTACGGGTGCTAAATATGACACTCATCACTGTGTACTTTATATTTGGTTGATCTTATCTTGCAGAGAAATGCAACAGACCTTTGTGTGTGTGTGTGTGTGTGTGTGTGTGTGTGTGTGTGTGTGTGTGTGTGTGTGTGTGTTCCTGTTGTCCTCTAACAACAGGAACTGACGTGACGTCATAGTATATATACAGTATATAGTATACAGTATGTCGTACCAACTGACAAGTGTTACTGCACAGTAGTACTTGTACACTGCAGTATATGCCTATAAGTATCTGACTTAAATTTACTTTGAAAAAATATCAACTATCACATTGTAGTTGATGATCTATGCATCTAAAAAATATTAATATTTGAAGGCAAAGCCATCAACACAGTGTGCTCAGCTGTTAGTGTTTACAACTTGTTTACCAGTATTGTATTGTATCAAATCTGCCTTGAACCATCATGAATCTCTTTCCCAGGCTTGTCTACTTACAAATTGTTCCACAGAGTGCGCCAGCACCGTTTGAGCTTTAATCTGGGTATTTATGATGTCTGCATGTGCTTCACGTTGATTGTTTCCTTTCCTCTCTTTGTCTCTTGTGCAGAGTTCTGGCTTATGATGACACACTGTCACATTTAGGTGTTGTAGACGTGGGACCGTCTGTACTGGTTTCTACTGACTGACTCTACCTTTACATGGTGAGTCACATTACCTGCTGCCTCTTTCTACACAGATGATGCTCAACATTGAATTGAGAAACAAAACTAGAAAAAGTGCTCCTCTGAGCATTTTTTCTCAGGTCAGCAATGTTTGTGATGTTTGGACAAAATGTGTAGGAGCATTAGACTGTTAAAATGGTGGCATTATTGTTCCTCAACGTAGTGGAACTGTGCACAGTTTCACCGCAATCGGAAGCTGCTCATGATTGCGGCATTTGGTTTTAAACAGGCCAGTTATGCAAACTTTAAATGTCAATTGTAACCAATCAGGATGGAATATGAAAAATCACACCCGTGTGAAGTGAGGGGCGCTAATATATTAAAGTCTAACTCATGTTGATTAGGTGATGTAATGGTGATATGAAACAAACATTAAATGCCATTAACAATAAAGAGACAATATGACGTAGTGAGGGACAATGTGATGTAAATTGTCCCTTCATTGTCAATGGCGTTTTTAAAACAAACATTAAACCTGTATATAGGAGGGGCTAACTCAAAAATCAAACAGATCTGTGTTGAGCAATGTGTTTCACATAAGTCAGCCTCCTGGTGGTGCAGATATACTGTAGGTAAAAACACGAATCGGCGTGTTATAGTGCCATCAGGAGGCCGAGGCTGACTTACCGGTATGTGAACACTTGCCATATCACAATAGTACAATATCCAAAATCACAGACAATATCCAGTCTATTAGTCTAATATGTAATATCATGATATGAATATAATTATTGATACTAGTGATGTCCCGATCACGTTTTGTAGCTCCCGATCCAATTCCAATCATTTGAAAATGATGTTATCGGACCGATTTCCGATCATGTAATCGGATCTTGACAACCCTAATCCAAATCTTGCCATTTATTTTATTTCTTCCTCTGCCCACTAGGCCGAGGAAGAAATAGAATAGAGATATATTTGTACCGATTTGCGTGATGTATAGATACAATATATATATATATATATATATATATATAATATATAGAACTAGAACTGCACTCTGCCGAGTGCATACTTGCTTGTTGCACACTAGTAGGCCATAAATGGCCTACTAGTGCGCAAGCAGAGCGCGCAAGTACTTTCGACCGCTGGAAACTATCACATCTCAGTATCTCTGTGAAGGAACGTTTGAAATGTATAATCATTACGTGTAACTATTTGCTACCTAACTACTTTTTTACAGAAAAAAAGGTATATAAACTGGTATATAAACTAAAATATATTATACAGTATAATTATTTTATTACTTATTGTAAATTGTCAATTGTTTTAAATGTATTTCATTTTGTACTATAGTGATATTAATACTAAATCATGATCAGAGTAATATGTGTCTCTAACTTCAATTTCTGTAATAATACTTTCAAATTTGTTGAAATATGCATGATCTAAAATACTTCCGAAATCTGTAGTTGGATTTGTATCTCAGTGATGACGTAAGAGAAATGGTCATCTGTGTAATCTGGTCCCACCAGATACCACATTACGTCATCGTTGAGAGCTGGGACCAGAGTACACGGTGTGTATATGTATGACTAGCTCTCAGTGATGACGTAAGAGATATGGTCATCTGTGTAGTCTGGTCCCAGCAGACCAGGCACAGATTTACAAATTACAAATCACATTACAACTACATACAGAGTATGTAGTTGTAATTTGATTAGCAGTATACTGTGGTTACTTGGTTCCAAAAAGTGAAGCCAAGTTTTTTTCAACCGTAAGTCTGTGCCTGGTTTGCTGGGACCAGTTACAACATTACGTCATCGTTGAGAACTGGGACCAGAGTACATGGTGTGTATATGTATGACTAGCTCTCAGTGATGACGTAAGAGATATGGTCATCTGTGTAGTCTGGTCCCAGCAGACCAGGCACAGATTTAAAAATTGCAAATCACATTACAACTACATACAGAGTATGTAGTTGTAATTTGATTAGCAGTATACTGTGGTTACTTGGTTCCAAAAAGTGAAGCCAAGTTTTTTTCAACCGTAAGTCTGTGCCTGGTTTGCTGGGACCAGTTACAACATTACGTCATCGTTGAGAACTGGGACCAGAGTACATGGTGTGTATATGACGTAATGTTGTAACTTGTAACTAGTCCCAGCAAACCAGGCACAGACTTACGGTTGAAGAAAACTTGGCTTCACTTCGAAGAGACCAAGCGAAATGATTACTTGCGCGCTCTGCTTGCGCAAGTAATTATATATCCTGCGGCCTGGTGGAGGCAACAATGGGTTCTCCTTCTTCCTTTGATTGTCAGTTGAAATTCCCTACCACAGACATTATTCGTTCACTATGGAAGGAAGGAATCGCTTAAGCTATTATTATGCTTATGAAGATTTCCAAAATGCTAGACTAGCATCCATCTTAATTCTTCATGGATATAATTTAGTGCCAGTATCTAAAGTGGCTGCTACGCTCTGCTACTCTTTCCCCTGTTGCCATATGAGTCTAATTAGTCATAGTTGTCCTCTGTGTAAATAATGAACCACAAAAAGTCTGTCATGTCTGCTATCATCAATCAGCTTGAGTGAAATAACGCTATAACTAGAAGAAAATAAATAGTGATTATCGTGTACACTATAGGTAGGATATAGGTTTCTACAAGTCAATTCAGGAAAAATGGAGAGCTTTCAAAAAGTATCACCCATCACAACATTATGCCTGCACATTGTGCATGCAGTTATCTTGCCTCAAAAACGAAAGGGAAAACCTTTTGGATACCTCGTCCAACAGAGAATTATTCAGTCCCTCTGTTCCTTGCCGGCATAGACTCTTGATTCCTTGCTTGCACTCTGGTTGTTGTTCACCTACATCCCTAAGCTAAAAGAGCTACAGGCACTTTTCTAGTGGAGCCATGAGCGTTTGTACCCAGTAGTAGCCTACAGTTAGCTCTCCCTGCCTCAGGCACATCAGCTGATATTTACGTAGGTACACAAGGGCTATTGACTACTAAGGAATTCTTCAGAGGGCACTCGAAAATAATCAGAGAGTGCGAAGAGGTGGCTCTCAGTTTCCATTAGGTGCCTATGGAGGATATAAAAGACCTGAGGCTAAAACTCTAAACAACTCCACTCATCTGAAACTAATGTCACCTTAGTTGCAGTTATAGGTCACAATCTGATTTGTTTGTTTAAACACCTGGATTCAAAAGTTGTCTATACAATTGGCCAATAGAACCGGTTGGTCACAATTTCAAATCCAGCCTGACTGTTCAAATTTGGGTGAATGAGTAATGCTCTCCCCTTTGTAAAGAAATAATAATAATAATAATAATAATAATAATAATTGTAATAATTGTAATAATAATAACGACGGCGGCGACGACGACGACGACGACACACACACACACACACACACACACACACACACACACACACACACACACACACACACACACACACACACACACACACACACACACACACACACACACAGGCTGCTACAGTATATTGGGGTACCCTTGAAGACACTTACTGTAACACCTGGTCACTCCATGGTCTTGGAGTGATTATCGTCTTTTTCTTTAATCCTCGTTTTTCATCATTTATAGGACAACATTTCACTACAGTATTGAAAGATTACCGGTATACCGGTATGAATGTCATTGATTGCCAGGAATTAGACCCTAATTATATATTATATTTTATTATACAATTTTTCAGTGTCAGGTCCTGTCAGGTCCCTAGACCATGGACTATAGCCCATGGTCTTGGAGTGATTATCGTCTTTTTTCAAATCCTCGTTTTTCATAATTTATAGCCCATGGCCTTGGACGGCATACTTTAGCATGCCCAGTGCCTCCCAGTGTCCCCCAGTGCTGGGGGACAATGTAAATTGTGAAATGACTTTACTGTAGAAAGAAATGTAATGAATGTGATTGCTACTGGACCTGTAAATTACAACAAAACAAACCCAAGGCACTGGTGTGGTACTTCCTGGTTTACCAGAACAGGGTTCAACTCCCTGCAGTGCTCTGCTCAATTTGTTGTATTTTCGTTTCTCATCATTTTGGACCATGGGCTATAGCCCATATCGTACGGCATACTATAGCGCGCCGTTTTTCATCATTTTTGAGGATTTGAAAAAATGACGAAATGACAAAAACGATGGGTTATAGCCCATGTTTTTTGAAATTTTGAAAAAAAAAGTTAGCCTCGTTTCTCATCATTTTGGACCGTGGGCTATAGCCTATATCGTACGGCATACTATAGCGCGCAGTTTTTCATCATTTTTGAGGATTTGAAAAAAATGACGAAATGACAAAAACGGTGGGTTATAGCCCATGTTTTTTGAAATTTTGAAAAAAAAAAGTTAGCCTCGTTTCTCATCATTTTGGACCGTGGGCTATAGCCCATATCGTACGGCATACTATAGCGCACAGTTTTTCATCATTTTTGAAGATTTGAAAAAAATGACAAAATGACAAAAACGATGGGTTATAGCCCATGTTTTTGGAAATTTTGAAAAAAAAAAATTAGCCTCGTTTCTCATCATTTTGGACCATGGGCTATAGCCCATATCGTACGGCATACTATAGCGCGCCGTTTTTCATCATTTTTGAGGATTTGAAAAAATGACGAAATGACAAAAACGATGGGTTATAGCCCATGTTTTTTGAAATTTTGAAAAAAAAAGTTAGCCTCGTTTCTCATCATTTTGGACCGTGGGCTATAGCCTATATCGTACGGCATACTATAGCGCGCAGTTTTTCATCATTTTTGAGGATTTGAAAAAAATGACGAAATGACAAAAACGGTGGGTTATAGCCCATGTTTTTTGAAATTTTGAAAAAAAAAAGTTAGCCTCGTTTCTCATCATTTTGGACCGTGGGCTATAGCCCATATCGTACGGCATACTATAGCGCACAGTTTTTCATCATTTTTGAAGATTTGAAAAAAATGACAAAATGACAAAAACGATGGGTTATAGCCCATGTTTTTGGAAATTTTGAAAAAAAAAAATTAGCCTCGTTTCTCATCATTTTGGACCGTGGGCTATAGCCCATATCGTACGGCATACTATAGCGCGCCGTTTTTCATCATTTTTGAGGATTTGAAAAAATGACGAAATGACAAAAACGATGGGTTATAGCCCATGTTTTTTGAAATTTTGAAAAAAAAAGTTAGCCTCGTTTCTCATCATTTTGGACCGTGGGCTATAGCCTATATCGTACGGCATACTATAGCGCGCAGTTTTTCATCATTTTTGAGGATTTGAAAAAAATGACGAAATGACAAAAACGATGGGTTATAGCCCATGTTTTTTGAAATTTTGAAAAAAAAAGTTAGCCTCGTTTCTCATCATTTTGGACCGTGGGCTATAGCCCATATCGTACGGCATACTATAGCGCGCAGTTTTTCATCATTTTTGAAGATTTGAAAAAAATGACGAAATGACAAAAACGATGGGTTATAGCCCATGTTTTTGGAAATTTTGAAAAAAAAAATTAGCCTCGTTTCTCATCATTTTGGACCGTGGGCTATAGCCCATATCGTACGGCATACTATAGTGCGCAGTTTTTCATCATTTTTGAGGATTTGAAAAAATGACGAAATGACAAAAACGATGGGTTATAGCCCATGTTTTTTGAAATTTTGAAAAAAAAAGTTATCCTCGTTTCTCATCATTTTGGACCATGGGCTATTGCCCATATCGTACGGCATACTATAGCGCGCCGTTTTTCATCATTTTTGAGGATTTGAAAAAATGACGAAATGACAAAAACGATGGGTTATAGCCCATGTTTTTTGAAATTTTGAAAAAAAAAGTTAGCCTCGTTTCTCATCATTTTGGACCGTGGGCTATAGCCTATATCGTACGGCATACTATAGCGCGCAGTTTTTCATCATTTTTGAGGATTTGAAAAAAATGACGAAATGACAAAAACGATGGGTTATAGCCCATGTTTTTTGAAATTTTGAAAAAAAAAGTTAGCCTCGTTTCTCATCATTTTGGACCGTGGGCTATAGCCCATATCGTACGGCATACTATAGCGCGCAGTTTTTCAACATTTTTGAAGATTTGAAAAAAATGACGAAATGACAAAAACGATGGGTTATAGCCCATGTTTTTGGAAATTTTGAAAAAAAAAATTAGCCTCGTTTCTCATCATTTTGGACCGTGGGCTATATCCCATATCGTACGGCATACTATAGCGCGCAGTTTTTCATCATTTTTGAGGATTTGAAAAAATGACGAAATGACAAAAACGATGGGTTATAGCCCATGTTTTTTGAAATTTTGAAAAAAAAAGTTATCCTCGTTTCTCATCATTTTGGACCATGGGCTATAGCCCATATCGTACGGCATACTATAGCGCGCCGTTTTTCATCATTTTTGAGGATTTGAAAAAATGACGCAATGACAAAAACGATGGGTTATAGCCCATGTTTTTTGAAATTTTGAAAAAAAAAGTTAGCCTTGTTTCTCATCATTTTGGACCGTGGGCTATAGCCCATATCGTACGGCATACTATAGCGCGCCGTTTTTCATCATTTTTGAGGATTTGAAAAAAATGACGAAATGACAAAAACGATGGGTTATAGCCCATGTTTTTTGAAATTTTGAAAAAAAAAGTTAGCCTCGTTTCTCATCATTTTGGACCGTGGGCTATAGCCCATATCGTACGGCATACTATAGCGCGCCGTTTTTCATCATTTTTGAGGATTTAAAAAAATGACGAAATGACAAAAACGATGGGTTATAGCCCATGTTTTTTGAAATTTTGAAAAAAAATATTAGCCTCGTTTCTCATCATTTTGGACCGTGGGCTATAGCCCATATCGTACGGCATACTATAGCGCGCAGTTTTTCATCATTTTTGAGGATTTAAAAAAATGACGAAATGACAAAAACGATGGGTTATAGCCCATGTTTTTTGAAATTTGGAAAAAAAAAGTTATCCTCGTTTCTCATCATTTTGGACCATGGGCTATAGCCCATATCGTACGGCATACTATAGCGCGCCGTTTTTCATCATTTTTGAGGATTTGAAAAAATGACGAAATGACAAAAACGATGGGTTATAGCCCATGTTTTTTGAAATTTTGAAAAAAAAAGTTAGCCTCGTTTCTCATCATTTTGGACCGTGGGCTATAGCCTATATCGTACGGCATACTATAGCGCGCAGTTTTTCATCATTTTTGAGGATTTGAAAAAAATGACGAAATGACAAAAACGATGGGTTATAGCCCATGTTTTTTGAAATTTTGAAAAAAAAAGTTAGCCTCGTTTCTCATCATTTTGGACCGTGGGCTATAGCCCATATCGTACGGCATACTATAGTGCACAGTTTTTCATCATTTTTGAAGATTTGAAAAAAATGACGAAATGACAAAAACGATGGGTTATAGCCCATGTTTTTTGAAATTTTGAAAAAAAAAGTTATCCTCGTTTCTCATCATTTTGGACCATGGGCTATAGCCCATATCGTACGGCATACTATAGCGCGCCGTTTTTCATCATTTTTGAGGATTTGAAAAAATGACGAAATGACAAAAACGATGGGTTATAGCCCATGTTTTTTGAAATTTTGAAAATAAAAGTTAGCCTTGTTTCTCATCATTTTGGACCGTGGGCTATAGCCCATATCGTACGGCATACTATAGCGCGCAGTTTTTCATCATTTTTGAGGATTTTAAAAAAATGACGAAATGACAAAAACGATGGGTTATAGCCCATGTTTTTTGAAATTTTGAAAAAAAAAGTTAGCCTCGTTTCTCATCATTTTGGACCGTGGGCTATAGCCCATATCGTACGGCATACTATAGCGCGTCGTTTTTTATCATTTTTGAGGATTTGAAAAAATGACGAAATGACAAAAACGATGGGTTATAGCCCATGTTTTTTGAAATTTTGAAAAAAAATATTAGCCTCGTTTCTCATCATTTTGGACCGTGGGCTATAGCCCATATCGTACGGCATACTATAGCGCGCAGTTTTTCATCATTTTTGAGGATTTGAAAAAATGACAAAATGACAAAAACGATGGGTTATAGCCCATGTTTTTGGAAATTTTGAAAAAAAATATTAGCCTCGTTTCTCATCATTTTGGACCGTGGGCTATAGCCCATATCGTACGGCATACTATAGCGCGCAGTTTTTCATCATTTTTGAGGATTTGAAAAAAATGACGAAATGACAAAAACGATGGGTTATAGCCCATGTTTTTGGAAATTTTGAAAAAAAAATTAGCCTCGTTTCTCATCATTTTGGACCGTGGGCTATAGCCCATATCGTACGGCATACTATAGCGCGCAGTTTTTCATCATTTTTGAGGATTTGAAAAAATGACGAAATGACAAAAATGATGGGTTATAGCCCATGTTTTTTGAAATTTGGAAAAAAAAAGTTATCCTCGTTTCTCATCATTTTGGACCATGGGCTATAGCCCATATCGTACGGCATACTATAGCGCGCCGTTTTTCATCATTTTTGAGGATTTGAAAAAATGACGAAATGACAAAAACGATGGGTTATAGCCCATGTTTTATGAAATTTTGAAAAAAAAAGTTAGCCTCGTTTCTCATCATTTTGGACCGTGGGCTATAGCCCATATCGTACGGCATACTATAGCGCGCAGTTTTTCATCATTTTTGAGGATTTTAAAAAAATGACGAAATGACAAAAACGATGGGTTATAGCCCATGTTTTTTGAAATTTTGAAAAAAAAAGTTAGCCTCGTTTCTCATCATTTTGGACCGTGGGCTATAGCCCATATCGTACGGCATACTATAGCGCGCCGTTTTTCATCATTTTTGAGGATTTGAAAAAATGACGAAATGACAAAAACGATGGGTTATAGCCCATGTTTTTTTAAATTTTGAAAAAAAATATTAGCCTCGTTTCTCATCATTTTGGACCGTGGGCTATAGCCCATATCGTACGGCATACTATAGCGCGCAGTTTTTCATCATTTTTGAGGATTTGAAAAAAATGACGAAATGACAAAAACGATGGGTTATAGCCCATGTTTTTTGAAATTTTGAAAAATAAAGTTAGCCTCGTTTCTCATCATTTTGGACCGTGGGCTATAGCCTATATCGTACGGCATACTATAGCGCGCAGTTTTTCATCATTTTTGAGGATTTTAAAAAAATGACGAAATGACAAAAACGATGGGTTATAGCCCATGTTTTTTGAAATTTTGAAAAAAAAAGTTAGCCTCGTTTCTCATCATTTTGGACCGTGGGCTATAGCCCATATCGTACGGCATACTATAGCGCGCCGTTTTTCATCATTTTTGAGGATTTGAAAAAATGACGAAATGACAAAAACGATGGGTTATAGCCCATGTTTTTTGAAATTTTGAAAAAAAATATTAGCCTCGTTTCTCATCATTTTGGACCGTGGGCTATAGCCCATATCGTACGGCATACTATAGCGCGCAGTTTTTCATCATTTTTGAGGATTTGAAAAAATGACGAAATGACAAAAACGATGGGTTATAGCCCATGTTTTTTGAAATTTGGAAAAAAAAAGTTATCCTCGTTTCTCATCATTTTGGACCATGGGCTATAGCCCATATCGTACGGCATACTATAGCGCGCCGTTTTTCATCATTTTTGAGGATTTGAAAAAATGACGAAATGACAAAAACGATGGGTTATAGCCCATGTTTTTTGAAATTTTGAAAAAAAAAGTTAGCCTTGTTTCTCATCATTTTGGACCGTGGGCTATAGCCTATATCGTACGGCATACTATAGCGCGCAGTTTTTCATCATTTTTGAGGATTTGAAAAAAATGACGAAATGACAAAAACGATGGGTTATAGCCCATGTTTTTTGAAATTTTGAAAAAAAAAGTTAGCCTCGTTTCTCATCATTTTGGACCGTGGGCTATAGCCCATATCGTACGGCATACTATAGCGCGCAGTTTTTCATCATTTTTGAAGATTTGAAAAAAATGACGAAATGACAAAAACGATGGGTTATAGCCCATGTTTTTGGAAATTTTGAAAAAAAAAGTTAGCCTCGTTTCTCATCATTTTGGACCGTGGGCTATAGCCCATATCGTACGGCATACTATAGCGCGCCGTTTTTCATCATTTTTGAGGATTTGAAAAAATGACGAAATGACAAAAACGATGGGTTATAGCCCATGTTTTTTGAAATTTTGAAAAAAAAAGTTAGCCTTGTTTCTCATCATTTTGGACCGTGGGCTATAGCCCATATCGTACGGCATACTATAGCGCGCCGTTTTTCATCATTTTTGAGGATTTGAAAAAAATGACGAAATGACAAAAACGATGGGTTATAGCCCATGTTTTTTTAAATTTTGAAAAAAAAAGTTAGCCTCGTTTCTCATCATTTTGGACCGTGGGCTATAGCCTATATCGTACGGCATACTATAGCGCGCAGTTTTTCGTCATTTTTGAGGATTTGAAAAAAATGACGAAATGACAAAAACGATGGGTTATAGCCCATGTTTTTTGAAATTTTGAAAAAAAAAGTTAGCCTCGTTTCTCATCATTTTGGACCGTGGGCTATAGCCCATATCGTATGGCATACTATAGCGCGCAGTTTTTCATCATTTTTGAAGATTTGAAAAAAATGACGAAATGACAAAAACGATGGGTTATAGCCCATGTTTTTTGAAATTTTGAAAAAAAAAGTTAGCCTCGTTTCTCATCATTTTGGACCGTGGGCTATAGCCTATATCGTACGGCATACTATAGCGCGCAGTTTTTCATCATTTTTGAGGATTTGAAAAAAATGACGAAATGACAAAAACGATGGGTTATAGCCCATGTTTTTTGAAATTTTGAAAAAAAAAGTTAGCCTCGTTTCTCATCATTTTGTACCGTGGGCTATAGCCTATATCGTACGGCATACTATAGCGCGCAGTTTTTCATCATTTTTGAGGATTTGAAAAAAACGACGAAATGACAAAAACGGTGGGTTATAGCCCATGTTTTTTGAAATTTTGAAAAAAAAAGTTAGCCTCGTTTCTCATCATTTTGGACCGTGGGCTATAGCCCATATCGTACGGCATACTATAGCGCGCCGTTTTTCATCATTTTTGAGGATTTGAAAAAATGACGAAATGACAAAAACGGTGGGTTATAGCCCATGTTTTTGGAAATTTTGAAAAAAAAAAATTAGCCTCGTTTCTCATCATTTTGGACCGTGGGCTATAGCCCATATCGTACGGCATACTATAGCGCGCCGTTTTTCATCATTTTTGAGGATTTGAAAAAATGACGAAATGACAAAAACGATGGGTTATAGCCCATGTTTTTTGAAATTTTGAAAAAAAAAGTTAGCCTCGTTTCTCATCATTTTGGACCGTGGGCTATAGCCCATATCGTACGGCATACTATAGCGCGCAGTTTTTCATCATTTTTGAGGATTTGAAAAAAATGACAAAATGACAAAAACGATGGGTTATAGCCCATGTTTTTTGAAATTTTGAAAAAAAAAGTTAGCCTCGTTTCTCATCATTTTGGACCGTGGGCTATAGCCTATATCGTACGGCATACTATAGCGCGCAGTTTTTCATCATTTTTGAGGATTTGAAAAAAATTACGAAATGACAAAAACGGTGGGTTATAGCCCATGTTTTTTGAAATTTTGAAAAAAAAAGTTAGCCTCGTTTCTCATCATTTTGGACCGTGGGCTATAGCCTATATCGTACGGCATACTATAGCGTGCAGTTTTTCATCATTTTTGAGGATTTGAAAAAAATGACGAAATGACAAAAACGATGGGTTATAGCCCATGTTTTTTGAAATTTTGAAAAAAAAAGTTAGCCTCGTTTCTCATCATTTTGGACCGTGGGCTATAGCCCATATCGTACGGCATACTATAGCGCGCAGTTTTTCATCATTTTTGAAGATTTGAAAAAAATGACGAAATGACAAAAACGATGGGTTATAGCCCATGTTTTTGGAAATTTTGAAAAAAAAATTTAGCCTCGTTTCTCTTCATTTTGGACCGTGGGCTATATCCCATATCGTACGGCATACTATAGCGCGCAGTTTTTCATCATTTTTGAGGATTTGAAAAAATGACGAAATGACAAAAACGATGGGTTATAGCCCATGTTTTTTGAAAATTTGGAAAAAAAAGTTAGCCTCGTTTCTCATCATTTTGGACCGTGGGCTATAGCCCATATCGTACGGCATACTATAGCGCGCCGTTTTTCATCATTTTTGAGGATTTGAAAAAAATGACGAAATGACAAAAACGATGGGTTATAGCCCATGTTTTTTGAAATTTTGAAAAAAAAAGTTAGCCTCGTTTCTCATCATTTTGGACCGTGGGCTATAGCCTATATCGTACGGCATACTATAGCGCGCAGTTTTTCATCATTTTTGAGGATTTGAAAAAAATGACGAAATGACAAAAACGATGGGTTATAGCCCATGTTTTTAGAAATTTTGAAAAAAAAAGTTAGCCTCGTTTCTCATCATTTTGGACCGTGGGCTTTAGCCCATATCGTACGGCATACTATAGCGCGCAGTTTGTCATCATTTTTGAAGACTTGAAAAAAATGACGAAATGACAAAAACGATGGGTTATAGCCCATGTTTTTTGAAATTTTGGAAAAAAAAGTTAGCCTCGTTTCTCATCATTTTGTACCGTGGGCTATAGCCTATATCGTACGGCATACTATAGCGCGCAGTTTTTCATCATTTTTGAGGATTTGAAAAAAACGACGAAATGACAAAAACGGTGGGTTATAGCCCATGTTTTTTGAAATTTTGAAAAAAAAAGTTAGCCTCGTTTCTCATCATTTTGGACCGTGGGCTATAGCCCATATCGTACGGCATACTATAGCGCGCCGTTTTTCATCATTTTTGAGGATTTGAAAAAAATGACAAAATGACAAAAACGATGGGTTATAGCCCATGTTTTTTGAAATTTTGAAAAAAAAAGTTAGCCTCGTTTCTCATCATTTTGGACCGTGGGCTATAGCCTATATCGTACGGCATACTATAGCGCGCAGTTTTTCATCATTTTTGAGGATTTGAAAAAAATTACGAAATGACAAAAACGGTGGGTTATAGCCCATGTTTTTTGAAATTTTGAAAAAAAAAGTTAGCCTCGTTTCTCATCATTTTGGACCGTGGGCTATAGCCCATATCGTACGGCATACTATAGCGCGCCGTTTTTCATCATTTTTGAGGATTTGAAAAAATGACGAAATGACAAAAACGGTGGGTTATAGCCCATGTTTTTGGAAATTTTGAAAAAAAAAAATTAGCCTCGTTTCTCATCATTTTGGACCGTGGGCTATAGCCCATATCGTACGGCATACTATAGCGCGCCGTTTTTCATCATTTTTGAGGATTTGAAAAAATGACGAAATGACAAAAACGATGGGTTATAGCCCATGTTTTTTGAAATTTTGAAAAAAAAAGTTAGCCTCGTTTCTCATCATTTTGGACCGTGGGCTATAGCCCATATCGTACGGCATACTATAGCGCGCAGTTTTTCATCATTTTTGAGGATTTGAAAAAAATGACAAAATGACAAAAACGATGGGTTATAGCCCATGTTTTTTGAAATTTTGAAAAAAAAAGTTAGCCTCGTTTCTCATCATTTTGGACCGTGGGCTATAGCCTATATCGTACGGCATACTATAGCGCGCAGTTTTTCATCATTTTTGAGGATTTGAAAAAAATTACGAAATGACAAAAACGGTGGGTTATAGCCCATGTTTTTTGAAATTTTGAAAAAAAAAGTTAGCCTCGTTTCTCATCATTTTGGACCGTGGGCTATAGCCTATATCGTACGGCATACTATAGCGTGCAGTTTTTCATCATTTTTGAGGATTTGAAAAAAATGACGAAATGACAAAAACGATGGGTTATAGCCCATGTTTTTTGAAATTTTGAAAAAAAAAGTTAGCCTCGTTTCTCATCATTTTGGACCGTGGGCTATAGCCCATATCGTACGGCATACTATAGCGCGCAGTTTTTCATCATTTTTGAAGATTTGAAAAAAATGACGAAATGACAAAAACGATGGGTTATAGCCCATGTTTTTGGAAATTTTGAAAAAAATTTTTAGCCTCGTTTCTCTTCATTTTGGACCGTGGGCTATATCCCATATCGTACGGCATACTATAGCGCGCAGTTTTTCATCATTTTTGAGGATTTGAAAAAATGACGAAATGACAAAAACGATGGGTTATAGCCCATGTTTTTTGAAAATTTGGAAAAAAAAGTTAGCCTCGTTTCTCATCATTTTGGACCGTGGGCTATAGCCCATATCGTACGGCATACTATAGCGCGCCGTTTTTCATCATTTTTGAGGATTTGAAAAAAATGACGAAATGACAAAAACGATGGGTTATAGCCCATGTTTTTTGAAATTTTGAAAAAAAAAGTTAGCCTCGTTTCTCATCATTTTGGACCGTGGGCTATAGCCTATATCGTACGGCATACTATAGCGCGCAGTTTTTCATCATTTTTGAGGATTTGAAAAAAATGACGAAATGACAAAAACGATGGGTTATAGCCCATGTTTTTAGAAATTTTGAAAAAAAAAGTTAGCCTCGTTTCTCATCATTTTGGACCGTGGGCTTTAGCCCATATCGTACGGCATACTATAGCGCGCAGTTTGTCATCATTTTTGAAGACTTGAAAAAAATGACGAAATGACAAAAACGATGGGTTATAGCCCATGTTTTTTGAAATTTTGGAAAAAAAAGTTAGCCTCGTTTCTCATCATTTTGTACCGTGGGCTATAGCCTATATCGTACGGCATACTATAGCGCGCAGTTTTTCATCATTTTTGAGGATTTGAAAAAAACGACGAAATGACAAAAACGGTGGGTTATAGCCCATGTTTTTTGAAATTTTGAAAAAAAAAGTTAGCCTCGTTTCTCATCATTTTGGACCGTGGGCTATAGCCCATATCGTACGGCATACTATAGCGCGCCGTTTTTCATCATTTTTGAGGATTTGAAAAAAATGACAAAATGACAAAAACGATGGGTTATAGCCCATGTTTTTTGAAATTTTGAAAAAAAAAGTTAGCCTCGTTTCTCATCATTTTGGACCGTGGGCTATAGCCTATATCGTACGGCATACTATAGCGCGCAGTTTTTCATCATTTTTGAGGATTTGAAAAAAATTACGAAATGACAAAAACGGTGGGTTATAGCCCATGTTTTTTGAAATTTTGAAAAAAAAAGTTAGCCTCGTTTCTCATCATTTTGGACCGTGGGCTATAGCCCATATCGTACGGCATACTATAGCGCGCCGTTTTTCATCATTTTTGAGGATTTGAAAAAATGACGAAATGACAAAAACGATGGGTTATAGCCCATGTTTTTTGAAATTTTGAAAAAAAAAGTTAGCCTCGTTTCTCATCATTTTGGACCGTGGGCTATAGCCTATATCGTACGGCATACTATAGCGTGCAGTTTTTCATCATTTTTGAGGATTTGAAAAAAATGACGAAATGACAAAAACGATGGGTTATAGCCCATGTTTTTTGAAATTTTGAAAAATAAAGTTAGCCTCGTTTCTCATCATTTTGGACCGTGGGCTATAGCCCATATCGTACGGCATACTATAGCGCGCAGTTTTTCATCATTTTTGAAGATTTGAAAAAAATGACGAAATGACAAAAACGATGGGTTATAGCCCATGTTTTTGGAAATTTTGAAAAAAAAGATTAGCCTCGTTTCTCATCATTTTGGACCGTGGGCTATAGCCCATATCGTACGGCATACTATAGCGCGCCGTTTTTCATCATTTTTGAGGATTTGAAAAAATGACGAAATGACAAAAACGATGGGTTATAGCCCATGTTTTTTGAAATTTTGAAAAAAAAAGTTAGCCTCGTTTCTCATCATTTTGGACCGTGGGCTATAGCCCATATCGTACGGCATACTATAGCGCGCAGTTTTTCATCATTTTTGAGGATTTGAAAAAAATGACAAAATGACAAAAACGATGGGTTATAGCCCATGTTTTTTGAAATTTTGAAAAAAAAAGTTAGCCTCGTTTCTCATCATTTTGGACCGTGGGCTATAGCCTATATCGTACGGCATACTATAGCGCGCAGTTTTTCATCATTTTTGAGGATTTTAAAAAAATTACGAAATGACAAAAACGGTGGGTTATAGCCCATGTTTTTTGAAATTTTGAAAAAAAAAGTTAGCCTCGTTTCTCATCATTTTGGACCGTGGGCTATAGCCCATATCGTACGGCATACTATAGCGCGCCGTTTTTCATCATTTTTGAGGATTTGAAAAAATGACGAAATGACAAAAACGATGGGTTATAGCCCATGTTTTTTGAAATTTTGAAAAAAAAAGTTAGCCTCGTTTCTCATCATTTTGGACCGTGGGCTATAGCCTATATCGTACGGCATACTATAGCGTGCAGTTTTTCATCATTTTTGAGGATTTGAAAAAAATGACGAAATGACAAAAACGATGGGTTATAGCCCATGTTTTTTGAAATTTTGAAAAAAAAAGTTAGCCTCGTTTCTCATCATTTTGGACCGTGGGCTATAGCCCATATCGTACGGCATACTATAGCGCGCAGTTTTTCATCATTTTTGAAGATTTGAAAAAAATGACGAAATGACAAAAACGATGGGTTATAGCCCATGTTTTTGGAAATTTTGAAAAAAAAAATTAGCCTCGTTTCTCATCATTTTGGACCGTGGGCTATAGCCCATATCGTACGGCATACTATAGCGCGCAGTTTTTCATCATTTTTGAGGATTTTAAAAAATGACGAAATGACAAAAACGATGGGTTATATCCCATGTTTTTTGAAATTTTGAAAAAAAAAGTTAGCCTCGTTTCTCATCATTTTGGACCGTGGGCTATAGCCCATATCGTACGGCATACTATAGCGCGCAGTTTTTCATCATTTTTGAAGACTTAAAAAATGACGAAATGACAAAAACGATGGGTTATAGCCCATGTTTTTTGAAATTTTGAAAAAAAAAGTTAGCCTCGTTTCTCATCATTTTGGACCGTGGGCTATAGCCTATATCGTACGGCATACTATAGCGCGCAGTTTTTCATCATTTTTGAGGATTTGAAAAAAATGACGAAATGACAAAAACGGTGGGTTATAGCCCATGTTTTTTGAAATTTTGAAAAAAAAAGTTAGCCTCGTTTCTCATCATTTTGGACCGTGGGCGTTAGCCCATATCGTACGGCATACTATAGCGCGCAGTTTTTCATCATTTTTGAAGATTTGAAAAAAATGACGAAATGACAAAAACGATGGGTTATAGCCCATGTTTTTGGAAATTTTGAAAAAAAAAAATTAGCCTCGTTTCTCATCATTTTGGACCGTGGGCTATAGCCCATATCGTACGGCATACTATAGCGCGCCGTTTTTCATCATTTTTGAGGATTTGAAAAAATGACGAAATGGCAAAAACGATGGGTTATAGCCCATGTTTTTTGAAATTTTGAAAAAAAAAGTTAGCCTCGTTTCTCATCATTTTGGACCGTGGGCTATAGCCTATATCGTACGGCATACTATAGCGCGCAGTTTTTCATCATTTTTGAGGATTTGAAAAAAATGACGAAATGACAAAAACGATGGGTTATATCCCATGTTTTTTTAAATTTTGAAAAAAAAAGTTAGCCTCGTTTCTCATCATTTTGGACCGTGGGCTATTGCCCATATCGTACGGCATACTATAGCGCGCAGTTTTTCATCATTTTTGAGGATTTGAAAAAAATGACGAAATGACAAAAACTATGTTTTTTGAAATTTTGAAAAAAAAAGTTAGCCTCGTTTCTCATCATTTTGGACCGTGGGCTATAGCCTATATCGTACGGCATACTATAGCGCGCAGTTTTTCATCATTTTTGAGGATTTGAAAAAAATGACGAAATGACAAAAACGGTGGGTTATAGCCCATGTTTTTTGAAATTTTGAAAAAAAAAGTTAGCCTCGTTTCTCATCATTTTGGACCGTGGGCTATAGCCCATATCGTACGGCATACTATAGCGCGCCGTTTTTCATCATTTTTGAGGATTTGAAAAAATGACGAAATGACAAAAACGATGGGTTATAGCCCATGTTTTTTGAAATTTTGAAAAAAAAAGTTAGCCTCGTTTCTCATCATTTTGGACCGTGGGCTATAGCCTATATCGTACGGCATACTATAGCGTGCAGTTTTTCATCATTTTTGAGGATTTGAAAAAAATGACGAAATGACAAAAACGATGGGTTATAGCCCATGTTTTTTGAAATTTTGAAAAAAAAGGTTAGCCTCGTTTCTCATCATTTTGGACCGTGGGCTATAGCCCATATCGTACGGCATACTATAGCGCGCAGTTTTTCATCATTTTTGAAGATTTGAAAAAAATGACGAAATGACAAAAACGATGGGTTATAGCCCATGTTTTTGGAAATTTTGAAAAAAAAAATTAGCCTCGTTTCTCATCATTTTGGACCGTGGGCTATAGCCCATATCGTACGGCATACTATAGCGCGCAGTTTTTCATCATTTTTGAGGATTTGAAAAAATGACGAAATGACAAAAACGATGGCTTATAGCCCATGTTTTTTGAAATTTTGAAAAAAAAAGTTATCCTCGTTTCTCATCATTTTGGACCATGGGCTATAGCCCATATCGTACGGCATACTATAGCGCGCCGTTTTTCATCATTTTTGAGGATTTGAAAAAATGACGAAATGACAAAAACGATGGGTTATAGCCCATGTTTTTTGAAATTTTGAAAAAAAAAGTTAGCCTCGTTTCTCATCATTTTGGACCGTGGGCTATAGCCCATATCGTACGGCATACTATAGCGCGCAGTTTTTCATCATTTTTGAAGATTTGAAAAAAATGACGAAATGACAAAAACGATGGGTTATAGCCCATGTTTTTGGAAATTTTGAAAAAAAAAATTAGCCTCGTTTCTCATCATTTTGGACCGTGGGCTATAGCCCATATCGTACGGCATACTATAGCGCGCAGTTTTTCATCATTTTTGAGGATTTGAAAAAATGACGAAATGACAAAAACGATGGGTTATAGCCCATGTTTTTTGAAATTTTGAAAAAAAAAGTTATCCTCGTTTCTCATCATTTTGGACCATGGGCTATAGCCCATATCGTACGGCATACTATAGCGCGCCGTTTTTCATCATTTTTGAGGATTTGAAAAAATGACGAAATGACAAAAACGATGGGTTATAGCCCATGTTTTTTGAAATTTTGAAAAAAAAAGTTAGCCTCGTTTCTCATCATTTTGGACCGTGGGCTATAGCGTATATCGTACGGCATACTATAGCGCGCAGTTTTTCATCATTTTTGAGGATTTGAAAAAAATGACGAAATGACAAAAACGATGGGTTATAGCCCATGTTTTTTGAAATTTTGAAAAAAAAAGTTAGCCTCGTTTCTCATCATTTTGGACCGTGGGCTATAGCCTATATCGTACGGCATACTATAGCGCGCAGTTTTTCATCATTTTTGAGGATTTGAAAAAAATGACGAAATGACAAAAATGATGGGTTATAGCCCATGTTTTTTGAAATTTTGAAAAAAAAAGTTAGCCTCGTTTCTCATCATTTTGGACCGTGGGCTATAGCCCATATCGTACGGCATACTATAGCGCGCAGTTTTTCATCATTTTTGAGGATTTGAAAAAAAATGACGAAATGACAAAAACGATGGGTTATAGCCCATGTTTTTTGAAATTTTGAAAAAAAAAGTTAGCCTCGTTTCTCATCATTTTGGACCGTGGGCTATAGCCTATATCGTACGGCATACTATAGCGTGCAGTTTTTCATCATTTTTGAGGATTTGAAAAAAATGACGAAATGACAAAAACGATGGGTTATAGCCCATGTTTTTTGAAATTTTGAAAAAAAAAGTTAGCCTCGTTTCTCATCATTTTGGACCGTGGGCTATAGCCCATATCGTACGGCATACTATAGCGCGCAGTTTTTCATCATTTTTGAAGATTTGAAAAAAATGACGAAATGACAAAAACGATGGGTTATAGCCCATGTTTTTGGAAATTTTGAAAAAAAAAATTAGCCTCGTTTCTCATCATTTTGGACCGTGGGCTATAGCCTATATCGTACGGCATACTATAGCGCGCAGTTTTTCATCATTTTTGAGGATTTGAAAAAAATGACGAAATGACAAAAACGGTGGGTTATAGCCCATGTTTTTTGAAATTTTGAAAAAAAATGTTAGCCTCGTTTCTCATCATTTTGGACCGTGGGCTATAGCCCATATCGTACGGCATACTATAGCGTGCAGTTTTTCATCATTTTTGAGGATTTGAAAAAAATGACAAAATGACAAAAACGATGGGTTATAGCCCATGTTTTTTGAAATTTTGAAAAAAAAAGTTAGCCTCGTTTCTCATCATTTTGGACCGTGGGCTATAGCCCATATCGTACGGCATACTATAGCGCGCAGTTTTTCATCATTTTTGAAGATTTGAAAAAAATGACGAAATGACAAAAACGATGGGTTATAGCCCATGTTTTTGGAAATTTTGAAAAAAAAAGTTAGCCTCGTTTCTCATCATTTTGGACCGTGGGCTATAGCCTATATCGTACGGCATACTATAGCGCGCAGTTTTTCATCATTTTTGAGGATTTGAAAAAAATGACGAAATGACAAAAACGGTGGGTTATAGCCCATGTTTTTTGAAATTTTGAAAAAAAAAGTTAGCCTCGTTTCTCATCATTTTGGACCGTGGGCTATAGCCCATATCGTACGGCATACTATAGCGCGCCGTTTTTCATCATTTTTGAGGATTTGAAAAAATGACAAAATGACAAAAACGATGGGTTATAGCCCATGTTTTTTGAAATTTTGAAAAAAAAAGTTAGCCTCGTTTCTCATCATTTTGGACCGTGGGCTATAGCCTATATCGGACAGCATACTATAGCGTGCAGTTTTTCATCATTTTTGAGGATTTGAAAAAAATGACGAAATGACAAAAACGATGGGTTATAGCCCATGTTTTTTGAAATTTTGAAAAAAAAAGTTAGCCTCGTTTCTCATCATTTTGGACCGTGGGCTATAGCCCATATCGTACGGCATACTATAGCGCGCAGTTTTTCATCATTTTTGAAGATTTAAAAAAAATGACGAAATGACAAAAACGATGGGTTATAGCCCATGTTTTTGGAAATTAAAAAAAAAAAAATTAGCCTCGTTTCTCATCATTTTGGACCGTGGGCTATAGCCTATATCGTACGGCATACTATAGCGCGCAGTTTTTCATCATTTTTGAAGACTTGAAAAAAATGACGAAATGACAAAAACGATGGGTTATAGCCCATGTTTTTTGAAATTTTGAAAAAAAAAGTTAGCCTCGTTTCTCATCATTTTGGACCGTGGGCTATAGCCTATATCGTACGGCATACTATAGCGTGCAGTTTTTCATCATTTTTGAGGATTTGAAAAAAATGACGAAATGACAAAAACGATGGGTTATAGCCCATGTTTTTTGAAATTTTGAAAAAAAAAGTTAGCCTCGTTTCTCATCATTTTGGACCGTGGGCTATAGCCCATATCGTACGGCATACTATAGCGCGCAGTTTTTCATCATTTTTGAAGATTTGAAAAAAATGACGAAATGACAAAAACGATGGGTTATAGCCCATGTTTTTGGAAATTTTGAAAAAAAAAATTAGCCTCGTTTCTCATCATTTTGGACCGTGGGCTATAGCCCATATCGTACGGCATACTATAGCGCGCAGTTTTTCATCATTTTTGAGGATTTGAAAAAATGACGAAATGACAAAAACGATGGGTTATAGCCCATGTTTTTTGAAATTTTGAAAAAAAAAGTTAGCCTCGTTTCTCATCATTTTGGACCGTGGGCTATAGCCCATATCGTACGGCATACTATAGCGCGCAGTTTTTCATCATTTTTGAAGACTTAAAAAATGACGAAATGACAAAAACGATGGGTTATAGCCCATGTTTTTTGAAATTTTGAAAAAAAAAGTTAGCCTCGTTTCTCATCATTTTGGACCGTGGGCTATAGCCTATATCGTACGGCATACTATAGCGCGCAGTTTTTCATCATTTTTGAGGATTTGAAAAAAATGACGAAATGACAAAAACGGTGGGTTATAGCCCATGTTTTTTGAAATTTTGAAAAAAAAAGTTAGCCTCGTTTCTCATCATTTTGGACCGTGGGCTATAGCCCATATCGTACGGCATACTATAGCGCGCCGTTTTTCATCATTTTTGAGGATTTGAAAAAATGACAAAATGACAAAAACGATGGGTTATAGCCCATGTTTTTTGAAATTTTGAAAAAAAAAGTTAGCCTCGTTTCTCATCATTTTGGACCGTGGGCTATAGCCTATATCGGACAGCATACTATAGCGTGCAGTTTTTCATCATTTTTGAGGATTTGAAAAAAATGACGAAATGACAAAAACGATGGGTTATAGCCCATGTTTTTTGAAATTTTGAAAAAAAAAGTTAGCCTCGTTTCTCATCATTTTGGACCGTGGGCTATAGCCTATATCGTACGGCATACTATAGCGCGCAGTTTTTCATCATTTTTGAAGACTTGAAAAAAATGACGAAATGACAAAAACGATGGGTTATAGCCCATGTTTTTTGAAATTTTGAAAAAAAAAGTTAGCCTCGTTTCTCATCATTTTGGACCGTGGGCTATAGCCTATATCGTACGGCATACTATAGCGTGCAGTTTTTCATCATTTTTGAGGATTTGAAAAAAATGACGAAATGACAAAAACGATGGGTTATAGCCCATGTTTTTTGAAATTTTGAAAAAAAAAGTTAGCCTCGTTTCTCATCATTTTGGACCGTGGGCTATAGCCCATATCGTACGGCATACTATAGCGCGCAGTTTTTCATCATTTTTGAAGATTTGAAAAAAATGACGAAATGACAAAAACGATGGGTTATAGCCCATGTTTTTGGAAATTTTGAAAAAAAAAATTAGCCTCGTTTCTCATCATTTTGGACCGTGGGCTATAGCCCATATCGTACGGCATACTATAGCGCGCAGTTTTTCATCATTTTTGAGGATTTGAAAAAATGACGAAATGACAAAAACGATGGGTTATAGCCCATGTTTTTTGAAATTTTGAAAAAAAAAGTTAGCCTCGTTTCTCATCATTTTGGACCGTGGGCTATAGCCCATATCGTACGGCATACTATAGCGCGCAGTTTTTCATCATTTTTGAAGACTTAAAAAATGACGAAATGACAAAAACGATGGGTTATAGCCCATGTTTTTTGAAATTTTGAAAAAAAAAGTTAGCCTCGTTTCTCATCATTTTGGACCGTGGGCTATAGCCTATATCGTACGGCATACTATAGCGCGCAGTTTTTCATCATTTTTGAGGATTTGAAAAAAATGACGAAATGACAAAAACGGTGGGTTATAGCCCATGTTTTTTGAAATTTTGAAAAAAAAAGTTAGCCTCGTTTCTCATCATTTTGGACCGTGGGCTATAGCCCATATCGTACGGCATACTATAGCGCGCCGTTTTTCATCATTTTTGAGGATTTGAAAAAATGACAAAATGACAAAAACGATGGGTTATAGCCCATGTTTTTTGAAATTTTGAAAAAAAAAGTTAGCCTCGTTTCTCATCATTTTGGACCGTGGGCTATAGCCTATATCGGACAGCATACTATAGCGTGCAGTTTTTCATCATTTTTGAGGATTTGAAAAAAATGACGAAATGACAAAAACGATGGGTTATAGCCCATGTTTTTTGAAATTTTGAAAAAAAAAGTTAGCCTCGTTTCTCATCATTTTGGACCGTGGGCTATAGCCCATATCGTACGGCATACTATAGCGCGCAGTTTTTCATCATTTTTGAAGATTTAAAAAAAATGACGAAATGACAAAAACGATGGGTTATAGCCCATGTTTTTGGAAATTAAAAAAAAAAAAATTAGCCTCGTTTCTCATCATTTTGGACCGTGGGCTATAGCCTATATCGTACGGCATACTATAGCGCGCAGTTTTTCATCATTTTTGAAGACTTGAAAAAAATGACGAAATGACAAAAACGATGGGTTATAGCCCATGTTTTTTGAAATTTTGAAAAAAAAAGTTAGCCTCGTTTCTCATCATTTTGGACCGTGGGCTATAGCCCATATCGTACGGCATACTATAGCGCGCAGTTTTTCATCATTTTTGAAGATTTGAAAAAAATGACGAAATGACAAAAACGATGGGTTATAGCCCATGTTTTTGGAAATTTTGAAAAAAAAAATTAGCCTCGTTTCTCATCATTTTGGACCGTGGGCTATAGCCCATATCGTACGGCATACTATAGCGCGCAGTTTTTCATCATTTTTGAGGATTTGAAAAAATGACGAAATGACAAAAACGATGGGTTATAGCCCATGTTTTTTGAAATTTTGAAAAAAAAAGTTAGCCTCGTTTCTCATCATTTTGGACCGTGGGCTATAGCCCATATCGTACGGCATACTATAGCGCGCAGTTTTTCATCATTTTTGAAGACTTAAAAAATGACGAAATGACAAAAACGATGGGTTATAGCCCATGTTTTTTGAAATTTTGAAAAAAAAAGTTAGCCTCGTTTCTCATCATTTTGGACCGTGGGCTATAGCCTATATCGTACGGCATACTATAGCGCGCAGTTTTTCATCATTTTTGAGGATTTGAAAAAAATGACGAAATGACAAAAACGGTGGGTTATAGCCCATGTTTTTTGAAATTTTGAAAAAAAAAGTTAGCCTCGTTTCTCATCATTTTGGACCGTGGGCTATAGCCCATATCGTACGGCATACTATAGCGCGCCGTTTTTCATCATTTTTGAGGATTTGAAAAAATGACAAAATGACAAAAACGATGGGTTATAGCCCATGTTTTTTGAAATTTTGAAAAAAAAAGTTAGCCTCGTTTCTCATCATTTTGGACCGTGGGCTATAGCCTATATCGGACAGCATACTATAGCGTGCAGTTTTTCATCATTTTTGAGGATTTGAAAAAAATGACGAAATGACAAAAACGATGGGTTATAGCCCATGTTTTTTGAAATTTTGAAAAAAAAAGTTAGCCTCGTTTCTCATCATTTTGGACCGTGGGCTATAGCCCATATCGTACGGCATACTATAGCGCGCAGTTTTTCATCATTTTTGAAGATTTAAAAAAAATGACGAAATGACAAAAACGATGGGTTATAGCCCATGTTTTTGGAAATTAAAAAAAAAAAATTAGCCTCGTTTCTCATCATTTTGGACCGTGGGCTATAGCCTATATCGTACGGCATACTATAGCGCGCAGTTTTTCATCATTTTTGAAGACTTGAAAAAAATGACGAAATGACAAAAACGATGGGTTATAGCCCATGTTTTTTGAAATTTTGAAAAAAAAAGTTAGCCTCGTTTCTCATCATTTTGGACCGTGGGCTATAGCCTATATCGTACGGCATACTATAGCGTGCAGTTTTTCATCATTTTTGAGGATTTGAAAAAAATGACGAAATGACAAAAACGATGGGTTATAGCCCATGTTTTTTGAAATTTTGAAAAAAAAAGTTAGCCTCGTTTCTCATCATTTTGGACCGTGGGCTATAGCCCATATCGTACGGCATACTATAGCGCGCAGTTTTTCATCATTTTTGAAGATTTGAAAAAAATGACGAAATGACAAAAACGATGGGTTATAGCCCATGTTTTTGGAAATTTTGAAAAAAAAAATTAGCCTCGTTTCTCATCATTTTGGACCGTGGGCTATAGCCCATATCGTACGGCATACTATAGCGCGCAGTTTTTCATCATTTTTGAGGATTTGAAAAAATGACGAAATGACAAAAACGATGGGTTATAGCCCATGTTTTTTGAAATTTTGAAAAAAAAAGTTAGCCTCGTTTCTCATCATTTTGGACCGTGGGCTATAGCCCATATCGTACGGCATACTATAGCGCGCAGTTTTTCATCATTTTTGAAGACTTAAAAAATGACGAAATGACAAAAACGATGGGTTATAGCCCATGTTTTTTGAAATTTTGAAAAAAAAAGTTAGCCTCGTTTCTCATCATTTTGGACCGTGGGCTATAGCCCATATCGTACGGCATACTATAGCGCGCCGTTTTTCATCATTTTTGAGGATTTGAAAAAATGACGAAATGACAAAAACGATGGGTTATAGCCCATGTTTTTTGAAATTTTGAAAAAAAAAGTTAGCCTCGTTTCTCATCATTTTGGACCGTGGGCTATAGCCTATATCGTACGGCATACTATAGCGCGCAGTTTTTCATCATTTTTGAGGATTTGAAAAAAATGACGAAATGACAAAAACGATGGGGTTATATCCCATGTTTTTTGAAATTTTGAAAAAAAAAGTTAGCCTCGTTTCTCATCATTTTGGACCGTGGGCTATAGCCCATATCGTACGGCATACTATAGCGCGCAGTTTTTCATCATTTTTGAGGATTTGAAAAAAATGACGAAATGACAAAAACGATGTTTTTTGAAATTTTGAAAAAAAAAGTTAGCCTCGTTTCTCATCATTTTGGACCGTGGGCTATAGCCTATATCGTACGGCATACTATAGCGCGCAGTTTTTCATCATTTTTGAGGATTTGAAAAAAATGACGAAATGACAAAAACGGTGGGTTATTGCCCATGTTTTTTGAAATTTTGAAAAAAAAAGTTAGCCTCGTTTCTCATCATTTTGGACCGTGGGCTATAGCCCATATCGTACGGCATACTATAGCGCGCCGTTTTTCTACATTTTTGAGGATTTGAAAAAATGACAAAATGACAAAAACGATGGGTTATAGCCCATGTTTTTTGAAATTTTGAAAAAAAAAGTTAGCCTCGTTTCTCATCATTTTGGACCGTGGGCTATAGCCTATATCGTACAGCATACTATAGCGTGCAGTTTTTCATCATTTTTGAGGATTTGAAAAAAATGACGAAATGACAAAAACGATGGGTTATAGCCCATGTTTTTTGAAATTTTGAAAAAAAAAGTTAGCCTCGTTTCTCATCATTTTGGACCGTGGGCTATAGCCCATATCGTACGGCATACTATAGCGCGCAGTTTTTCATCATTTTTGAAGATTTGAAAAAAATGACGAAATGACAAAAACGATGGGTTATAGCCCATGTTTTTGGAAATTTTGAAAAAAAAAATTAGCCTCGTTTCTCATCATTTTGGACCGTGGGCTATAGCCCATATCGTACGGCATACTATAGCGCGCAGTTTTTCATCATTTTTGAGGATTTGAAAAAATGACGAAATGACAAAAACGATGGGTTATAGCCCATGTTTTTTGAAATTTTGAAAAAAAAAGTTAGCCTCGTTTCTCATCATTTTGGACCGTGGGCTATAGCCCATATCGTACGGCATACTATAGCGCGCAGTTTTTCATCATTTTTGAAGACTTAAAAAATGACGAAATGACAAAAACGATGGGTTATAGCCCATGTTTTTTGAAATTTTGAAAAAAAAAGTTAGCCTCGTTTCTCATCATTTTGGACCGTGGGCTATAGCCTATATCGTACGGCATACTATAGCGCGCAGTTTTTCATCATTTTTGAGGATTTGAAAAAAATGACGAAATGACAAAAACGGTGGGTTATAGCCCATGTTTTTTGAAATTTTGAAAAAAAAAGTTAGCCTCGTTTCTCATCATTTTGGACCGTGGGCGTTAGCCCATATCGTACGGCATACTATAGCGTGCAGTTTTTCATCATTTTTGAAGATTTGAAAAAAATGACGAAATGACAAAAACGATGGGTTATAGCCCATGTTTTTGGAAATTTTGGAAAAAAAAAATTAGCCTCGTTTCTCATCATTTTGGACCGTGGGCTATAGCCCATATCGTACGGCATACTATAGCGCGCCGTTTTTCATCATTTTTGAGGATTTGAAAAAATGACGAAATGACAAAAACGATGGGTTATAGCCCATGTTTTTTGAAATTTTGAAAAAAAAAGTTAGCCTCGTTTCTCATCATTTTGGACCGTGGGCTATAGCCTATATCGTACGGCATACTATAGCGCGCAGTTTTTCATCATTTTTGAGGATTTGAAAAAAATGACGAAATGACAAAAACGATGGGGTTATATCCCATGTTTTTTGAAATTTTGAAAAAAAAAGTTAGCCTCGTTTCTCATCATTTTGGACCGTGGGCTATAGCCCATATCGTACGGCATACTATAGCGCGCAGTTTTTCATCATTTTTGAGGATTTGAAAAAAATGACGAAATGACAAAAACGATGTTTTTTGAAATTTTGAAAAAAAAAGTTAGCCTCGTTTCTCATCATTTTGGACCGTGGGCTATAGCCTATATCGTACGGCATACTATAGCGCGCAGTTTTTCATCATTTTTGAGGATTTGAAAAAAATGACGAAATGACAAAAACGGTGGGTTATTGCCCATGTTTTTTGAAATTTTGAAAAAAAAAGTTAGCCTCGTTTCTCATCATTTTGGACCGTGGGCTATAGCCCATATCGTACGGCATACTATAGCGCGCCGTTTTTCTACATTTTTGAGGATTTGAAAAAATGACAAAATGACAAAAACGATGGGTTATAGCCCATGTTTTTTGAAATTTTGAAAAAAAAAGTTAGCCTCGTTTCTCATCATTTTGGACCGTGGGCTATAGCCTATATCGTACAGCATACTATAGCGTGCAGTTTTTCATCATTTTTGAGGATTTGAAAAAAATGACGAAATGACAAAAACGATGGGTTATAGCCCATGTTTTTTGAAATTTTGAAAAAAAAAGTTAGCCTCGTTTCTCATCATTTTGGACCGTGGGCTATAGCCCATATCGTACGGCATACTATAGCGCGCAGTTTTTCATCATTTTTGAAGATTTGAAAAAAATGACGAAATGACAAAAACGATGGGTTATAGCCCATGTTTTTGGAAATTTTGAAAAAAAAAATTAGCCTCGTTTCTCATCATTTTGGACCGTGGGCTATAGCCCATATCGTACGGCATACTATAGCGCGCAGTTTTTCATCATTTTTGAGGATTTGAAAAAATGACGAAATGACAAAAACGATGGGTTATAGCCCATGTTTTTTGAAATTTTGAAAAAAAAAGTTAGCCTCGTTTCTCATCATTTTGGACCGTGGGCTATAGCCCATATCGTACGGCATACTATAGCGCGCAGTTTTTCATCATTTTTGAAGACTTAAAAAATGACGAAATGACAAAAACGATAAGTTATAGCCCATGTTTTTTGAAATTTTGAAAAAAAAAGTTAGCCTCGTTTCTCATCATTTTGGACCGTGGGCTATAGCCTATATCGTACGGCATACTATAGCGCGCAGTTTTTCATCATTTTTGAGGATTTGAAAAAAATGACGAAATGACAAAAACGGTGGGTTATAGCCCATGTTTTTTGAAATTTTGAAAAAAAAAGTTAGCCTCGTTTCTCATCATTTTGGACCGTGGGCGTTAGCCCATATCGTACGGCATACTATAGCGTGCAGTTTTTCATCATTTTTGAAGATTTGAAAAAAATGACGAAATGACAAAAACGATGGGTTATAGCCCATGTTTTTGGAAATTTTGGAAAAAAAAAATTAGCCTCGTTTCTCATCATTTTGGACCGTGGGCTATAGCCCATATCGTACGGCATACTATAGCGCGCCGTTTTTCATCATTTTTGAGGATTTGAAAAAATGACGAAATGACAAAAACGATGGGTTATAGCCCATGTTTTTTGAAATTTTGAAAAAAAAAGTTAGCCTCGTTTCTCATCATTTTGGACCGTGGGCTATAGCCCATATCGTACGGCATACTATAGCGCGCAGTTTTTCATCATTTTTGAGGATTTGAAAAAAATGACGAAATGACAAAAACGATGTTTTTTGAAATTTTGAAAAAAAAAGTTAGCCTCGTTTCTCATCATTTTGGACCGTGGGCTATAGCCTATATCGTACGGCATACTATAGCGCGCAGTTTTTCATCATTTTTGAGGATTTGAAAAAAATGACGAAATGACAAAAACGGTGGGTTATTGCCCATGTTTTTTGAAATTTTGAAAAAAAAAGTTAGCCTCGTTTCTCATCATTTTGGACCGTGGGCTATAGCCCATATCGTACGGCATACTATAGCGCGCCGTTTTTCTACATTTTTGAGGATTTGAAAAAATGACAAAATGACAAAAACGATGGGTTATAGCCCATGTTTTTTGAAATTTTGAAAAAAAAAGTTAGCCTCGTTTCTCATCATTTTGGACCGTGGGCTATAGCCTATATCGTACAGCATACTATAGCGTGCAGTTTTTCATCATTTTTGAGGATTTGAAAAAAATGACGAAATGACAAAAACGATGGGTTATAGCCCATGTTTTTTGAAATTTTGAAAAAAAAAGTTAGCCTCGTTTCTCATCATTTTGGACCGTGGGCTATAGCCCATATCGTACGGCATACTATAGCGCGCAGTTTTTCATCATTTTTGAAGATTTGAAAAAAATGACGAAATGACAAAAACGATGGGTTATAGCCCATGTTTTTGGAAATTTTGAAAAAAAAAATTAGCCTCGTTTCTCATCATTTTGGACCGTGGGCTATAGCCCATATCGTACGGCATACTATAGCGCGCAGTTTTTCATCATTTTTGAGGATTTGAAAAAATGACGAAATGACAAAAACGATGGGTTATAGCCCATGTTTTTTGAAATTTTGAAAAAAAAAGTTAGCCTCGTTTCTCATCATTTTGGACCGTGGGCTATAGCCCATATCGTACGGCATACTATAGCGCGCAGTTTTTCATCATTTTTGAAGACTTAAAAAATGACGAAATGACAAAAACGATGGGTTATAGCCCATGTTTTTTGAAATTTTGAAAAAAAAAGTTAGCCTCGTTTCTCATCATTTTGGACCGTGGGCTATAGCCTATATCGTACGGCATACTATAGCGCGCAGTTTTTCATCATTTTTGAGGATTTGAAAAAAATGACGAAATGACAAAAACGGTGGGTTATAGCCCATGTTTTTTGAAATTTTGAAAAAAAAAGTTAGCCTCGTTTCTCATCATTTTGGACCGTGGGCGTTAGCCCATATCGTACGGCATACTATAGCGTGCAGTTTTTCATCATTTTTGAAGATTTGAAAAAAATGACGAAATGACAAAAACGATGGGTTATAGCCCATGTTTTTGGAAATTTTGGAAAAAAAAAATTAGCCTCGTTTCTCATCATTTTGGACCGTGGGCTATAGCCCATATCGTACGGCATACTATAGCGCGCCGTTTTTCATCATTTTTGAGGATTTGAAAAAATGACGAAATGACAAAAACGATGGGTTATAGCCCATGTTTTTTGAAATTTTGAAAAAAAAAGTTAGCCTCGTTTCTCATCATTTTGGACCGTGGGCTATAGCCTATATCGTACGGCATACTATAGCGCGCAGTTTTTCATCATTTTTGAGGATTTGAAAAAAATGACGAAATGACAAAAACGATGGGGTTATATCCCATGTTTTTTGAAATTTTGAAAAAAAAAGTTAGCCTCGTTTCTCATCATTTTGGACCGTGGGCTATAGCCCATATCGTACGGCATACTATAGCGCGCAGTTTTTCATCATTTTTGAGGATTTGAAAAAAATGACGAAATGACAAAAACGATGTTTTTTGAAATTTTGAAAAAAAAAGTTAGCCTCGTTTCTCATCATTTTGGACCGTGGGCTATAGCCTATATCGTACGGCATACTATAGCGCGCAGTTTTTCATCATTTTTGAGGATTTGAAAAAAATGACGAAATGACAAAAACGGTGGGTTATTGCCCATGTTTTTTGAAATTTTGAAAAAAAAAGTTAGCCTCGTTTCTCATCATTTTGGACCGTGGGCTATAGCCCATATCGTACGGCATACTATAGCGCGCCGTTTTTCTACATTTTTGAGGATTTGAAAAAATGACAAAATGACAAAAACGATGGGTTATAGCCCATGTTTTTTGAAATTTTGAAAAAAAAAGTTAGCCTCGTTTCTCATCATTTTGGACCGTGGGCTATAGCCTATATCGTACAGCATACTATAGCGTGCAGTTTTTCATCATTTTTGAGGATTTGAAAAAAATGACGAAATGACAAAAACGATGGGTTATAGCCCATGTTTTTTGAAATTTTGAAAAAAAAAGTTAGCCTCGTTTCTCATCATTTTGGACCGTGGGCTATAGCCCATATCGTACGGCATACTATAGCGCGCAGTTTTTCATCATTTTTGAAGATTTGAAAAAAATGACGAAATGACAAAAACGATGGGTTATAGCCCATGTTTTTGGAAATTTTGAAAAAAAAAATTAGCCTCGTTTCTCATCATTTTGGACCGTGGGCTATAGCCCATATCGTACGGCATACTATAGCGCGCAGTTTTTCATCATTTTTGAGGATTTGAAAAAATGACGAAATGACAAAAACGATGGGTTATAGCCCATGTTTTTTGAAATTTTGAAAAAAAAAGTTAGCCTCGTTTCTCATCATTTTGGACCGTGGGCTATAGCCCATATCGTACGGCATACTATAGCGCGCAGTTTTTCATCATTTTTGAAGACTTAAAAAATGACGAAATGACAAAAACGATAAGTTATAGCCCATGTTTTTTGAAATTTTGAAAAAAAAAGTTAGCCTCGTTTCTCATCATTTTGGACCGTGGGCTATAGCCTATATCGTACGGCATACTATAGCGCGCAGTTTTTCATCATTTTTGAGGATTTGAAAAAAATGACGAAATGACAAAAACGGTGGGTTATAGCCCATGTTTTTTGAAATTTTGAAAAAAAAAGTTAGCCTCGTTTCTCATCATTTTGGACCGTGGGCGTTAGCCCATATCGTACGGCATACTATAGCGTGCAGTTTTTCATCATTTTTGAAGATTTGAAAAAAATGACGAAATGACAAAAACGATGGGTTATAGCCCATGTTTTTGGAAATTTTGGAAAAAAAAAATTAGCCTCGTTTCTCATCATTTTGGACCGTGGGCTATAGCCCATATCGTACGGCATACTATAGCGCGCCGTTTTTCATCATTTTTGAGGATTTGAAAAAATGACGAAATGACAAAAACGATGGGTTATAGCCCATGTTTTTTGAAATTTTGAAAAAAAAAGTTAGCCTCGTTTCTCATCATTTTGGACCGTGGGCTATAGCCTATATCGTACGGCATACTATAGCGCGCAGTTTTTCATCATTTTTGAGGATTTGAAAAAAATGACGAAATGACAAAAACGATGGGGTTATATCCCATGTTTTTTGAAATTTTGAAAAAAAAAGTTAGCCTCGTTTCTCATCATTTTGGACCGTGGGCTATAGCCCATATCGTACGGCATACTATAGCGCGCAGTTTTTCATCATTTTTGAGGATTTGAAAAAAATGACGAAATGACAAAAACGATGTTTTTTGAAATTTTGAAAAAAAAAGTTAGCCTCGTTTCTCATCATTTTGGACCGTGGGCTATAGCCTATATCGTACGGCATACTATAGCGCGCAGTTTTTCATCATTTTTGAGGATTTGAAAAAAATGACGAAATGACAAAAACGGTGGGTTATTGCCCATGTTTTTTGAAATTTTGAAAAAAAAAGTTAGCCTCGTTTCTCATCATTTTGGACCGTGGGCTATAGCCCATATCGTACGGCATACTATAGCGCGCCGTTTTTCTACATTTTTGAGGATTTGAAAAAATGACAAAATGACAAAAACGATGGGTTATAGCCCATGTTTTTTGAAATTTTGAAAAAAAAAGTTAGCCTCGTTTCTCATCATTTTGGACCGTGGGCTATAGCCTATATCGTACAGCATACTATAGCGTGCAGTTTTTCATCATTTTTGAGGATTTGAAAAAAATGACGAAATGACAAAAACGATGGGTTATAGCCCATGTTTTTTGAAATTTTGAAAAAAAAAAGTTAGCCTCGTTTCTCATCATTTTGGACCGTGGGCTATAGCCTATATCGTACGGCATACTATAGCGCGCAGTTTTTCATCATTTTTGAGGATTTGAAAAAAATGACGAAATGACAAAAACGGTGGGTTATAGCCCATGTTTTTTGAAATTTTGAAAAAAAATGTTAGCCTCGTTTCTCATCATTTTGGACCGTGGGCTATAGCCCATATCGTACGGCATACTATAGCGTGCAGTTTTTCATCATTTTTGAGGATTTGAAAAAAATGACGAAATGACAAAAACGATGGGTTATAGCCCATGTTTTTTGAAATGTTGAAAAAAAAAGTTAGCCTCGTTTCTCATCATTTTGGACCGTGGGCTATAGCCCATATCGTACGGCATACTATAGCGCGCAGTTTTTCATCATTTTTGAAGACTTAAAAAATGACGAAATGACAAAAACGATGGGTTATAGCCCATGTTTTTTGAAATTTTGAAAAAAAAAGTTAGCCTCGTTTCTCATCATTTTGGACCGTGGGCTATAGCCTATATCGTACGGCATACTATAGCGCGCAGTTTTTCATCATTTTTGAGGATTTGAAAAAAATGACGAAATGACAAAAACGGTGGGTTATAGCCCATGTTTTTTGAAATTTTGAAAAAAAAAGTTAGCCTCGTTTCTCATCATTTTGGACCGTGGGCGTTAGCCCATATCGTACGGCATACTATAGCGCGCAGTTTTTCATCATTTTTGAAGATTTGAAAAAAATGACGAAATGACAAAAACGATGGGTTATAGCCAATGTTTTTGGAAATTTTGGAAAAAAAAAATTAGCCTCGTTTCTCATCATTTTGGACCGTGGGCTATAGCCCATATCGTACGGCATACTATAGCGCGCCGTTTTTCATCATTTTTGAGGATTTGAAAAAATGACGAAATGACAAAAACGATGGGTTATAGCCCATGTTTTTTGAAATTTTGAAAAAAAAAGTTAGCCTCGTTTCTCATCATTTTGGACCGTGGGCTATAGCCTATATCGTACGGCATACTATAGCGCGCAGTTTTTCATCATTTTTGAGGATTTGAAAAAAATGACGAAATGACAAAAACGGTGGGTTATAGCCCATGTTTTTTGAAATTTTGAAAAAAAAAGTTAGCCTCGTTTCTCATCATTTTGGACCGTGGGCTATAGCCCATATCGTACGGCATACTATAGCGCGCAGTTTTTCATCATTTTTGAAGATTTGAAAAAAATGACGTAATGACAAAAACGATGGGTTATAGCCCATGTTTTTGGAAATTTTGAAAAAAAAAATTAGCCTCGTTTCTCATCATTTTGGACCGTGGGCTATAGCCCATATCGTACGGCATACTATAGCGTGCCGTTTTTCATCATTTTTGAGGATTTGAAAAAATGACGAAATGACAAAAACGATGGGTTATAGCCCATGTTTTTTGAAATTTTGAAAAAAAAAGTTAGCCTCGTTTCTCATCATTTTGGACCGTGGGCTATAGCCTATATCGTACGGCATACTATAGCGCGCAGTTTTTCATCATTTTTGAGGATTTGAAAAAAATGACGAAATGACAAAAACGATGGGTTATAGCCCATGTTTTTTTAAATTTTGAAAAAAAGAGTTAGCCTCGTTTCTCATCATTTTGGACCGTGGGCTATAGCCCATATCGTACGGCATACTATAGCGCGCAGTTTTTCATCATTTTTGAGGATTTGAAAAAAATGACGAAATGACAAAAACGATGGGTTATAGCCCATGTTTTTTGAAATTTTGAAAAAAAAAGTTAGCCTCGTTTCTCATCATTTTGGACCGTGGGCTATAGCCTATATCGTACGGCATACTATAGCGTGCAGTTTTTCATCATTTTTGAGGATTTGAAAAAAATGACGAAATGACAAAAACGATGGGTTATAGCCCATGTTTTTTTAAATTTTGAAAAAAAGAGTTAGCCTCGTTTCTCATCATTTTGGACCGTGGGCTATAGCCCATATCGTACGGCATACTATAGCGCGCAGTTTTTCATCATTTTTGAGGATTTGAAAAAAATGACGAAATGACAAAAACGATGGGTTATAGCCCATGTTTTTTGAAATTTTGAAAAAAAAAGTTAGCCTCGTTTCTCATCATTTTGGACCGTGGGCTATAGCCTATATCGTACGGCATACTATAGCGTGCAGTTTTTCATCATTTTTGAGGATTTGAAAAAATGACGAAATGACAAAAACGATGGGTTATAGCCCATGTTTTTTGAAATTTTGAAAAAAAAAGTTAGCCTCGTTTCTCATCATTTTGGACCGTGGGCTATAGCCTATATCGTACGGCATACTATAGCGCGCAGTTTTTCATCATTTTTGAGGATTTGAAAAAAATGACGAAATGACAAAAACGATGGGTTATAGCCCATGTTTTTTTAAATTTTGAAAAAAAGAGTTAGCCTCGTTTCTCATCATTTTGGACCGTGGGCTATAGCCCATATCGTACGGCATACTATAGCGCGCAGTTTTTCATCATTTTTGAGGATTTGAAAAAAATGACGAAATGACAAAAACGATGGGTTATAGCCCATGTTTTTTGAAATTTTGAAAAAAAAAGTTAGCCTCGTTTCTCATCATTTTGGACCGTGGGCTATAGCCTATATCGTACGGCATACTATAGCGTGCAGTTTTTCATCATTTTTGAGGATTTGAAAAAAATGACGAAATGACAAAAACGATGGGTTATAGCCCATGTTTTTTGAAATTTTGAAAAAAAAAGTTAGCCTCGTTTCTCATCATTTTCGACCGTGGGCTATAGCCCATATCGTACGGCATACTATAGCGCGCAGTTTTTCATCATTTTTGAAGATTTGAAAAAAATGACGAAATGACAAAAACGATGGGTTATAGCCCATGTTTTTGGAAATTTTGAAAAAAAAAATTAGCCTCGTTTCTCATCATTTTGGACCGTGGGCTATAGCCCATATCGTACGGCATACTATAGCGCGCAGTTTTTCATCATTTTTGAGGATTTGAAAAAATGACGAAATGACAAAAACGATGGGTTATAGCCCATGTTTTTTGAAATTTTGAAAAAAAAAGTTAGCCTCGTTTCTCATCATTTTGGACCGTGGGCTATAGCCCATATCGTACGGCATACTATAGCGCGCAGTTTTTCATCATTTTTGAAGACTTAAAAAATGACGAAATGACAAAAACGATGGGTTATAGCCCATGTTTTTTGAAATTTTGAAAAAAAAAGTTAGCCTCGTTTCTCATCATTTTGGACCGTGGGCTATAGCCTATATCGTACGGCATACTATAGCGCGCAGTTTTTCATCATTTTTGAGGATTTGAAAAAAATGACGAAATGACAAAAACGGTGGGTTATAGCCCATGTTTTTTGAAATTTTGAAAAAAAAAGTTAGCCTCGTTTCTCATCATTTTGGACCGTGGGCGTTAGCCCATATCGTACGGCATACTATAGCGTGCAGTTTTTCATCATTTTTGAAGATTTGAAAAAAATGACGAAATGACAAAAACGATGGGTTATAGCCCATGTTTTTGGAAATTTTGGAAAAAAAAAATTAGCCTCGTTTCTCATCATTTTGGACCGTGGGCTATAGCCCATATCGTACGGCATACTATAGCGCGCCGTTTTTCATCATTTTTGAGGATTTGAAAAAATGACGAAATGACAAAAACGATGGGTTATAGCCCATGTTTTTTGAAATTTTGAAAAAAAAAGTTAGCCTCGTTTCTCATCATTTTGGACCGTGGGCTATAGCCTATATCGTACGGCATACTATAGCGCGCAGTTTTTCATCATTTTTGAGGATTTGAAAAAAATGACGAAATGACAAAAACGATGGGGTTATATCCCATGTTTTTTGAAATTTTGAAAAAAAAAGTTAGCCTCGTTTCTCATCATTTTGGACCGTGGGCTATAGCCCATATCGTACGGCATACTATAGCGCGCAGTTTTTCATCATTTTTGAGGATTTGAAAAAAATGACGAAATGACAAAAACGATGTTTTTTGAAATTTTGAAAAAAAAAGTTAGCCTCGTTTCTCATCATTTTGGACCGTGGGCTATAGCCTATATCGTACGGCATACTATAGCGCGCAGTTTTTCATCATTTTTGAGGATTTGAAAAAAATGACGAAATGACAAAAACGGTGGGTTATTGCCCATGTTTTTTGAAATTTTGAAAAAAAAAGTTAGCCTCGTTTCTCATCATTTTGGACCGTGGGCTATAGCCCATATCGTACGGCATACTATAGCGCGCCGTTTTTCTACATTTTTGAGGATTTGAAAAAATGACAAAATGACAAAAACGATGGGTTATAGCCCATGTTTTTTGAAATTTTGAAAAAAAAAGTTAGCCTCGTTTCTCATCATTTTGGACCGTGGGCTATAGCCTATATCGTACAGCATACTATAGCGTGCAGTTTTTCATCATTTTTGAGGATTTGAAAAAAATGACGAAATGACAAAAACGATGGGTTATAGCCCATGTTTTTTGAAATTTTGAAAAAAAAAGTTAGCCTCGTTTCTCATCATTTTGGACCGTGGGCTATAGCCCATATCGTACGGCATACTATAGCGCGCAGTTTTTCATCATTTTTGAAGATTTGAAAAAAATGACGAAATGACAAAAACGATGGGTTATAGCCCATGTTTTTGGAAATTTTGAAAAAAAAAATTAGCCTCGTTTCTCATCATTTTGGACCGTGGGCTATAGCCCATATCGTACGGCATACTATAGCGCGCAGTTTTTCATCATTTTTGAGGATTTGAAAAAATGACGAAATGACAAAAACGATGGGTTATAGCCCATGTTTTTTGAAATTTTGAAAAAAAAAGTTAGCCTCGTTTCTCATCATTTTGGACCGTGGGCTATAGCCCATATCGTACGGCATACTATAGCGCGCAGTTTTTCATCATTTTTGAAGACTTAAAAAATGACGAAATGACAAAAACGATAAGTTATAGCCCATGTTTTTTGAAATTTTGAAAAAAAAAGTTAGCCTCGTTTCTCATCATTTTGGACCGTGGGCTATAGCCTATATCGTACGGCATACTATAGCGCGCAGTTTTTCATCATTTTTGAGGATTTGAAAAAAATGACGAAATGACAAAAACGGTGGGTTATAGCCCATGTTTTTTGAAATTTTGAAAAAAAAAGTTAGCCTCGTTTCTCATCATTTTGGACCGTGGGCGTTAGCCCATATCGTACGGCATACTATAGCGTGCAGTTTTTCATCATTTTTGAAGATTTGAAAAAAATGACGAAATGACAAAAACGATGGGTTATAGCCCATGTTTTTGGAAATTTTGGAAAAAAAAAATTAGCCTCGTTTCTCATCATTTTGGACCGTGGGCTATAGCCCATATCGTACGGCATACTATAGCGCGCCGTTTTTCATCATTTTTGAGGATTTGAAAAAATGACGAAATGACAAAAACGATGGGTTATAGCCCATGTTTTTTGAAATTTTGAAAAAAAAAGTTAGCCTCGTTTCTCATCATTTTGGACCGTGGGCTATAGCCTATATCGTACGGCATACTATAGCGCGCAGTTTTTCATCATTTTTGAGGATTTGAAAAAAATGACGAAATGACAAAAACGATGGGGTTATATCCCATGTTTTTTGAAATTTTGAAAAAAAAAGTTAGCCTCGTTTCTCATCATTTTGGACCGTGGGCTATAGCCCATATCGTACGGCATACTATAGCGCGCAGTTTTTCATCATTTTTGAGGATTTGAAAAAAATGACGAAATGACAAAAACGATGTTTTTTGAAATTTTGAAAAAAAAAGTTAGCCTCGTTTCTCATCATTTTGGACCGTGGGCTATAGCCTATATCGTACGGCATACTATAGCGCGCAGTTTTTCATCATTTTTGAGGATTTGAAAAAAATGACGAAATGACAAAAACGGTGGGTTATTGCCCATGTTTTTTGAAATTTTGAAAAAAAAAGTTAGCCTCGTTTCTCATCATTTTGGACCGTGGGCTATAGCCCATATCGTACGGCATACTATAGCGCGCCGTTTTTCTACATTTTTGAGGATTTGAAAAAATGACAAAATGACAAAAACGATGGGTTATAGCCCATGTTTTTTGAAATTTTGAAAAAAAAAGTTAGCCTCGTTTCTCATCATTTTGGACCGTGGGCTATAGCCTATATCGTACAGCATACTATAGCGTGCAGTTTTTCATCATTTTTGAGGATTTGAAAAAAATGACGAAATGACAAAAACGATGGGTTATAGCCCATGTTTTTTGAAATTTTGAAAAAAAAAAGTTAGCCTCGTTTCTCATCATTTTGGACCGTGGGCTATAGCCTATATCGTACGGCATACTATAGCGCGCAGTTTTTCATCATTTTTGAGGATTTGAAAAAAATGACGAAATGACAAAAACGGTGGGTTATAGCCCATGTTTTTTGAAATTTTGAAAAAAAATGTTAGCCTCGTTTCTCATCATTTTGGACCGTGGGCTATAGCCCATATCGTACGGCATACTATAGCGTGCAGTTTTTCATCATTTTTGAGGATTTGAAAAAAATGACGAAATGACAAAAACGATGGGTTATAGCCCATGTTTTTTGAAATGTTGAAAAAAAAAGTTAGCCTCGTTTCTCATCATTTTGGACCGTGGGCTATAGCCCATATCGTACGGCATACTATAGCGCGCAGTTTTTCATCATTTTTGAAGACTTAAAAAATGACGAAATGACAAAAACGATGGGTTATAGCCCATGTTTTTTGAAATTTTGAAAAAAAAAGTTAGCCTCGTTTCTCATCATTTTGGACCGTGGGCTATAGCCTATATCGTACGGCATACTATAGCGCGCAGTTTTTCATCATTTTTGAGGATTTGAAAAAAATGACGAAATGACAAAAACGGTGGGTTATAGCCCATGTTTTTTGAAATTTTGAAAAAAAAAGTTAGCCTCGTTTCTCATCATTTTGGACCGTGGGCGTTAGCCCATATCGTACGGCATACTATAGCGCGCAGTTTTTCATCATTTTTGAAGATTTGAAAAAAATGACGAAATGACAAAAACGATGGGTTATAGCCAATGTTTTTGGAAATTTTGGAAAAAAAAAATTAGCCTCGTTTCTCATCATTTTGGACCGTGGGCTATAGCCCATATCGTACGGCATACTATAGCGCGCCGTTTTTCATCATTTTTGAGGATTTGAAAAAATGACGAAATGACAAAAACGATGGGTTATAGCCCATGTTTTTTGAAATTTTGAAAAAAAAAGTTAGCCTCGTTTCTCATCATTTTGGACCGTGGGCTATAGCCTATATCGTACGGCATACTATAGCGCGCAGTTTTTCATCATTTTTGAGGATTTGAAAAAAATGACGAAATGACAAAAACGGTGGGTTATAGCCCATGTTTTTTGAAATTTTGAAAAAAAAAGTTAGCCTCGTTTCTCATCATTTTGGACCGTGGGCTATAGCCCATATCGTACGGCATACTATAGCGCGCAGTTTTTCATCATTTTTGAAGATTTGAAAAAAATGACGTAATGACAAAAACGATGGGTTATAGCCCATGTTTTTGGAAATTTTGAAAAAAAAAATTAGCCTCGTTTCTCATCATTTTGGACCGTGGGCTATAGCCCATATCGTACGGCATACTATAGCGTGCCGTTTTTCATCATTTTTGAGGATTTGAAAAAATGACGAAATGACAAAAACGATGGGTTATAGCCCATGTTTTTTGAAATTTTGAAAAAAAAAGTTAGCCTCGTTTCTCATCATTTTGGACCGTGGGCTATAGCCTATATCGTACGGCATACTATAGCGCGCAGTTTTTCATCATTTTTGAGGATTTGAAAAAAATGACGAAATGACAAAAACGATGGGTTATAGCCCATGTTTTTTTAAATTTTGAAAAAAAGAGTTAGCCTCGTTTCTCATCATTTTGGACCGTGGGCTATAGCCCATATCGTACGGCATACTATAGCGCGCAGTTTTTCATCATTTTTGAGGATTTGAAAAAAATGACGAAATGACAAAAACGATGGGTTATAGCCCATGTTTTTTGAAATTTTGAAAAAAAAAGTTAGCCTCGTTTCTCATCATTTTGGACCGTGGGCTATAGCCTATATCGTACGGCATACTATAGCGTGCAGTTTTTCATCATTTTTGAGGATTTGAAAAAAATGACGAAATGACAAAAACGATGGGTTATAGCCCATGTTTTTTTAAATTTTGAAAAAAAGAGTTAGCCTCGTTTCTCATCATTTTGGACCGTGGGCTATAGCCCATATCGTACGGCATACTATAGCGCGCAGTTTTTCATCATTTTTGAGGATTTGAAAAAAATGACGAAATGACAAAAACGATGGGTTATAGCCCATGTTTTTTGAAATTTTGAAAAAAAAAGTTAGCCTCGTTTCTCATCATTTTGGACCGTGGGCTATAGCCTATATCGTACGGCATACTATAGCGTGCAGTTTTTCATCATTTTTGAGGATTTGAAAAAATGACGAAATGACAAAAACGATGGGTTATAGCCCATGTTTTTTGAAATTTTGAAAAAAAAAGTTAGCCTCGTTTCTCATCATTTTGGACCGTGGGCTATAGCCTATATCGTACGGCATACTATAGCGCGCAGTTTTTCATCATTTTTGAGGATTTGAAAAAAATGACGAAATGACAAAAACGATGGGTTATAGCCCATGTTTTTTTAAATTTTGAAAAAAAGAGTTAGCCTCGTTTCTCATCATTTTGGACCGTGGGCTATAGCCCATATCGTACGGCATACTATAGCGCGCAGTTTTTCATCATTTTTGAGGATTTGAAAAAAATGACGAAATGACAAAAACGATGGGTTATAGCCCATGTTTTTTGAAATTTTGAAAAAAAAAGTTAGCCTCGTTTCTCATCATTTTGGACCGTGGGCTATAGCCTATATCGTACGGCATACTATAGCGTGCAGTTTTTCATCATTTTTGAGGATTTGAAAAAAATGACGAAATGACAAAAACGATGGGTTATAGCCCATGTTTTTTGAAATTTTGAAAAAAAAAGTTAGCCTCGTTTCTCATCATTTTCGACCGTGGGCTATAGCCCATATCGTACGGCATACTATAGCGCGCAGTTTTTCATCATTTTTGAAGATTTGAAAAAAATGACGAAATGACAAAAACGATGGGTTATAGCCCATGTTTTTGGAAATTTTGGAAAAAAAAATTAGCCTCGTTTCTCATCATTTTGGACCGTGGGCTATAGCCTATATCGTACGGCATACTATAGCGCGCAGTTTTTCATCATTTTTGAGGATTTGAAAAAAATGACGAAATGACAAAAACGGTGGGTTATAGCCCATGTTTTTTGAAATTTTGAAAAAAAATGTTAGCCTCGTTTCTCATCATTTTGGACCGTGGGCTATAGCCCATATCGTACGGCATACTATAGCGCGCAGTTTTTCATCATTTTTGAAGATTTGAAAAAAATGACGAAATGACAAAAACGATGGGTTATAGCCCATGTTTTTGGAAATTTTGAAAAAAAAAGTAAGCCTCGTTTCTCATCATTTTGGACCGTGGGCTATAGCCTATATCGTACGGCATACTATAGCGCGCAGTTTTTCATCATTTTTGAGGATTTGAAAAAAATGACGAAATGACAAAAACGGTGGGTTATAGCCCATGTTTTTTGAAATTTTGAAAAAAAAAGTTAGCCTCGTTTCTCATCATTTTGGACCGTGGGCTATAGCCCATATCGTACGGCATACTATAGCGCGCTGTTTTTCATCATTTTTGAGGATTTGAAAAAATGACAAAATGACAAAAACGATGGGTTATAGCCCATGTTTTTTGAAATTTTGAAAAAAAAAGTTAGCCTCGTTTCTCATCATTTTGGACCGTGGGCTATAGCCTATATCGTACAGCATACTATAGCGTGCAGTTTTTCATCATTTTTGAGGATTTGAAAAAAATGACGAAATGACAAAAACGATGGGTTATAGCCCATGTTTTTTGAAATTTTGAAAAAAAAAGTTAGCCTCGTTTCTCATCATTTTGGACCGTGGGCTATAGCCCATATCGTACGGCATACTATAGCGCGCCGTTTTTCATCATTTTTGAGGATTTGAAAAAATGACAAAATGACAAAAACGATGGGTTATAGCCCATGTTTTTTGAAATTTTGAAAAAAAAAGTTAGCCTCGTTTCTCATCATTTTGGACCGTGGGCTATAGCCTATATCGTACAGCATACTATAGCGTGCAGTTTTTCATCATTTTTGAGGATTTGAAAAAAATGACGAAATGACAAAAACGATGGGTTATAGCCCATGTTTTTTGAAATTTTGAAAAAAAAAGTTAGCCTCGTTTCTCATCATTTTGGACCGTGGGCTATAGCCCATATCGTACGGCATACTATAGCGCGCAGTTTTTCATCATTTTTGAAGATTTGAAAAAAATGACGAAATGACAAAAACGATGGGTTATAGCCCATGTTTTTGGAAATTTTGAAAAAAAAAATTAGCCTCGTTTCTCATCATTTTGGACCGTGGGCTATAGCCTATATCGTACGGCATACTATAGCGCGCAGTTTTTCATCATTTTTGAAGACTTGAAAAAAATGACGAAATGACAAAAACGATGGGTTATAGCCCATGTTTTTTGAAATTTTGAAAAAAAAAAGTTAGCCTCGTTTCTCATCATTTTGGACCGTGGGCTATAGCCTATATCGTACGGCATACTATAGCGCGCAGTTTTTCATCATTTTTGAAGACTTGAAAAAAATGACGAAATGACAAAAACGATGGGTTATAGCCCATGTTTTTTGAAATTTTGAAAAAAAAAGTTAGCCTCGTTTCTCATCATTTTGGACCGTGGGCTATAGCCCATATCGTACGGCATACTATAGCGCGCAGTTTTTCATCATTTTTGAAGACTTAAAAAATGACGAAATGACAAAAACGATGGGTTATAGCCCATGTTTTTTGAAATTTTGAAAAAAAAAGTTAGCCTCGTTTCTCATCATTTTGGACCGTGGGATATAGCCTATATCGTACGGCATACTATAGCGCGCAGTTTTTCATCATTTTTGAGGATTTGAAAAAAATGACGAAATGACAAAAACGATGGGTTATATCCCATGTTTTTTGAAATTTTGAAAAAAAAAGTTAGCCTCGTTTCTCATCATTTTGGACCGTGGGCTATAGCCCATATCGTACGGCATACTATAGCGCGCAGTTTTTCATCATTTTTGAGGATTTGAAAAAAATGACGAAATGATAAAAACGATGTTTTTTGAAATTTTGAAAAAAAAAGTTAGCCTCGTTTCTCATCATTTTGGACCGTGGGCTATAGCCTATATCGTACGGCATACTATAGCGCGCAGTTTTTCATCATTTTTGAGGATTTGAAAAAAATGACGAAATGACAAAAACGGTGGGTTATAGCCCATGTTTTTTGAAATTTTGAAAAAAAAAGTTAGCCTCGTTTCTCATCATTTTGGACCGTGGGCTATAGCCCATATCGTACGGCATACTATAGCGCGCCGTTTTTCATCATTTTTGAGGATTTGAAAAAATGACAAAATGACAAAAACGATGGGTTATAGCCCATGTTTTTTGAAATTTTGAAAAAAAAAGTTAGCCTCGTTTCTCATCATTTTGGACCGTGGGCTATAGCCTATATCGTACAGCATACTATAGCGTGCAGTTTTTCATCATTTTTGAGGATTTGAAAAAAATGACGAAATGACAAAAACGATGGGTTATAGCCCATGTTTTTTGAAATTTTGAAAAAAAAAGTTATCCTCGTTTCTCATCATTTTGGACCGTGGGCTATAGCCCATATCGTACGGCATACTATAGCGCGCAGTTTTTCATCATTTTTGAAGATTTGAAAAAAATGACGAAATGACAAAAACGATGGGTTATAGCCCATGTTTTTGGAAATTTTGAAAAAAAAAATTAGCCTCGTTTCTCATCATTTTGGACCGTGGGCTATAGCCTATATCGTACGGCATACTATAGCGCGCAGTTTTTCATCATTTTTGAAGACTTGAAAAATGACGAAATGACAAAAACGATGGGTTATAGCCCATGTTTTTTGAAATTTTGAAAAAAAAAGTTAGCCTCGTTTCTCATCATTTTGGACCGTGGGATATAGCCTATATCGTACGGCATACTATAGCGCGCAGTTTTTCATCATTTTTGAGGATTTGAAAAAAATGACGAAATGACAAAAACGATGGGTTATATCCCATGTTTTTTGAAATTTTGAAAAAAAAAGTTAGCCTCGTTTCTCATCATTTTGGACCGTGGGCTATAGCCCATATCGTACGGCATACTATAGCGCGCAGTTTTTCATCATTTTTGAGGATTTGAAAAAAATGACGAAATGATAAAAACGATGTTTTTTGAAATTTTGAAAAAAAAAGTTAGCCTCGTTTCTCATCATTTTGGACCGTGGGCTATAGCCTATATCGTACGGCATACTATAGCGCGCAGTTTTTCATCATTTTTGAGGATTTGAAAAAAATGACGAAATGACAAAAACGGTGGGTTATAGCCCATGTTTTTTGAAATTTTGAAAAAAAAAGTTAGCCTCGTTTCTCATCATTTTGGACCGTGGGCTATAGCCCATATCGTACGGCATACTATAGCGCGCCGTTTTTCATCATTTTTGAGGATTTGAAAAAATGACAAAATGACAAAAACGATGGGTTATAGCCCATGTTTTTTGAAATTTTGAAAAAAAAAGTTAGCCTCGTTTCTCATCATTTTGGACCGTGGGCTATAGCCTATATCGTACAGCATACTATAGCGTGCAGTTTTTCATCATTTTTGAGGATTTGAAAAAAATGACGAAATGACAAAAACGATGGGTTATAGCCCATGTTTTTTGAAATTTTGAAAAAAAAAGTTATCCTCGTTTCTCATCATTTTGGACCGTGGGCTATAGCCCATATCGTACGGCATACTATAGCGCGCAGTTTTTCATCATTTTTGAAGATTTGAAAAAAATGACGAAATGACAAAAACGATGGGTTATAGCCCATGTTTTTGGAAATTTTGAAAAAAAAAATTAGCCTCGTTTCTCATCATTTTGGACCGTGGGCTATAGCCTATATCGTACGGCATACTATAGCGCGCAGTTTTTCATCATTTTTGAAGACTTGAAAAAAATGACGAAATGACAAAAACGATGGGTTATAGCCCATGTTTTTTGAAATTTTGAAAAAAAAAAGTTAGCCTCGTTTCTCATCATTTTGGACCGTGGGCTATAGCCTATATCGTACGGCATACTATAGCGCGCAGTTTTTCATCATTTTTGAGGATTTGAAAAAAATGACGAAATGACAAAAACGGTGGGTTATAGCCCATGTTTTTTGAAATTTTGAAAAAAAATGTTAGCCTCGTTTCTCATCATTTTGGACCGTGGGCTATAGCCCATATCGTACGGCATACTATAGCGTGCAGTTTTTCATCATTTTTGAGGATTTGAAAAAAATGACGAAATGACAAAAACGATGGGTTATAGCCCATGTTTTTTGAAATGTTGAAAAAAAAAGTTAGCCTCGTTTCTCATCATTTTGGACCGTGGGCTATAGCCCATATCGTACGGCATTCTATAGCGCGCAGTTTTTCATCATTTTTGAAGATTTGAAAAAAATGACGAAATGACAAAAACTATGGGTTATAGCCCATGTTTTTGGAAATTTTGAAAAAAAAAATTAGCCTCGTTTCTCATCATTTTGGACCGTGGGCTATAGCCCATATCGTACGGCATACTATAGCGCGCAGTTTTTCATCATTTTTGAGGATTTGAAAAAATGACGAAATGACAAAAACGATGGGTTATAGCCCATGTTTTTTGAAATTTTGAAAAAAAAAGTTAGCCTCGTTTCTCATCATTTTGGACCGTGGGCTATAGCCTATATCGTACGGCATACTATAGCGCGCAGTTTTTCATCATTTTTGAGGATTTGAAAAAAATGACGAAATGACAAAAACGGTGGGTTATAGCCCATGTTTTTTGAAATTTTGAAAAAAAAAGTTAGCCTCGTTTCTCATCATTTTGGACCGTGGGCTATAGCCCATATCGTACGGCATACTATAGCGCGCAGTTTTTCATCATTTTTTAGGATTTGAAAAAAATGACGAAATGACAAAAACGATGGGTTATAGCCCATGTTTTTTGAAATTTTGAAAAAAAAAGTTAGCCTCGTTTCTCATCATTTTGGACCGTGGGCTATAGCCTATATCGTACGGCATACTATAGCGCGCAGTTTTTCATCATTTTTGAGGATTTGAAAAAAATGACGAAATGACAAAAACGGTGGGTTATAGCCCATGTTTTTTGAAATTTTGAAAAAAAAAGTTAGCCTCGTTTCTCATCATTTTGGACCGTGGGCTATAGCCCATATCGTACGGCATACTATAGCGCGCCGTTTTTCATCATTTTTGAGGATTTGAAAAAATGACAAAATGACAAAAACGATGGGTTATAGCCCATGTTTTTTGAAATTTTGAAAAAAAAAGTTAGCCTCGTTTCTCATCATTTTGGACCGTGGGCTATAGCCTATATCGTACGACATACTATAGCGCGCAGTTTTTCATCATTTTTGAGGATTTGAAAAAAATGACGAAATGACAAAAACGGTGGGTTATAGCCCATGTTTTTTGAAATTTTGAAAAAAAAAGTTAGCCTCGTTTCTCATCATTTTGGACCGTGGGCTATAGCCCATATCGTACGGCATACTATAGCGTGCAGTTTTTCATCATTTTTGAAGATTTGAAAAAAATGACGAAATGACAAAAACGATGGGTTATAGCCCATGTTTTTGGAAATTTTGAAAAAAAAAAATTAGCCTCGTTTCTCATCATTTTGGACCGTGGGCTATAGCCCATATCGTACGGCATACTATAGCGCGCCGTTTTTCATCATTTTTGAGGATTTGAAAAAATGACGAAATGACAAAAACGATGGGTTATAGCCCATGTTTTTTGAAATTTTGAAAAAAAAAGTTAGCCTCGTTTCTCATCATTTTGGACCGTGGGCTATAGCCTATATCGTACGGCATACTATAGCGCGCAGTTTTTCATCATTTTTGAGGATTTGAAAAAAATGACGAAATGACAAAAACGATGGGTTATAGCCCATGTTTTTTGAAATTTTGAAAAAAAAAGTTAGCCTCGTTTCTCATCATTTTGGACCGTGGGCTATAGCCCATATCGTACGGCATACTATAGCGCGCAGTTTTTCATCATTTTTGAGGATTTGAAAAAAATGACGAAATGACAAAAACGATTGTTTATAGCCCACGTTTTTTGAAATTTTGAAAAAAAAAGTTAGCCTCGTTTCTCATCATTTTGGACCGTGGGCTATAGCCTATATCGTACGGCATACTATAGCGCGCAGTTTTTCATCATTTTTGAGGATTTGAAAAAAATGACGAAATGACAAAAACGGTGGGTTATAGCCCATGTTTTTTGAAATTTAGAAAAAAAAAGTTAGCCTCGTTTCTCATCATTTTGGACCGTGGGCTATAGCCCATATCGTACGGCATACTATAGCGCGCAGTTTTTCATCATTTTTGAAGATTTGAAAAAAATGACGAAATGACAAAAACGATGGGTTATAGCCCATGTTTTTGGAAATTTTGAAAAAAAAAAATTAGCCTCGTTTCTCTTCATTTTGGACCGTGGGCTATAGCCCATATCGTACGGCATACTATAGCGCGCCGTTTTTCATCATTTTTGAGGATTTGAAAAAATGACGAAATGACAAAAACGATGGGTTATAGCCCATGTTTTTTGAAATTTTGAAAAAAAAAGTTAGCCTCGTTTCTCATCATTTTGGACCGTGGGCTATAGCCTATATCGTACGGCATACTATAGCGCGCCGTTTTTCATCATTTTTGAGGATTTGAAAAAATGACGAAATGACAAAAACGATGGGTTATAGCCCATGTTTTTTGAAATTTTGAAAAAAAAAGTTAGCCTCGTTTCTCATCATTTTGGACCGTGGGCTATAGCCCATATCGTACGGCATACTATAGCGCGCCGTTTTTCATCATTTTTGAGGATTTGAAAAAATGACAAAATGACAAAAACGATGGGTTATAGCCCATGTTTTTTGAAATTTTGAAAAAAAAAGTTAGCCTCGTTTCTCATCATTTTGGACCGTGGGCTATAGCCTATATCGTACGGCATACTATAGCGCGCAGTTTTTCATCATTTTTGAGGATTTGAAAAAAATGACGAAATGACAAAAACGGTGGGTTATAGCCCATGTTTTTTGAAAATTTGGAAAAAAAAGTTAGCCTCGTTTCTCATCATTTTGGACCGTGGGCTATAGCCCATATCGTACGGCATACTATAGCGCGCAGTTTTTCATCATTTTTGAAGATTTGAAAAAAATGACGAAATGACAAAAACGATGGGTTATAGCCCATGTTTTTGGAAATTTTGAAAAAAAAGAATTAGCCTCGTTTCTCATCATTTTGGACCGTGGGCTATAGCCCATATCGTACGGCATACTATAGCGCGCCGTTTTTCATCATTTTTGAGGATTTGAAAAAATGACGAAATGACAAAAACGATGGGTTATAGCCCATGTTTTTTGAAATTTTGAAAAAAAAAGTTAGCCTCGTTTCTCATCATTTTGGACCGTGGGCTATAGCCTATATCGTACGGCATACTATAGCGCGCAGTTTTTCATCATTTTTGAGGATTTGAAAAAAATGACGAAATGACAAAAACGATGGGTTATAGCCCATGTTTTTTGAAATTTTGAAAAAAAAAGTTAGCCTCGTTTCTCATCATTTTGGACCGTGGGCTATAGCCCATATCGTACGGCATACTATAGCGCGCAGTTTTTCATCATTTTTGAGGATTTGAAAAAAATGACGAAATGACAAAAACGATTGGTTATAGCCCATGTTTTTTGAAATTTTGAAAAAAAAAGTTAGCCTCGTTTCTCATCATTTTGGACCGTGGGCTATAGCCTATATCGTACGGCATACTATAGCGTGCAGTTTTTCATCATTTTTGAGGATTTGAAAAAAATGACGAAATGACAAAAACGGTGGGTTATAGCCCATGTTTTTTGAAATTTTGAAAAAAAAAGTTAGCCTCGTTTCTCATCATTTTGGACCGTGGGCTATAGCCCATATCGTACGGCATACTATAGCGCGCAGTTTTTCATCATTTTTGAAGATTTGAAAAAAATGACGAAATGACAAAAACGATGGGTTATAGCCCATGTTTTTGGAAATTTTGAAAAAAAAAAATTAGCCTCGTTTCTCATCATTTTGGACCGTGGGCTATAGCCCATATCGTACGGCATACTATAGCGCGCCGTTTTTCATCATTTTTGAGGATTTGAAAAAATGACGAAATGACAAAAACGATGGGTTATAGCCCATGTTTTTTGAAATTTTGAAAAAAAAAGTTAGCCTCGTTTCTCATCATTTTGGACCGTGGGCTATAGCCTATATCGTACGGCATACTATAGCGCGCAGTTTTTCATCATTTTTGAGGATTTGAAAAAAATGACGAAATGACAAAAACGATGGGTTATAGCCCATGTTTTTTGAAATTTTGAAAAAAAAAGTTAGCCTCGTTTCTCATCATTTTGGACCGTGGGCTATAGCCCATATCGTACGGCATACTATAGCGCGCAGTTTTTCATCATTTTTGAGGATTTGAAAAAAATGACGAAATGACAAAAACGATGGGTTATAGCCCATGTTTTTTGAAATTTTGAAAAAAAAAGTTAGCCTCGTTTCTCATCATTTTGGACCGTGGGCTATAGCCTATATCGTACGGCATACTATAGCGCGCAGTTTTTCATCATTTTTGAGGATTTGAAAAAAATGACGAAATGACAAAAACGGTGGGTTATAGCCCATGTTTTTTGAAATTTTGAAAAAAAAAGTTAGCCTCGTTTCTCATCATTTTGGACCGTGGGCTATAGCCCATATCGTACGGCATACTATAGCGCGCCGTTTTTCATCATTTTTGAGGATTTGAAAAAATGACAAAATGACAAAAACGATGGGTTATAGCCCATGTTTTTTGAAATTTTGAAAAAAAAAGTTAGCCTCGTTTCTCATCATTTTGGACCGTGGGCTATAGCCTATATCGTACGGCATACTATAGCGTGCAGTTTTTCATCATTTTTGAGGATTTGAAAAAAATGACGAAATGACAAAAACGATGGGTTATAGCCCATGTTTTTTGAAATTTTGAAAAAAAAAGTTAGCCTCGTTTCTCATCATTTTGGACCGTGGGCTATAGCCCATATCGTACGGCATACTATAGCGCGCAGTTTTTCATCATTTTTGAAGATTTGAAAAAAATGACGAAATGACAAAAACGATGGGTTATAGCCCATGTTTTTGGAAATGTTGGAAAAAAAAATTAGCCTCGTTTCTCATCATTTTGGACCGTGGGCTATAGCCCATATCGTACGGCATACTATAGCGCGCAGTTTTTCATCATTTTTGAAGACTTGAAAAAAATGACGAAATGACAAAAACGATGGGTTATAGCCCATGTTTTTTGAAATTTTGAAAAAAAAAGTTAGCCTCGTTTCTCATCATTTTGGACCGTGGGCTATAGCCTATATCGTACGGCATACTATAGCGCGCAGTTTTTCATCATTTTTGAGGATTTGAAAAAAATGACGAAATGACAAAAACGGTGGGTTATAGCCCATGTTTTTTGAAATTTTGAAAAAAAAAGTTAGCCTCGTTTCTCATCATTTTGGACCGTGGGCTATAGCCCATATCGTACGGCATACTATAGCGCGCAGTTTTTCATCATTTTTGAAGATTTGAAAAAAATGACGAAATGACAAAAACGATGGGTTATAGCCCATGTGTTTGGAAATTTTGAAAAAAAAAAATTAGCCTCGTTTCTCATCATTTTGGACCGTGGGCTATAGCCCATATCGTACGGCATACTATAGCGCGCCGTTTTTCATCATTTTTGAGGATTTGAAAAAATGACGAAATGACAAAAACGATGGGTTATAGCCCATGTTTTTTGAAATTTTGAAAAAAAAAGTTAGCCTCGTTTCTCATCATTTTGGACCGTGGGCTATAGCCTATATCGTACGGCATACTATAGCGCGCAGTTTTTCATCATTTTTGAGGATTTGAAAAAAATGACGAAATGACAAAAACGATGGGTTATAGCCCATGTTTTTTGAAATTTTGAAAAAAAAAGTTAGCCTCGTTTCTCATCATTTTGGACCGTGGGCTATAGCCCATATCGTACGGCATACTATAGCGCGCAGTTTTTCATCATTTTTGAAGACTTGAAAAAAATGACGAAATGACAAAAACGATGGGTTATAGCCCATGTTTTTGGAAATTTTGAAAAAAAAAAATTAGCCTCGTTTCTCATCATTTTGGACCGTGGGCTATAGCCCATATCGTACGGCATACTATAGCGCGCCGTTTTTCATCATTTTTGAGGATTTGAAAAAATGACGAAATGACAAAAACGATGGGTTATAGCCCATGTTTTTTGAAATTTTGAAAAAAAAAGTTAGCCTCGTTTCTCATCATTTTGGACCGTGGGCTATAGCCTATATCGTACGGCATACTATAGCGCGCAGTTTTTCATCATTTTTGAGGATTTGAAAAAAATTACGAAATGACAAAAACGATGGGTTATAGCCCATGTTTTTTGAAATTTTGAAAAAAAAAGTTAGCCTCGTTTCTCATCATTTTGGACCGTGGGCTATAGCCCATATCGTACGGCATACTATAGCGCGCAGTTTTTCATCATTTTTGAGGATTTGAAAAAAATGACGAAATGACAAAAACGATGGGTTATAGCCCATGTTTTTTGAAATTTTGAAAAAAAAAGTTAGCCTCGTTTCTCATCATTTTGGACCGTGGGCTATAGCCTATATCGTACGGCATACTATAGCGCGCAGTTTTTCATCATTTTTGAGGATTTGAAAAAAATGACGAAATGACAAAAACGGTGGGTTATAGCCCATGTTTTTTGAAATTTTGAAAAAAAAAGTTAGCCTCGTTTCTCATCATTTTGGACCGTGGGCTATAGCCCATATCGTACGGCATACTATAGCGCGCAGTTTTTCATCATTTTTGAGGATTTGAAAAAAATGACGAAATGACAAAAACGGTGGGTTATAGCCCATGTTTTTTGAAATTTTGAAAAAAAAAGTTTGCCTCGTTTCTCATCATTTTGGACCGTGGGCTATAGCCCATATCGTACGGCATACTATAGCGCGCATTTTTTCATCATTTTTGAAGATTTGAAAAAAATGACGAAATGACAAAAACGATGGGTTATAGCCCATGTTTTTGGAAATTTTGAAAAAAAAAAATTAGCCTCGTTTCTCATCATTTTGGACCGTGGGCTATAGCCCATATCGTACGGCATACTATAGCGCGCCGTTTTTCATCATTTTTGAGGATTTGAAAAAATGACGAAATGACAAAAACGATGGGTTATAGCCCATGTTTTTTGAAATTTTGAAAAAAAAAAGTTAGCCTCGTTTCTCATCATTTTGGACCGTGGGCTATAGCCTATATCGTACGGCATACTATAGCGCGCAGTTTTTCATCATTTTTGAGGATTTGAAAAAAATTACGAAATGACAAAAACGATGGGTTATAGCCCATGTTTTTTGAAATTTTGAAAAAAAAAGTTAGCCTCGTTTCTCATCATTTTGGACCGTGGGCTATAGCCTATATCGTACGGCATACTATAGCGCGCAGTTTTTCATCATTTTTGAGGATTTGAAAAAAATGACGAAATGACAAAAACGGTGGGTTATAGCCCATGTTTTTTGAAATTTTGAAAAAAAAAGTTAGCCTCGTTTCTCATCATTTTGGACCGTGGGCTATAGCCCATATCGTACGGCATACTATAGCGCGCCGTTTTTCATCATTTTTGAGGATTTGAAAAAATGACGAAATGACAAAAACGATGGGTTATAGCCCATGTTTTTTGAAATTTTGAAAAAAAAAGTTAGCCTCGTTTCTCATCATTTTGGACCGTGGGCTATAGCCTATATCGTACGGCATACTATAGCGTGCAGTTTTTCATCATTTTTGAGGATTTGAAAAAAATGACGAAATGACAAAAACGATGGGTTATAGCCCATGTTTTTTGAAATTTTGAAAAAAAAAGTTAGCCTCGTTTCTCATCATTTTGGACCGTGGGCTATAGCACATATCGTACGGCATACTATAGCGCGCAGTTTTTCATCATTTTTGAAGATTTTAAAAAAATGACGAAATGACAAAAACGATGGGTTATAGCCCATGTTTTTGGAAATTTTGAAAAAAAAAATTAGCCTCGTTTCTCATCATTTTGGACCGTGGGCTATAGCCCATATCGTACGGCATACTATAGCGCGCAGTTTTTCATCATTTTTGAGGATTTGAAAAAATGACGAAATGACAAAAACGATGGGTTATAGCCCATGTTTTTTGAAATTTTGAAAAAAAAAGTTATCCTCGTTTCTCATCATTTTGGACCATGGGCTATAGCCCATATCGTACGGCATACTATAGCGCGCCGTTTTTCATCATTTTTGAGGATTTGAAAAAATGACGAAATGACAAAAACGATGGGTTATAGCCCATGTTTTTTGAAATTTTGAAAAAAAAAGTTAGCCTCGTTTCTCATCATTTTGGACCGTGGGCTATAGCCTATATCGTACGGCATACTATAGCGCGCAGTTTTTCATCATTTTTGAGGATTTGAAAAAAATTACGAAATGACAAAAACGATGGGTTATAGCCCATGTTTTTTGAAATTTTAAAAAAAAAAGTTAGCCTCGTTTCTCATCATTTTGGATCGTGGGCTATAGCCCATATCGTACGGCATACTATAGCGCGCAGTTTTTCATCATTTTTGAAGATTTGAAAAAAATGACGAAATGACAAAAACGATGGGTTATAGCCCATGTTTTTGGAAATTTTGAAAAAAAAAATTAGCCTCGTTTCTCATCATTTTGGACCGTGGGCTATATCCCATATCGTACGGCATACTATAGCGCGCAGTTTTTCATCATTTTTGAGGATTTGAAAAAATGACGAAATGACAAAAACGATTGGTTATAGCCCATGTTTTTTTAAATTTTGAAAAAAAAGGTTATCCTCGTTTCTCATAATTTTGGACCATGGGCTATAGCCCATATCGTACGGCATACTATAGCGCGCCGTTTTTCATCATTTTTGAGGATTTGAAAAAATGACGAAATGACAAAAACGATGGGTTATAGCCCATGTTTTTTGAAATTTTGAAAAAAAAAGTTAGCCTCGTTTCTCATCATTTTGGACCGTGGGCTATAGCCCATATCGTACGGCATACTATAGCGCGCAGTTTTTCATCATTTTTGAAGATTTTAAAAAAATGACGAAATGACAAAAACGATGGGTTATAGCCCATGTTTTTGGAAATTTTGAAAAAAAAAATTAGCCTCGTTTCTCATCATTTTGGACCGTGGGCTATAGCCCATATCGTACGGCATACTATAGCGCGCAGTTTTTCATCATTTTTGAGGATTTGAAAAAATGACGAAATGACAAAAACGATGGGTTATAGCCCATGTTTTTTGAAATTTTGAAAAAAAAAGTTATCCTCGTTTCTCATCATTTTGGACCATGGGCTATAGCCCATATCGTACGGCATACTATAGCGCGCCGTTTTTCATCATTTTTGAGGATTTGAAAAAATGACGAAATGACAAAAACGATGGGTTATAGCCCATGTTTTTTGAAATTTTGAAAAAAAAAGTTAGCCTCGTTTCTCATCATTTTGGACCGTGGGCTATAGCCTATATCGTACGGCATACTATAGCGCGCAGTTTTTCATCATTTTTGAGGATTTGAAAAAAATTACGAAATGACAAAAACGATGGGTTATAGCCCATGTTTTTTGAAATTTTGAAAAAAAAAGTTAGCCTCGTTTCTCATCATTTTGGATCGTGGGCTATAGCCCATATCGTACGGCATACTATAGCGCGCAGTTTTTCATCATTTTTGAAGATTTGAAAAAAATGACGAAATGACAAAAACGATGGGTTATAGCCCATGTTTTTGGAAATTTTGAAAAAAAAAATTAGCCTCGTTTCTCATCATTTTGGACCGTGGGCTATATCCCATATCGTACGGCATACTATAGCGCGCAGTTTTTCATCATTTTTGAGGATTTGAAAAAATGACGAAATGACAAAAACGATGGGTTATAGCCCATGTTTTTTGAAATTTTGAAAAAAAAAGTTAGCCTCGTTTCTCATCATTTTGGACAGTGGGCTATAGCCTATATCGTACGGCATACTATAGCGCGCAGTTTTTCATCATTTTTGAAGACTTGAAAAAAATGACGAAATGACAAAAACGATGGGTTATAGCCCATGTTTTTTGAAATTTTGAAAAAAAAAGTTAGCCTCGTTTCTCATCATTTTGGACCGTGGGCTATAGCCCATATCGTACGGCATACTATAGCGCGCAGTTTTTCATCATTTTTGAAGATTTGAAAAAAATGACGAAATGACAAAAACGATGGGTTATAGCCCATGTTTTTGGAAATTTTGAAAAAAAAAATTAGCCTCGTTTCTCATCATTTTGGACCGTGGGCTATATCCCATATCGTACGGCATACTATAGCGCGCAGTTTTTCATCATTTTTGAGGATTTGAAAAAATGACGAAATGACAAAAACGATGGGTTATAGCCCATGTTTTTTGAAATTTTGAAAAAAAAAGTTAGCCTCGTTTCTCATCATTTTGGACAGTGGGCTATAGCCTATATCGTACGGCATACTATAGCGCGCAGTTTTTCATCATTTTTGAAGACTTGAAAAAAATGACGAAATGACAAAAACGATGGGTTATAGCCCATGTTTTTTGAAATTTTGAAAAAAAAAGTTAGCCTCGTTTCTCATCATTTTGGACCGTGGGCTATAGCCTATATCGTACGGCATACTATAGCGCGCAGTTTTTCATCATTTTTGAGGATTTGAAAAAAATGACGAAATGACAAAAACGGTGGGTTATAGCCCATGTTTTTTGAAATTTTGAAAAAAAAAGTTAGCCTCGTTTCTCATCATTTTGGACCATGGGCTATAGCCCATATCGTACGGCATACTATAGCGCGCAGTTTTTCATCATTTTTGAAGATTTGAAAAAAATGACGAAATGACAAAAACGATGGGTTATAGCCCATGTTTTTGGAAATTTTGAAAAAAAAAAATTAGCCTCGTTTCTCATCATTTTGGACCGTGGGCTATAGCCCATATCGTACGGCATACTATAGCGCGCCGTTTTTCATCATTTTTGAGGATTTAAAAAAATGACGAAATGACAAAAACGATGGGTTATAGCCCATGTTTTTTGAAATTTTGAAAAAAAAAGTTAGCCTCGTTTCTCATCATTTTGGACCGTGGGCTATAGCCCATATCGTACGGCATACTATAGCGCGCAGTTTTTCATCATTTTTGAGGATTTGAAAAAATGACGAAATGACAAAAACGATGGGTTATAGCCCATGTTTTTTGAAATTTTGAAAAAAAAAGTTATCCTCTTTTCTCATCATTTTGGACCATGGGCTATAGCCCATATCGTACGGCATACTATAGCGCGCCGTTTTTCATCATTTTTGAGGATTTGAAAAAATGACGAGATGACAAAAACGATGGGTTATAGCCCATGTTTTTTGAAATTTTGAAAAAAAAAGTTAGCCTCGTTTCTCATCATTTTGGACCGTGGGCTATAGCCCATATCGTACGGCATACTATAGCGCGCCGTTTTTCATCATTTTTGAGGATTTGAAAAAAATGACGAAATGACAAAAACGATGGGTTATAGCCCATGTTTTTTGAAATTTTGAAAAAAAAAGTTAGCCTCGTTTCTCATCATTTTGGACCGTGGGCTATAGCCTATATCGTACGGCATACTATAGCGCGCAGTTTGTCATCATTTTTGAGGATTTGAAAAAAATGACGAAATGACAAAAACGATGGGTTATAGCCCATGTTTTTTGAAATTTTGAAAAAAAAAGTTAGCCTCGTTTCTCATCATTTTGGACCGTGGGCTATAGCCCATATCGTACGGCATACTATAGCGCGCAGTTTTTCATCATTTTTGAAGACTTGAAAAAAATGACGAAATGACAAAAACGATGGGTTATAGCCCATGTTTTTTGAAATTTTGAAAAAAAAAGTTAGCCTCGTTTCTCATCATTTTGGACCCTGGGCTATAGCCTATATCGTACGGCATACTATAGCGCGCAGTTTTTCATCATTTTTGAGGATTTGAAAAAATGACGAAATGACAAAAACGATGGGTTATAGCCCATGTTTTTTGAAATTTTGAAAAAAAAAGTTAGCCTCGTTTCTCATCATTTTGGACCGTGGGCTATAGCCTATATCGTACGGCATACTATAGCGCGCAGTTTTTCATCATTTTTGAGGATTTGAAAAAAATTACGAAATGACAAAAACGATGGGTTATAGCCCATGTTTTTTGAAATTTTGAAAAAAAAAGTTAGCCTCGTTTCTCATCATTTTGGATCGTGGGCTATAGCCCATATCGTACGGCATACTATAGCGCGCAGTTTTTCATCATTTTTGAAGATTTGAAAAAAATGACGAAATGACAAAAACGATGGGTTATAGCCCATGTTTTTGGAAATTTTGAAAAAAAAAATTAGCCTCGTTTCTCATCATTTTGGACCGTGGGCTATATCCCATATCGTACGGCATACTATAGCGCGCAGTTTTTCATCATTTTTGAGGATTTGAAAAAATGACGAAATGACAAAAACGATGGGTTATAGCCCATGTTTTTTGAAATTTTGAAAAAAAAAGTTAGCCTCGTTTCTCATCATTTTGGACAGTGGGCTATAGCCTATATCGTACGGCATACTATAGCGCGCAGTTTTTCATCATTTTTGAAGACTTGAAAAAAATGACGAAATGACAAAAACGATGGGTTATAGCCCATGTTTTTTGAAATTTTGAAAAAAAAAGTTAGCCTCGTTTCTCATCATTTTGGACCGTGGGCTATAGCCTATATCGTACGGCATACTATAGCGCGCAGTTTTTCATCATTTTTGAGGATTTGAAAAAAATGACGAAATGACAAAAACGGTGGGTTATAGCCCATGTTTTTTGAAATTTTGAAAAAAAAAGTTAGCCTCGTTTCTCATCATTTTGGACCATGGGCTATAGCCCATATCGTACGGCATACTATAGCGCGCAGTTTTTCATCATTTTTGAAGATTTGAAAAAAATGACGAAATGACAAAAACGATGGGTTATAGCCCATGTTTTTGGAAATTTTGAAAAAAAAAAATTAGCCTCGTTTCTCATCATTTTGGACCGTGGGCTATAGCCCATATCGTACGGCATACTATAGCGCGCCGTTTTTCATCATTTTTGAGGATTTAAAAAAATGACGAAATGACAAAAACGATGGGTTATAGCCCATGTTTTTTGAAATTTTGAAAAAAAAAGTTAGCCTCGTTTCTCATCATTTTGGACCGTGGGCTATAGCCCATATCGTACGGCATACTATAGCGCGCAGTTTTTCATCATTTTTGAGGATTTGAAAAAATGACGAAATGACAAAAACGATGGGTTATAGCCCATGTTTTTTGAAATTTTGAAAAAAAAAGTTATCCTCTTTTCTCATCATTTTGGACCATGGGCTATAGCCCATATCGTACGGCATACTATAGCGCGCCGTTTTTCATCATTTTTGAGGATTTGAAAAAATGACGAGATGACAAAAACGATGGGTTATAGCCCATGTTTTTTGAAATTTTGAAAAAAAAAGTTAGCCTCGTTTCTCATCATTTTGGACCGTGGGCTATAGCCCATATCGTACGGCATACTATAGCGCGCCGTTTTTCATCATTTTTGAGGATTTGAAAAAAATGACGAAATGACAAAAACGATGGGTTATAGCCCATGTTTTTTGAAATTTTGAAAAAAAAAGTTAGCCTCGTTTCTCATCATTTTGGACCGTGGGCTATAGCCTATATCGTACGGCATACTATAGCGCGCAGTTTGTCATCATTTTTGAGGATTTGAAAAAAATGACGAAATGACAAAAACGATGGGTTATAGCCCATGTTTTTTGAAATTTTGAAAAAAAAAGTTAGCCTTGTTTCTCATCATTTTGGACCGTGGGCTATAGCCCATATCGTACGGCATACTATAGCGCGCCGTTTTTCATCATTTTTGAGGATTTGAAAAAATGACGAAATGACAAAAACGATGGGTTATAGCCCATGTTTTTTGAAATTTTGAAAAAAAAAGTTAGCCTCGTTTCTCATCATTTTGGACCGTGGGCTATAGCCTATATCGTACGGCATACTATAGCGCGCAGTTTTTCATCATTTTTGAGGATTTGAAAAAAATGACGAAATGACAAAAACGATGGGTTATAGCCCATGTTTTTTGAAATTTTGAAAAAAAAAGTTAGCCTCGTTTCTCATCATTTTGGACCGTGGGCTATAGCCCATATCGTACGGCATACTATAGCGCGCAGTTTTTCATCATTTTTGAAGATTTGAAAAAAATGACGAAATGACAAAAACGATGGGTTATAGCCCATGTTTTTTGAAAATTTGAAAAAAAAAGTTAGCCTCGTTTCTCATCATTTTGGACCGTGGGCTATAGCCCATATCGTACGGCATACTATAGCGCGCCGTTTTTCATCATTTTTGAGGATTTGAAAAAAATGACGAAATGAAAAAAACGATGGGTTATAGCCCATGTTTTTTGAAATTTTGAAAAAAAAAGTTAGCCTCGTTTCTCATCATTTTGGACCGTGGGCTATAGCCTATATCGTACGGCATACTATAGCGCGCAGTTTTTCATCATTTTTGAGGATTTGAAAAAAATGACGAAATGACAAAAACGATGGGTTATAGCCCATGTTTTTTGAAATTTTGAAAAAAAAAGTTAGCCTCGTTTCTCATCATTTTGGACCGTGGGCTATAGCCCATATCGTACGGCATACTATTGCGTGCAGTTTTTCATCATTTTTGAAGACTTGAAAAAAATTACGAAATGACAAAAACGATGGGTTATAGCCCATGTTTTTTGAAATTTTGAAAAAAAAAGTTAGCCTCGTTTCTCATCATTTTGGACCGTGGGCTATAGCCTATATCGTACGGCATACTATAGCGCGCAGTTTTTCATCATTTTTGAGGATTTGAAAAAAATGACGAAATGACAAAAACGATGGGTTATAGCCCATGTTTTTTGAAATTTTGAAAAAAAAAGTTAGCCTCGTTTCTCATCATTTTGGACCGTGGGCTATAGCCCATATCGTACGGCATACTATAGCGCGCAGTTTTTCATCATTTTTGAAGATTTGAAAAAAATGACGAAATGACAAAAACGATGGGTTATAGCCCATGTTTTTTGAAATTTTGAAAAAAAAAGTTAGCCTCGTTTCTCATCATTTTGGACAGTGGGCTATAGCCTATATCGTACGGCATACTATAGCGCGCAGTTTTTCATCATTTTTGAAGACTTGAAAAAAATGACGAAATGACAAAAACGATGGGTTATAGCCCATGTTTTTTGAAATTTTGAAAAAAAAAGTTAGCCTCGTTTCTCATCATTTTGGACCGTGGGCTATAGCCTATATCGTACGGCATACTATAGCGCGCAGTTTTTCATCATTTTTGAGGATTTGAAAAAAATGACGAAATGACAAAAACGGTGGGTTATAGCCCATGTTTTTTGAAATTTTGAAAAAAAAAGTTAGCCTCGTTTCTCATCATTTTGGACCATGGGCTATAGCCCATATCGTACGGCATACTATAGCGCGCAGTTTTTCATCATTTTTGAAGATTTGAAAAAAATGACGAAATGACAAAAACGATGGGTTATAGCCCATGTTTTTGGAAATTTTGAAAAAAAAAAATTAGCCTCGTTTCTCATCATTTTGGACCGTGGGCTATAGCCCATATCGTACGGCATACTATAGCGCGCCGTTTTTCATCATTTTTGAGGATTTAAAAAAATGACGAAATGACAAAAACGATGGGTTATAGCCCATGTTTTTTGAAATTTTGAAAAAAAAAGTTAGCCTCGTTTCTCATCATTTTGGACCGTGGGCTATAGCCCATATCGTACGGCATACTATAGCGCGCAGTTTTTCATCATTTTTGAGGATTTGAAAAAATGACGAAATGACAAAAACGATGGGTTATAGCCCATGTTTTTTGAAATTTTGAAAAAAAAAGTTATCCTCTTTTCTCATCATTTTGGACCATGGGCTATAGCCCATATCGTACGGCATACTATAGCGCGCCGTTTTTCATCATTTTTGAGGATTTGAAAAAATGACGAGATGACAAAAACGATGGGTTATAGCCCATGTTTTTTGAAATTTTGAAAAAAAAAGTTAGCCTCGTTTCTCATCATTTTGGACCGTGGGCTATAGCCCATATCGTACGGCATACTATAGCGCGCCGTTTTTCATCATTTTTGAGGATTTGAAAAAAATGACGAAATGACAAAAACGATGGGTTATAGCCCATGTTTTTTGAAATTTTGAAAAAAAAAGTTAGCCTCGTTTCTCATCATTTTGGACCGTGGGCTATAGCCTATATCGTACGGCATACTATAGCGCGCAGTTTGTCATCATTTTTGAGGATTTGAAAAAAATGACGAAATGACAAAAACGATGGGTTATAGCCCATGTTTTTTGAAATTTTGAAAAAAAAAGTTAGCCTCGTTTCTCATCATTTTGGACCGTGGGCTATAGCCCATATCGTACGGCATACTATAGCGCGCAGTTTTTCATCATTTTTGAAGACTTGAAAAAAATGACGAAATGACAAAAACGATGGGTTATAGCCCATGTTTTTTGAAATTTTGAAAAAAAAAGTTAGCCTCGTTTCTCATCATTTTGGACCCTGGGCTATAGCCTATATCGTACGGCATACTATAGCGCGCAGTTTTTCATCATTTTTGAGGATTTGAAAAAAATGACGAAATGACAAAAACGGTGGGTTATAGCCCATGTTTTTTGAAATTTTGAAAAAAAAAGTTAGCCTCGTTTCTCATCATTTTGGACCGTGGGCTATAGCCCATATCGTACGGCATACTATAGCGCGCAGTTTTTCATCATTTTTGAAGATTTGAAAAAAATGACGAAATGACAAAAACGATGGGTTATAGCCCATGTTTTTGGAAATTTTGAAAAAAAAAAATTAGCCTTGTTTCTCATCATTTTGGACCGTGGGCTATAGCCCATATCGTACGGCATACTATAGCGCGCCGTTTTTCATCATTTTTGAGGATTTGAAAAAATGACGAAATGACAAAAACGATGGGTTATAGCCCATGTTTTTTGAAATTTTGAAAAAAAAAGTTAGCCTCGTTTCTCATCATTTTGGACCGTGGGCTATAGCCTATATCGTACGGCATACTATAGCGCGCAGTTTTTCATCATTTTTGAGGATTTGAAAAAAATGACGAAATGACAAAAACGATGGGTTATAGCCCATGTTTTTTGAAATTTTGAAAAAAAAAGTTAGCCTCGTTTCTCATCATTTTGGACCGTGGGCTATAGCCCATATCGTACGGCATACTATAGCGCGCAGTTTTTCATCATTTTTGAAGATTTGAAAAAAATGACGAAATGACAAAAACGATGGGTTATAGCCCATGTTTTTTGAAAATTTGAAAAAAAAAGTTAGCCTCGTTTCTCATCATTTTGGACCGTGGGCTATAGCCCATATCGTACGGCATACTATAGCGCGCCGTTTTTCATCATTTTTGAGGATTTGAAAAAAATGACGAAATGAAAAAAACGATGGGTTATAGCCCATGTTTTTTGAAATTTTGAAAAAAAAAGTTAGCCTCGTTTCTCATCATTTTGGACCGTGGGCTATAGCCTATATCGTACGGCATACTATAGCGCGCAGTTTTTCATCATTTTTGAGGATTTGAAAAAAATGACGAAATGACAAAAACGATGGGTTATAGCCCATGTTTTTTGAAATTTTGAAAAAAAAAGTTAGCCTCGTTTCTCATCATTTTGGACCGTGGGCTATAGCCCATATCGTACGGCATACTATTGCGTGCAGTTTTTCATCATTTTTGAAGACTTGAAAAAAATTACGAAATGACAAAAACGATGGGTTATAGCCCATGTTTTTTGAAATTTTGAAAAAAAAAGTTAGCCTCGTTTCTCATCATTTTGGACCGTGGGCTATAGCCTATATCGTACGGCATACTATAGCGCGCAGTTTTTCATCATTTTTGAGGATTTGAAAAAAATGACGAAATGACAAAAACGATGGGTTATAGCCCATGTTTTTTGAAATTTTGAAAAAAAAAGTTAGCCTCGTTTCTCATCATTTTGGACCGTGGGCTATAGCCCATATCGTACGGCATACTATAGCGCGCAGTTTTTCATCATTTTTGAAGATTTGAAAAAAATGACGAAATGACAAAAACGATGGGTTATAGCCCATGTTTTTTGAAAATTTGAAAAAAAAAGTTAGCCTCGTTTCTCATCATTTTGGACCGTGGGCTATAGCCCATATCGTACGGCATACTATAGCGCGCCGTTTTTCATCATTTTTGAGGATTTGAAAAAAATGACGAAATGACAAAAACGATGGGTTATAGCCCATGTTTTTTGAAATTTTGAAACAAAAAGTTAGCCTCGTTTCTCATCATTTTGGACCGTGGGCTATAGCCTATATCGTACGGCATACTATAGCGCGCAGTTTTTCATCATTTTTGAGGATTTGAAAAAAATGACGAAATGACAAAAACGATGGGTTATAGCCCATGTTTTTTGAAATTTTGAAAAAAAAAGTTAGCCTCGTTTCTCATCATTTTGGACCGTGGGCTATAGCCCATATCATACGGCATACTATAGCGCGCAGTTTTTCATCATTTTTGAAGCTTTGAAAAAAATGACGAAATGACAAAAACGATGGGTTATAGCCCATGTTTTTTGAAAATTTGAAAAAAAAAGTTAGCCTCGTTTCTCATCATTTTGGACCGTGGGCTATAGCCCATATCGTACGGCATACAATAGCGCGCCGTTTTTCATCATTTTTGAGGATTTGAAAAAAATGACGAAATGACAAAAACGATGGGTTATAGCCCATGTTTTTTGAAATTTTGAAAAAAAAAGTTAGCCTCGTTTCTCATCATTTTGGACCGTGGGCTATAGCCTAAATCGTACGGCATACTATAGCACGCAGTTTTTCATCATTTTTGAGGATTTGAAAAAAATGACGAAATGACAAAAACGATGGGTTATAGCCCATGTTTTTTGAAATTTTGAAAAAAAAAGTTAGCCTCGTTTCTCATCATTTTGGAACGTGGGCTATAGCCCATATCGTACGGCATACTATAGCGCGCAGTTTTTCATCATTTTTGAAGACTTGAAAAAAATGACGAAATAACAAAAACGATGGGTTATAGCCCATGTTTTTTGAAATTTTGAAAAAAAAAGTTAGCCTCGTTTCTCATCATTTTGGACCGTGGGCTATAGCCTATATCGTACGGCATACTATAGCGCGCAGTTTTTCATCATTTTTGAGGATTTGAAAAAAATGACGAAATGACAAAAACGGTGGGTTATAGCCCATGTTTTTTGAAATTTTGAAAAAAAAAGTTAGCCTCGTTTCTCATCATTTTGGACCGTGGGCTATAGCCCATATCGTACGGCATACTATAGCGCGCAGTTTTTCATCATTTTTGAAGATTTGAAAAAAATGACGAAATGACAAAAACGATGGGTTATAGCCCATGTTTTTGGAAATTTTGAAAAAAAAAAAATAGCCTCGTTTCTCATCATTTTGGACCGTGGGCTATATCCCATATCGTACGGCATACTATAGCGCGCAGTTTTTCATCATTTTTGAGGATTTGAAAAAATGACGAAATGACAAAAACGATGGGTTATAGCCCATGTTTTTTGAAATTTTGAAAAAAAAAGTTAGCCTCGTTTCTCATCATTTTGGACCGTGGGCTATAGCCCATATCGTACGGCATACTATAGCGCGCCGTTTTTCATCATTTTTGAGGATTTGAAAAAAATGACGAAATGACAAAAACGATGGGTTATAGCCCATGTTTTTTGAAATTTTGAAAAAAAAAGTTAGCCTCGTTTCTCATCATTTTGGACCGTGGGCTATAGCCTATATCGTACGGCATACTATAGCGCGCAGTTTTTCATCATTTTTGAGGATTTGAAAAAAATGACGAAATGACAAAAACGATGGGTTATAGCCCATGTTTTTTGAAATTTTGAAAAAAAAAGTTAGCCTCGTTTCTCATCATTTTGGACCGTGGGCTATAGCCCATATCATACGGCATACTATAGCGCGCAGTTTTTCATCATTTTTGAAGATTTGAAAAAAATGACGAAATGACAAAAACGATGGGTTATAGCCCATGTTTTTTGAAATTTTGAAAAAAAAAGTTAGCCTCGTTTCTCATCATTTTGGACCGTGGGCTATAGCCTATATCGTACGGCATACTATAGCGCGCAGTTTTTCATCATTTTTGAGGATTTGAAAAAAATGACGAAATGACAAAAACGGTGGGTTATAGCCCATGTTTTTTGAAATTTTGAAAAAAAAAGTTAGCCTCGTTTCTCATCATTTTGGACCGTGGGCTATAGCCCATATCGTACGGCATACTATAGCGCGCAGTTTTTCATCATTTTTGAAGATTTGAAAAAAATGTCGAAATGACAAAAACGATGGGTTATAGCCCATGTTTTTGGAAATTTTGAAAAAAAAAAAATAGCCTCGTTTCTCATCATTTTGGACCGTGGGCTATATCCCATATCGTACGGCATACTATAGCGCGCCGTTTTTCATCATTTTTGAAGATTTGAAAAAAATGTCGAAATGACAAAAACGATAGGTTATAGCCCATGTTTTTTTAAATTTTGAAAAAAAAAGTTAGCCTCGTTTCTCATCATTTTGGACCGTGGGCTATAGCCCATATCGTACGGCATACTATAGCGCGCCGTTTTTCATCATTTTTGAGGATTTGAAAAAAATGACGAAATGACAAAAACGATGGGTTATAGCCCATGTTTTTTGAAATTTTGAAAAAAAAAGTTAGCCTCGTTTCTCATCATTTTGGACCGTGGGCTATAGCCTATATCGTACGGCATACTATAGCGCGCAGTTTGTCATCATTTTTGAGGATTTGAAAAAAATGACGAAATGACAAAAACGATGGGTTATAGCCCATGTTTTTTGAAATTTTGAAAAAAAAGTTAGCCTCGTTTCTCATCATTTTGGACCGTGGGCTATAGCCCATATCGTACGGCATACTATAGCGCGCCGTTTTTCATCATTTTTGAGGATTTGAAAAAAATGACGAAATGACAAAAACGATGGGTTATAGCCCATGTTTTTTGAAATTTTGAAAAAAAAGTTAGCCTCGTTTCTCATCATTTTGGACCGTGGGCTATAGCCCATATCGTACGGCATACTATAGCGCGCAGTTTTTCATCATTTTTGAGGATTTGAAAAAAATGACGAAATGACAAAAACGGTGGGTTATAGCCCATGTTTTTTGAAATTTTGAAAAAAAAAGTTAGCCTCGTTTCTCATCATTTTGGACCGTGGGCTATAGCCCATATCGTACGGCATACTATAGCGCGCAGTTTTTCATCATTTTTGAGGATTTGAAAAAAATGACGAAATGACAAAAACGATGGGTTATAGCCCATGTTTTTTGAAATTTTGAAAAAAAAGTTAGCCTCGTTTCTCATCATTTTGGACCGTGGGCTATAGCCCATATCGTACGGCATACTATAGCGCGCAGTTTTTCATCATTTTTGAAGACTTGAAAAAAATTAACGAAATGACAAAAACGATGGGTTATAGCCCATGTTTTTTGAAATTTTGAAAAAAAAAGTTAGCCTCGTTTCTCTTCATTTTGGACCGTGGGCTATAGCCTATATCGTACGGCATACTATAGCGCGCAGTTTTTCATCATTTTTGAGGATTTGAAAAAAATGACGAAATGACAAAAACGGTGGGTTATAGCCCATGTTTTTTGAAATTTTGAAAAAAAAAGTTTGCCTCGTTTCTCATCATTTTGGACCGTGGGCTATAGCCCATATCGTACGGCATACTATAGCGCGCAGTTTTTCATCATTTTTGAAGATTTGAAAAAAATGACGAAATGACAAAAACGATGGGTTATAGCCCATGTTTTTGGAAATTTTGAAAAAAAAATATTAGCCTCGTTTCTCATCATTTTGGACCGTGGGCTATAGCCCATATCGTACGGCATACTATAGCGCGCCGTTTTTCATCATTTTTGAGGATTTGAAAAAATGACGAAATGACAAAAACGATGGGTTATAGCCCATGTTTTTTGAAATTTTGAAAAAAAAAGTTAGCCTCGTTTCTCATCATTTTGGACCGTGGGCTATAGCCTATATCGTACGGCATACTATAGCGCGCAATTTTTCATCATTTTTGAGGATTTGAAAAAATGACGAAATGACAAAAACGATGGGTTATAGCCCATGTTTTTTGAAATTTTGAAAAAAAAAGTTAGCCTCGTTTCTCATCATTTTGGACCGTGGGCTATAGCCCATATCGTACGGCATACTATAGCGCGCCGTTTTTCATCATTTTTGAGGATTTGAAAAAAATGACGAAATGACAAAAACGATGGGTTATAGCCCATGTTTTTTGAAATTTTGAAAAAAAAGTTAGCCTCGTTTCTCATCATTTTGGACCGTGGGCTATAGCCTATATCGTACGGCATACTATAGCGCGCAGTTTTTCATCATTTTTGAGGATTTGAAAAAAATGACGAAATGACAAAAACGATGGGTTATAGCCCATGTTTTTTGAAATTTTGAAAAAAAAAGTTAGCCTCGTTTCTCATCATTTTGGACCGTGGGCTATAGCCCATATCGTACGGCATACTATAGCGCGCAGTTTTTCATCATTTTTGAAGATTTGAAAAAAATGACGAAATGACAAAAACGATGGGTTATAGCCCATGTTTTTTGAAAATTTGAAAAAAAAAGTTAGCCTCGTTTCTCATCATTTTGGACCGTGGGCTATAGCCCATATCGTACGGCATACTATAGCGCGCCGTTTTTCATCATTTTTGAGGATTTGAAAAAAATGACGAAATGACAAAAACGATGGGTTATAGCCCATGTTTTTTGAAATTTTGAAAAAAAAAGTTAGCCTCGTTTCTCATCATTTTGGACCGTGGGCTATAGCCTATATCGTACGGCATACTATAGCGCGCAGTTTTTCATCATTTTTGAGGATTTGAAAAAAATGACGAAATGACAAAAACGATGGGTTATAGCCCATGTTTTTTGAAATTTTGAAAAAAAAAGTTAGCCTCGTTTCTCATCATTTTGGACCGTGGGCTATAGCCCATATCATACGGCATACTATAGCGCGCAGTTTTTCATCATTTTTGAGGATTTGAAAAAAATGACGAAATGACAAAAACGATGGGTTATATAGCCCATGTTTTTTGAAAATTTGAAAAAAAAAGTTAGCCTCGTTTCTCATCATTTTGGACCGTGGGCTATAGCCTATATCGTACGGCATACTATAGCGCGCAGTTTTTCATCATTTTTGAGGATTTGAAAAAAATGACGAAATGACAAAAACGATGGGTTATAGCCCATGTTTTTTGAAATTTTGAAAAAAAAAGTTAGCCTCGTTTCTCATCATTTTGGAACGTGGGCTATAGCCCATATCGTACGGCATACTATAGCGCGCAGTTTTTCATCATTTTTGAAGACTTGAAAAAAATGACGAAATGACAAAAACGATGGTTTATAGCCCATGTTTTTTGAAATTTTGAAAAAAAAAGTTAGCCTCGTTTCTCATCATTTTGGACCGTGGGCTATAGCCTATATCGTACGGCATACTATAGCGCGCAGTTTTTCATCATTTTTGAGGATTTGAAAAAAATGACGAAATGACAAAAACGGTGGGTTATAGCCCATGTTTTTTGAAATTTTGAAAAAAAAAAGTTAGCCTCGTTTCTCATCATTTTGGACCGTGGGCTATAGCCTATATCGTAAGGCATACTATAGCGCGCAGTTTGTCATCATTTTTGAGGATTTGAAAAAAATGACGAAATGACAAAAACGATGGGTTATAGCCCATGTTTTTTGAAATTTTGAAAAAAAAGTTAGCCTCGTTTCTCATCATTTTGGACCGTGGGCTATAGCCCATATCGTACGGCATACTATAGCGCGCAGTTTATCATTTTTGAAGACTTGAAAAAAATGACGAAATGACAAAAACGATGGGTTATAGCCCATGTTTTTTGAAATTTTGAAAAAAAAAGTTAGCCTCGTTTCTCATCATTTTGGACCGTGGGCTATAGCCCATATCGTACGGCATACTATAGCGCGCAGTTTTTCATCATTTTTGAAGATTTGAAAAAAATGACGAAATGACAAAAACGATGGGTTATAGCCCATGTTTTTGGAAATTTTGAAAAATAAAAAATAGCCTCGTTTCTCATCATTTTGGACCGTGGGCTATATCCCATATCGTACGGCATACTATAGCGCCCAGTTTTTCATCATTTTTGAGGATTTGAAAAAATGACGAAATGACAAAAACGATGGGTTATAGCCCATGTTTTTTGAAATTTTGAAAAAAAAAGTTAGCCTCGTTTCTCATCATTTTGGACCGTGGGCTATAGCCCATATCGTACGGCATACTATAGCGCGCCGTTTTTCATCATTTTTGAGGATTTGAAAAAAATGACGAAATGACAAAAACGATGGGTTATAGCCCATGTTTTTGGAAATTTTGAAAAAAAAAAAAATAGCCTCGTTTCTCATCATTTTGGACCGTGGGCTATATCCCATATCGTACGGCATACTATAGCGCCCAGTTTTTTTTTTTTTTTTTTATGCACATTTTATGATAGGCCACTCCCATTGCATCTCCCCCACCCCTTTTAGCCAATTGGTCTGAAAGCACATGACCTTCATGCAACATTTCAGTCTTCTACAGCAAATATTGTAGCTGCTAGAGGGACGTTTAGGAAGATTTGACAAAACCGCTGGCGGCCATTTTGAAAAATGGCTGCCACACCCACCAGAATAAGAATTTGGGATGGCCCAATATCCAGTTTCGTTACCAATATATCTGTCAAAACTTCTGCCAAATTTGGCGCTTACGTCATAAAATGAACGATAGGTTAGCTATGCCGCCTCACTATGGAACGAAAATCATCCCGAGACCATGGGCTATAGTCCATGATCTTGGAATGATTAGTCTATTTTTTCAAATCCTCCAAAATGAAAAACGGCATACTGAAAAACGAGCATTTGAAAAAAAGTTCCATGGACTTCTAATATGGACCCCCAACCCCCAACTGACTGCCGAGTGTGACCGTGGACTGCCATTTTTGGTGGAAGGAGAAGAGAAAACCAAGAGTACCTTCGGGCTTGTCCCTAAATAGACTTGTAACCCAAATGTAGAGAGTACAAACGCAGTAAAGAACCTGGGGGTTATCATCTCTGAAAAGGCAACAATGAGCAGAAAATGAACCATGTAAATACAACAAATTGAGGGCACCGCAGGGAGTTGAACCCCATTCTGGTAAACCAGTAGTACCACACCAGTGCCTTAGTTTGTTTTGTTGTAATTTACAGGTCCAAAAGCAATCACATTCATAATAATTTGAATCATAATGGACTATAAATGATAGCCATGATTATGTCTTACAATTGAAATCGAGAAGAAGACTAAGGAAAACTCCTCAGACATAAACTAAGAAAATATTTTATTTTTCCGTGCTCATAAAGAGCTGCAAAGTGCTAAAAGTGAAAAGTGCAGCAGAAAACCTTTGGGTCATAGGCCCATCGTCAATGCCTCGCCTACTGACCGGCATGAATTAAGTTTTAGCTGCAAATGGCAGCATAAATAAATCACATCAATACACACCACATAATGTGATGTGAACTGACACGATGAAGCTTCACTCACACATTATAAAAGACATACATCACATCAATCCACATCACATACCTAGCCCTAACCCTAAATTCATCATGTGATGTGGGGATGACGTGATGAAGCCTTACTCACCAATGTGAAATGATACGAGACATAAACACACATCACATACCGGGCCTGTGTTCATATGTGATGTGGGCTTAGATGAAGCTTTATACTCACAAATTGGATCTGATAATATAGCACAAACAATGCTCTTATGACCTAGAGGTTTGCTGCTGGACTTCTCACTTAAAGCACTTTGAGCGCTTTATGAACATGAACAAAACAAAAAGATTCTTGGTCTCCGCCCAAGCAGTTGGCCATAGGTTTGTGGCCAGTCTTTCTAGCCAATTGTCCCACATTTCTATTTTAAAATCTACATGTTTTCAAAAGAATTGCCCACATTTAAATATACATTACAATTTATGCCATTTGTGGACGATTGACAAATTATACGAGGTGCAAATTATGCAATGGCAGAAGCATTCTTTGGACCCCAGTATTTGTCAGCAATACAGCAACACTATGAACATGAGAACACAACATACATACAACACTGAGGATGACATTAGAACACAAGAGCAATGAACAGAGTGCATGGCGTGCAACGAGCTATCCGCAATTTGTGAAATAATCACATAAAAATATCACATAAATGCACATCACATACCGGCCTGTGTTCATATCTGATGTGAACTGACGTGATGGCGCTTTACCAGCAAATGACACAACGCAAATGAAACGATACAGCGCCAATCAAATGATTAGAAACTGTATGAGAGACACGACCCGACACACGCACCACATACACTAGTGAAGAACTAGTGATAGATAGGAAAGAAAGAAATGACTTATGAAAAATAAAGCAAAATGCGATTAAAAACTCTGACCAGAAAAAACAATAACTTTATTAAAGCAAAGAATAGAAGAGAAGATGAAAGGTCGGGGTAGAAACCGTGCATGTTCGATACTAATAGGTTATATTCAATAATGGATGATCTTTGCATCGTGAGCTTGTAGATCAGCTATTTGCTACTTTAGTGTGTGACACTGTAGCATGACCAAGTAAGGAAATTAATTTACAAAAGGTTGAACTATGGAGATACAAGGTTTCTGCCCGACATCAAAAGATAATAAACTACGCCCACTTACCTTCAATATCAGCACTAAACAAAACAAACTAACCAACGAAGAAAATCTGCCATAATTTTCTTCCTGTTAGTTTGGACAGATCTACACCATAGAAGGCTGTAAACAGTGTTAAGCAGGCTACATGCTACCATAATGATACCGGAAATAAGTCGCATGACGCCAAATCACATTTTGTACACACAGTCCACTAGTGAAGAACTAGGGCAATGGGCAAGGAGAAATAAAATAAAAATACTTTTTTTTATTAAAAGAGAAAGGAAATAGAAATTCTAATAACTCGACACAGAAAACAGCACAGAAAGACTACAACAGAACATACATAATGTGATGTGACGCGACAGCTTTACCCGTAAATTATGTTAAACAATACATAAATCACATTGCGGCATGTGATGTAGAGTGGCATTATACACAGATTACGTGAAACGATACACGGTGCGAATGACAACCTATGGTATGGTAGCATGTAGCATGTAGCCCACTTACACAAGCATCAGGAATCAAAAGGTTCATTACTAACCTTCACTGCCAACAGCACCCAGGAGTGGCAACAGCACTGTACCTTCAATACAGACGTCGCCTTGTCAGCTTCACGTTCTGAAATGACAAGAAAAAAATATATCTATTTAGTTGTCGGCCTACAGGATGACATTTTGTAAGTCATAACAGTCACTGAAAGCTGTGTCACCAATATCTTACTTTATTATTGTCACAAATTGTGATTAAAGCTCCTATAAGCAATAATGTCAATTTTAATGCTTTTTATTTCATTCAGCAATGAGTAAAACACACATGATTTAGTCTCTGCGATACATCTAGGGGCCACAATCTGCAGTCAAAGATATTCCTAGAAGCTTTGTCATTGGTCAGAGAAAAAAAAAGAACCCGGTCAAAATGACTGACCAATCAGGAAGTAGACAGGCAAATCGACCAATGACAAAGCTATGAATGAAGCTATGAATGCAGATTGTGGCCCCAAGATGTGTCAACAACATAAGACAATATTGTTTTACCCATTGCTGGCAGTCTGAATACCATTTTTTTTTTAAGTAATTACATTTGACATATTGCTTATAGCAGCTTTAATGATTCAACCCATTAAACGGCGACTTCACCCCTTTTGCAACCAGAGCTTATTTTAATGATGTTTGGGAGACAACACTTTCCTGGGTTTTTTATGTGGGTAATCGTCGTTTTTATATATGTAGTATTTCAAAAGTGTCCATGGGCTCCATGATGTCATGGACAATGGGCTCACTTCTTCCCTAGACTACATGTTGTCTCAGTAAGACAGCCCTCCCCTATGCACAAGGAGCAGTGCACCAAAGCATTATGGGAATTGTAGTCTGGGTAGGAAGTGTCCATGAAATCATGGACACATTGAAATACTAAAAACACATAAAAACCTCAGTAAGGTTTTTCACCCAAACATATGTAAAATCATATGTATGACAATGAATGGTCAACTTGACATGTAATGGTGACACTGCCCTCGTTTCTACTACAGCCACATGTAATCCAGGTACATACCATGGGGGGGCTTCCGTCGCTCAGTTGAAGATAGCCGGTATTAATAGAGCCGCGTAGGTTGTATGGCACAATACGTCCCGAGCACCGTACGCCTCGTAATCTCAGGGAGCGTTCGTTGACACCGTTATACGTTTCAGCTCAGCCGAGTAGACACTCTATTATCAATACCAGCCATCTCCTGATGACCCCATCCAAGGTCACACATGACACCAAGGTCACATGATTAACCTGCAAGACATAAATAAAAACAACATTACTCTTTATCCAGATTTCATACATTGTAAAATTCATATAATATTTCACTTTATCGTCTACTCAGGCTTATGTGAACACTGCAGACAGCTTTTAAGTTGCTTGATTCAGTATTTAAATATTCATTTTAGCTTTTTAACTTAAAAACTGTCTGTAGTGTTCACATAAACCCGAGTAGATAATACAATGACAAAAAGTTAGTTTTTTAAAGTGAATTGTCCCTTTAAGATATTGGTAAAAAAAAATCTAAACTTCAAAATCTACATTATATAACTTGAGTCAAAGTTAAAAGGTTTTGGCATCAAAATGTACTTAAACATTTCAAATGGGACAATCTGCATACTTGGTCATTTTGAACAGAAAAAAACCTTTTGAAAATAGCAGATCTAAAAGCTCACAATGTGTCACATCACATTCACAATGCATTGTGAGCTTGTAGATCAGCCATTTTCACAGACAAGACAATGCTTTTGTTGCGATCAAGGCCCAAGGCCTCAGTCACACATAAGCATATGTTCTGGGCTCTGCCTGCATGTGTTTGATTGCCCCCCAAAATCAAACACAAATGTTTGGTCAAAGCATGTGCCTCCCATTGGAAATGCATTGGGGCGGCCATTAAACAGACAAGACAAATGTTTTTTTTGTGTGATCGAGGCCCAAGGCCAAAGAACGAGTCCTATAAAAGGACAAACATTGCTGACATTGTTGTCCATTTAGTGTCACAATAAACAACAGTCTTATAAATACTCTGTTTAAACAATAAACAGTCCTATAAATCATCTTAATGTCTAAACAACAACAGTGCTCAAGGATAAAACCGTGTTTCTCAAACAAACGCTTCTTACCTTGGAACAGACAGCATGACGTGGATCCCAAACCAAACAGCATGCTGGGAAAAAACATGGCCGCTCCTATTTAAATCCAAAGCCCCGCCCACTGGATCCGGTCACCTGTTCAACTAGTCCGTCCGTCATTGGTCCGTTAGTCAGAGTGATTTGTGTTTGTGTAGCAAGTGGCACAATGGGCAGGGGGGGAGAATTGGATTTACCACATTTGTGAAGGGAGGGGGGCGTCGAAGTCCGGGTCGGCTCGCCAGGTTCCGTACCAGCCGGTACGAGAACCATCCAAGTGGGTTTCCTTTTGATGAAACAAAAAAACCTGACCTGCAAGGCCAGGTGTCTACATCAGTCTTATGTTCAGAAAAGTCATTGTTGTACAACTTTAAATAAAACTATTAAATGAATAAAGAGTTCGATTTGATCAGGATCGAATCTTTAATCATTTATCTAATAAGTCTATATCTTTACATGCATGTTTTTAGAAAATAAAATTCAAAGTATTTTATAATATATATAATTATATAACATGATATATATATATATTATAATATAATAAATCAAAATTCAAGGTGTTTCATAATATACAATTATATAACATGACATATATATATATTATAATAGAATACACCAATATTAATTAAACCAAAAGTTCAAACATAACTCATAAATCAAATGCTTTCAAAATATAAATCAAATGTTTTCAAAATAAACAAACAGTTAACCAGTTGATCCAAGTTACAGTTAATGACACCAAGCCTATATGACTCACCGCAGAGTATTCCAAGATTGTCACAGTGAATCTGCCATGCTGCTGCCAAACAATTCGGCCATCTTGTATAGGTGGAAGTGGGAGTGGGGAGTGTAGGACCTGATGTCACTTTTATACTGCCTTGATTGACAGTTGACATGGGTTGCCATTCGTGGGTTGCCATGTTGGCTGGGTTACATTTGGATCATCCACTGTTGATGTAACTGCTGTGTGCACCACACACACACACACACACACACACACACGCACTCATGCACTCACGCACGCACGCACGTGCATTATTTCACCCTTTGGTTGGTTATAAAGGCTTATATTAATAAACACAAGGACGTGTGTGTCTGTGGCTGTCTGTATCAGCCTTTATAGGTTTGTTTATTCCGCCATCTTGTTTGATATTTGTTTGAGTGTCACCACCATCAGCCTTTAACAGGTGTTCAATCAGGCAAATGAGCACCAGCAGCCATCTAGCAGCTGATGCACTCTGGGAGATGTAGTTGTTGAGACTGTAGAAGTTGTCTGAGGTGTCTTGTAAAAGATCCATGCTCCATTTATGAGTTTTAACTCAACAATAACGATTCATTATGAACTAATAACCTATAAGCTCATCAAGTGTGGTAGGACAAGGTGTCAAATCTTGAGGTCCTGCAGAAGTGTGGTCTACCCAGTGTTGAAAGCCTGATCATCAAGGCCCATTTCCGGGCAGTAATGATACTGCCTGTGATACTGACATGATACTGATACGATGTAAAACTTTTCTCAACAATATGACCCGTAATTACATTATTAACTGTGAATTGAGCGGCTACATGTAACACATTATTACATGATTACATTATGCAAAAATCCATTATTATGTTATGCTCTCATGATGTATTACATTGTGACCTTATTAGCCTACATTATGGGCCTTTACTACATTTAGGTTATGACATTATGAACTGTTATTACATTATGAGTTGCTATATTAGACTCAGTATAATTATGATATTCTAACTACCATAACATCCCTGAAACTGGCACTGCTGGGAAGGCAATTCCCAGCTGCCTTTGGTCTAGACCTCTGGGTTTAAGTAGAAGTGTTTATGACTGATTGGACTTGATGGCTCGTGCTGTTCTTTGGTCAAGAACTGGGGGAACCACCTGGAACTCTGTCCTGTAGTGTGAATGCAGTGATAAAATCTTCCCCGTGTCAGGCTAGTTCAGGATAAAATGCAATTATTTCACATAGCCATCTTTGTGTTTCTTTTAATACTCTAAGCTACTGCAATGTTACAGCCGTAACGCTGCCCAAAACAAAAGTATACGCCGAGTTTAACTTATGCATTTACATTTTCGTAACACTATGTCTTCCAGCACTGTAAAATCTAAATGTTGAAAGTCATGCAACAAACATCCAATTTACACAAGAAAGAACAAACACAAATACAAAGAATATAAAATGTAGCCTACAGTCAAGTTTAATATAATACAAAGATGTTGGCATATGACACTGATGTGAACCTGTACTTTATGAACAAAAGCACAACATGTCATAATATACAATGGCTGAAAATGAGATAAGATTACATATTTATATAAAGTGCAATAAAAATAAATGCAACACAGGGATGACCTGAACACTTACTAGACCCCAACGTACAGGGGTCTTCAACAGGGGGCGTCCTCAGGGTGTCAGAAATTCTGGGGGATGGAGTTTTAGACCAACCATCCCGATTCTCGGGGGAACATTGGCAGGGAATAGCAGATCTATAAGAGCAGATTTCAACGTGCGGCGCCATCCATGTTTTGGCCATGTCGTGACGTCATTTATGCATCCTACCTGGGTCAGTCCCCCTCCCCCATTCTGAATTCCCATAGACTTGTTTAATAATTTAATAAATAAGAACTGTATTCCAAATTAAACCAAAGAGCATGGCGGTTTGATTAATATGGATATGAAGTATCAACTGACTGCGAAAAAACACTAACACACTAATATTATTACACACTGTAGGAGCCGATCTACTAATAGGCCATCACATCATGTATGTGCCATCATGCCATGTCTAACACCCCTGTTAGTGTGCTTTGTCACCCCCTACAGACATGGCAGAGAGGACATAAATTACCTGGCCATCAGAGGGCCAGGTGTTGTTGATTGGAGGTTCACAGTTTTTTAGGTCTGGTTTTTGTTCTGCACCTCCTTCTATTCTAAGTTACAGTTTATATGCTAAAAGTATCTTTATTTTTGTTTTCAACTTGGATCAAATAAATCTTTTGAGTTCAACTTTAACTCTTCGCCTGGACATTCCTCATTTCCCTTTTTTGGTTTAAGTTTGCTGCACAAAGCCAGTCAGTTGGAAAAAGGTACTCTCAGTCAACCACCACAAGGACAAAAGGTCTCTACAATTGTAAAAAACTTCCTTTCTAGAGTACAGGACTAAATGGACAACATGGATTCATGGAGTTTGGACGGATTGACTTCTGGATTGGAGAAGAGTGTGACTCAGTTTGGAGTGACATATGGACAACAGCAATGAAAATGTTTGAACAAGCAGCAAAGCATCACAGCCATTGGTGAGAAATACAATCGTATTGTATAGCAGGTTCTTCTCTTCTGTGTATTTGGTTGAATTTGAACACAGTTGAAAGAAGTACTACTGCTGGTCCATTGGGGACTATTGTTTGGATTTTGGCTGGTGTTGTGGGCACCCCTGCTGTGTATTCTTGCTGTGAATTACATGTTGGAAATGGAAAATGAGTGACACAAACGTCACAGACACAAACAGAATGGATCAGGAGGATCTAATGGAGGACACAAGGAGGAGGGTCAAGCTCTCAGCCAAAGCACTGGGTAATAAAATTGAAAAGAATCAGAAGGACCGCCACTCACATGTGAAACAAATGAAAGAGCTCACAAGAGAAATTAAAGGGCTAATGAAAGATGACGCAAATGCAAAGGATGTGCAAAGCACAATGGGGGAACTGATAAATGCGTACGAAAATGCAAAAGCAGTACACGATTCACTAATCCTATCAATTCCACAGGAGGAACTTGAAAATCAGAATGTGTGGTTTTCACGCGTTTCAAAACACCATAAAGATTTCATGGAGGATGTGAAACTGTGGTTTATTAAGCTTGGAATGCCAATGTATGAAATGTCAATGCATGAAATGAGTAATGTGGATGAAACTGGGCCAGTTACTGAATTTATGTATTCACCTGAAGAGGTGGAAATCAATGTTGGACATGTACGGCATATTGAAATACCTGCTAGACAGGAGGTGGAAATAAATGATGGGCAGCAGGAGACAATGCCACCTAATGCTCAAATGCACTCTGATCAGTCACAACAGGTAACTCAATCACAACAGGCAACATCTGAAACAGTTGACTTACAGGAAACGATTCAACCTGGTGACAGTGTATCAAATGCAAGCAAGAAAACAAAAGGTTCTAGTAGAGCTTCAAGTACAGCATCAGCACGATTGAAAGCTCAGGCAGAAATGGCTGGTCTCATTGCTCAGCAAAAAACGATAAAGGATAAACATGCCCTAGAGGTACAAATGGAGCAGCTAAGAAGACAAAAAGAACAGCTGGAGCTGGACACAAACATGGCTGCTAATATGGCAAAAATAAAGGTGCTAGATTCAAGGAGATCTGATGTTTCTATTACATCTAAAGTGACAGATGGGATGAGGTCATACTTTGAGAAGAGACAGCAGGCAGCTGTTTCCACATCACATGCACAACCCACTCCAGGACAGGTCCCCTCACAACCCAGACAGGCACCAGCTCTAATTGCAACACCCACAGGTGGCGCTGTGGCTCCGGTCTATTCACTGACGGCAAACCCAATACCAGAGAGAGATGTTGGGGCATCAGCACCAGCAGGCATTGTCACAGGCAGAGCTGTGGATCCGGCCGTCCGGCCTCGCACTACAGCACCTGTGGCAAGCCAGATGGGTAACAGAGGTCCAGTTGAACAAGGCAACAATATCTATTCCGTCATGGAGAAACAAAACAAAATCACAGCCCTACTCATTCAACAACAATGTCTGTCTTCTATGCCCAAGAAGGAAATTCACATTTTTGATGGTGACCCACTTAAATATCATACCTTTATAAAATCCTTTGAACATAACATCGAAACTAAGAACCCAAATCCCACAGATTGTCTATATTATCTGGAACAGTATACCCAAGGACAACCAAGGGAACTCGTGAGGAGCTGCTTACACATGATGTCAGACAGAGGATACAGGAAGGCTAAGTCTCTACTGAAGGAGCATTTTGGCAACGAGCATAAAATCTCAACAGCCTATGTGGAGAAGGCTCTTTTATGGCCGTCAATAAAACCTGATGACACTACAGCTCTGCAAGCTTACAGTCTTTTCCTACGAGGATGTTGTAATGCCATGGAAGATGTCAACTATATGCACGAGCTTGATATGCCTTCTAATCTGTTGATCATCATTAAGAAGCTGCCTTACCGCCTAAGAGACAAATGGAGAAATATAGTATGTGACTTCCAGGAGAACCACAGCCGAAGAGCAAGCTTTAAGGACATTGTATTTTTTCTTGAAAAACAAGTCAGAATCATTACAGATCCCATCTTTGGTGACATTAAAGACGACCCAGTGAATAAAGACACAAGAAGGTCCAAGTCACAACCACACCCCAAAATAAAAGGAAGTATTTTTGCAACAACCGTGACGGCTGCAAAAGAAAAAGGAACCCAGGAAAAGAAAAGTCAGTTTTCTATAAAGAGATGCTTATTCTGTGAAGGAGAGCATGCACTAGAATTGTGCCCAGAGTTGGAAAAGAGGACACATAACGAAAAATTCACTTTTCTAAAAGAGAATGGAATATGTTTTGGCTGTATGTGCAAAGGACACGTCAGTGCAACATGTAGACGAAGACTAAATTGCAGCATTTGTGGCCTAAGGCACCCCAAAATGCTACATATTTACAGAGACCCATCTGAAATGAAGGAAATCATCAAAGACAAAGCCATGGCGTCCGTGCTGACCAGCGGTCTTACTGGGGCCGGTGAAGACAACTGCAAACTTGCAATAGTGCCGGTTCAAATAAAGGCCAGGAAAGGGAACACAACAGTGTATACTTATGCATTCCTTGACCCAGGCAGCACGGCATCATTTTGTACAGAGGGGCTAATGGCTAGACTCAACCTTCAAGGAAGAAAAACTAACATCTTATTGAGAACTATGGGTCAGAAGAAAGTTATCGAAACACGCATTGTTTCAGGCCTAGAAGTGGCTGGACTGGACACCAATGACTTTTATATTCTTCCAGGCATTTACACACAGAAGGAAATGCCCGTAACTAGAGACAACATCATCAGAAAGGAGGATCTATCCAAATGGCCATATCTGAACAAAGTGCACATCCCTGTCATTGATGCTGAAGTGGAGTTGCTGATTGGAACAGACGCCCCAAAAGTCATGGAACCATTGGAGGTAATTAACAGCAAAGGAGATGGACCGTTTGCTGTGAGAACACATTTGGGGTGGATTGTCAATGGACCGCTTGGACATCATGATGGCACAGACGCAACCTGCCATCCAACTGTCCAATGCAATAGAATTTCAATTGACAAAATAGAGCAGCTCTTGATCAGCCAATATAATCAAGACTTCAGTGAGAAGGCATCTGAGGATAAGCCTGAGATGTCAATGGAAGACAGGAAATTCATTAAATGTGCAAATAATAGTGTAACACTGAAAGATGGACACTATTATCTGGATTTGCCTTTCAGGAGAAACGACCTTATCATGTCAAATAATCGTTCAGTTGCAGAACAGCGCCTCCTAGGGCTGAAAAGGAAATTTGAAAAGAATGAACACTTCAAGAAAGAGTACATTGACTTTGTAGCTGATGTAATTGAAAAGGGCTATGCCGAAGTGATACCATCAGAGCAGCTCAAAAAGACAGACGGGAGAGTTTGGTACATTCCACATCACGGCGTGTATCACCCCAAAAAGAAAACATTAAGAGTTGTATTTGACTGCAGTGCATCCTACCAGGGAAAGTCACTCAACTCTGAGCTGCTGCAAGGCCCTGATTTGACAAACAGCCTAATTGGAGTGCTTCTGAAATTTAGAAAGGAGCCGGTGGCCGTTATGGCAGATATCCGCTCAATGTTCCATCAAGTGAGGGTGTCTGCAAAGGACGTTGACTTTCTAAGATTTCTGTGGTGGCCTAATGGTGATGTCAGTAGAAGCCCAGTCGAACATCGCATGCTCGTTCACCTATTTGGAGCTACTTCGTCACCCAGCTGCTCAAGCTTTGCATTGAAAAGAACAGCAGAGGACAACAAGGCTCATTTCCACCCAGAAATAGAAAGCACCATTAATAATAACTTTTACGTCGATGATTGCCTGAAGTCAATGGCCACAGAACAGGATGCTATACAAATGGTTAAAAACCTGTCAAATGCCTGTCACATGGGAGGATTTCATCTCACAAAGTGGATGAGTAACAGCCGCACTGTGCTCTCCGCTATCCCCGAGGAAGACAGAGCCAAAGAAGTTAAAACATTGGACTTGGATAAAGAGGAGCTCCCCATGGAAAGGGCACTGGGACTACAGTGGAATGTTGAAAATGACACTTTTGTGTTCAAAATTACACTGAAAGAAAAGCCACTCACTCGAAGAGGAATGCTTTCTGTATTAAGTTCGGTTTATGATCCACTTGGATTTTTAGCCCCACTAACCCTTCCTGTAAAAAATATGCTCCAAGAACTATGCAAAGAAAAGTATGGATGGGATGAAAACATTCCACAAGCAACATCTAAAATATGGACCGACTGGACATCTAGTCTGACAAAGCTGACCGATTTTAGCGTGCCTCGCTGCATCAAACCAAAAGACTTTGGCGAATCAACCAGCTCCCAATTACATCACTTTTCAGACTCCAGTGATGATGGATATGGCACCGTGAGCTACCTACGGATGAAAAACAGCAGAGGGGAAGTGTCAGTTTCATTTATGATGGGAAAAGGAAGAGTGGCTCCCTTGAAACAGATCACAGTACCCAGGATGGAGCTCACAGCTGCAGTACTATCAGTAAGAGTGGACAAAATGCTGAGGTCAGAACTACAACTGGAACTCGAGGATTCTGTCTTTTGGACAGATAGTCAGACGGTGTTGAAATACATTTCTAATGAAAAAACACGATTCCACACCTTTGTAGCCAATCGCATAGCTGCGATCCGGGCGAACACCAGGTATGTAAGCACAAATTTCAACCCAGCAGATCTCGCTTCCAGAGGTCTAAATGCAAAGAAGTTTGTCGAATGCAAACGATGGATACAAGGTCCAACGTTTCTCATGAATTCTGAAAATGACTGGCCAGCTAACTACGTTGATTTACAGTTTAACCCAGTGGACGACCAAGAGGTCAAAAGAAAGGTTGTCTCATATACAACCAATGTTCAAAACACACAAAGCCCAACAGACCAGCTGCTATCTCACTTCTCAGACTGGCTGAGACTCAAGAAGGCAGTGGCTTGGTACTAGAAGTTTAAAGATGTTCTGAGAAAACTTGCAAGAAAGAGAAAGGAAATGGAACTCAAGGAAATTGGTGTAACTACACGTTGCCAAAGCAAAAATGTTGCTTCAAAAACGCACCCATTCAACTCCATTGTGAGCGGTCAGAACATCACTGTAGATGACATGGAAGAGGCTGAAAAAGTCATCATTGGAATTAGCCAGAGTCAAACATTCCCTGAAGAATTGGCAAAGTTGCAAATGGCGCCATCTTGTGTGCAAAAAGCAAGCTGCATATTCAAGTTGGATCCAGTGTTGGATAATGGCTTATTAAGAGTTGGTGGACGTCTCAACCGTGCAGCCATGCCCCAACAGGTAAAACATCCCATCATCCTGCACAAAAATCACCCAATCTCTACTCTGATACTACGTCACATACACGAGCGCACAGGCCACAGTGGAAGAAATCACATGATGTCTGAGCTTCGTAAGAAGTACTGGATCACAAATGCAAACTCAGCAGCAAGAAAAGTGATCACCAAGTGCACTGTGTGCAGACGTGTAGCAGGAAGGACCAAAGTACAGAAAATGGCAGACCTGCCCCAAGAACGACTAATCCCTGATCTGCCACCCTTTACAAATGTTGGAATGGATTACTTTGGACCAATCCAAGTAAAAAGAGCAAGAAGCCTTGTCAAGCGGTATGGAGTGATCTTTACCTGTATGACCAGTAGGGCAGTGCATTTAGAGATGGCATACTCCTTAGACACAGACTCTTGTGTACATGCCATTCGGAGATTCATATGTCGGAGAGGTCAAGTATCTCACATCCGTTCAGACAATGGCACTAATCTGGTTGGTGCAAATAAAGAACTACGTGAAGCCCTAATGAATCTGAACCAGGACAAACTGAGGAATTCTTTATTGAAAGATGGCATCAAGTGGACTTTCAACCCCCCATCAGCATCACACCACGGTGGAGTGTGGGAAAGGCTCATCAGAATGGTGAGAAAAGTCCTATTATCAGTTTTACACCAGCAAGTGCTCGATGATGAAGGCCTGTTTACCATCCTGTGTGAGGTAGAAGCGATTCTCAACAGTCGGCCCATCACCACCATGTCATCTGACCCACACGATCTGGAGGCACTGACACCCAGCCACATCCTGACCTTGAGGTCTAAACCCATTCTACCACCGGGGGTCTTTCAAAAGTCTGACATGTACCTCAAACGCCGATGGAGACAAGCTCAGTACATGGCTGACTTGTTTTGGAAAAGGTGGACCCAAGAATACTTGCCATTGTTGCAGGAGCGACAAAAATGGTCAAGTAAGAAGGAAAATATTCAGACGGGTGACATTGTTATGATTGTCGACTCGACAGCACCCCGAGGGTCATGGATTCTGGGAAGAGTGATGGAAACCATGCCAGATGCCAAAGGCCTAGTTCGTTCTGTAAAGATCAAGACCCAAACCAGTGTTCTTGAACGACCCATCACAAAACTATGTCTGCTGCTTGAAGACGACTCCTGTCCCCAGTAGACATTTTTAAGTTAAGTCATTTTCTATTTTTGACACAATATGAAGAATGTGTTGAATATAACTAAACGGCTCCATTCATTATTTTGTATTGATAATTGTATTTAGTTATACACGCCATACAATTGGGGCCGGTGTGTAGGAGCCGATCTACTAATAGGCCATCACATCATGTATGTGCCATCATGCCATGTCTAACACCCCTGTTAGTGTGCTTTGTCACCCCCTACAGACATGGCAGAGAGGACATAAATTACCTGGCCATCAGAGGGCCAGGTGTTGTTGATTGGAGGTTCACAGTTTTTTACGTCTGGTTTTTGTTCTGCACCTCCTTCTATTCTAAGTTACAGTTTATATGCTAAAAGTATCTTTATTTTTGTTTTCAACTTGGATCAAATAAATCTTTTGAGTTCAACTTTAACTCTTCGCCTGGACATTCCTCATTTCCCTTTTTTGGTTTAAGTTTGCTGCACAAAGCCAGTCAGTTGGAAAAAGGTACTCTCAGTCAACCACCACAAGGACAAAAGGTCTCTACACACACCGACAAATTAGTAAACATTTCGCCAGAAACAGACTGTATCAAAAATGAATGACTATCGTAAACGATACAGAGCCACGTACCTGACAATATCGCCAGGACAGTTTATTTTTGGACCACAATTCTTATGAGATGATTCTGAGATGATCCAATTTTATTGACGTCTGGACTTCGGTACTCTATTGGCGTAGCAGAATTGGCTCAAGAGACTAAAAGCCCAATATCTCACCAGACCCGTGGCGGAAATTACCCTTTAGGCTAGTGGATAAGATGCTTCCCAGCGTACGTGGGAGACCTGGGGTTCGAATGCCGGGTGTTGCATAGACGAAAATGGTGTCCAGGCTACTGTGCAACATAGGTACAGAACACACCTCTTCTGCCTACACCAAACTATCAGCTATGCCCTTCCTAAAAAGGTCTGCATATAAAAATAGTAATAAAACCAGTCACCCTTCAGTCTGATTTGTGACAACACCTCTGGATCCCTGTAGATTCTTTCTACAGAAATGTCTTCTTGCGCACACACAACAAAGTCACACCAATGCAAGCCTGACATTAGGAGCTGGCCTTGAACTTGCCAGTAGTAGGCATGCTGTTTCTTCAAGACCGGTGAGCCATTCTTCATGGTCATGTACTTGCAGTCTACATAGCTAGATAAATTGGGACACTTGAACTCTACCAAACCGAAAGGTGGGTACTCAGAAGGATCGAAAACCTTGCCATCAGGAGAGGCTGCCAGCCAGGGAGCATCAGGGTGAATCACAAGGCCACACGGGTGATAATTGATGTTCTTCCTCTTGGCATACTCCATTGCTGCCTCCATCTCCATCGCCAGGCCCCTCTTCATGTCAGCTGTTTGTACGGTGCCCCTCAGAATTCTTGTAGCCAAATTAGTAGCTGAAGTCTGCCCCCTAACATGGCACGCCTCTCGAAACCTGTAGGTAGTGCAACAGTTCATATAATCACAGGGTCATCTTATGAGCTTGTAGATCAGCTGTTTTTGGTATTGTTGTGGTGATTTCATTATACGTCCGTGATTAGACATGGTAACGCCCCGCCTGCCTCTGAGGTGGTGGAAAGCCTGGGTGAGGCGATATTATATAATACAAGAGAATGACAGCTTGGCACGCGCAACAGTAACTTTTATTTTTTTTAGAAGAGGCAAACATTATTGTACTGTAAAAAGGTATCTTTTCCCTTGATCTTTATCTTTTTAGTATTAGTACTATTAGACAGAAATCATTATGATTATTATGATCATCCAAATCAAATCATAGTTGTTCAATCAATTATTAAATCAAAGCAAACTGTACAAACAATATTGGTTTGCCTCTTAGTTACAAGTTACTGTCGCGTAAGTTACTGTCGCGTGGCAGGCAGGCGTTACCATGTCTAATCACGGACGTAGAAAGAAATCACACTTGATTGAGAAAGTATTAAATAGGGCTTAGAAAGAAATATAGTTCTTGGTATTCTAATTTAAAAGTAAAAAAACGTTAAGCGTTAATAAAATATTCAATAGTTTCCATACCTGGAAGAGGTCAGTCTTTGCTTGCGCAGCGTCTTCCACTCCAAACTGGCACTCTGCTCCGTTGTTGCTTCCTCAATTTTCTGAGCTGTAGGAAACGTGACCTGAAGAGACTTGATGTGAAGTTCTTCATGTTCACTTAGGACAAAGTCTGGTCTGGTCTGGTCAAGTCTATAATCATCCAGGGGGAGTGGGGGGAATGGTGGAGCATCTTCGTAAGACTAATGGCCTGGACAGGGGGTCAAAGTTCTTGTATGCCTCATCAACCTTGAGCACAGACAGGTCAATGAGAGGTCCAGCAAGAGCCTTGTAGAGTGTGCTTCTGTAACACAGATGAGTGACACTAGTTGGTCAACACATTTTCTACACTCAATACACAAATAATGAGACAAAAAGGAGATTGATATACAGTGCATCCGGAAAGTATTCACACTCCTTCTAGTTAGGTAAAATTAGCTTAACAAAATAATCTTGTCATTGTTTATGATTGTCAGTAGACGTAAAACAGCAGTACATAATTACATACCGAATTCCTCCTTCCGATGTTCTTGTCTTCGATGGCTTCATGATGGTCATTTGGCCGACTGGACCGGGTTTAAGCCCCTATGAGTTAATTCAGGAGTGCTTAGATTTATGCTAAAAAATGACATAACAAAAATATACAATAAATATATATATACCATATTTAACTCACCATGGTTCTTGGCTTATGCCACTGTTGCTCAGTTTCAGTGCAGCTGTGGACGGGGGGGACAACTTTGGCACCTGTCTCTGAGTAGTGAGCAGACTGCAGCAGGAGTGCAACGATGTGGTTGCAAAGTGCAGTTCCAGCGACACACGAACACTGATGCCGAGTCATTATGACTGGCTTTGAATGTTTCAGGACAATCTGAACATTAAAGGGAGGGAAAAAAAGAGGGAAAATTAAATTAGAAAAAATAGATTGAATTTGAATGTTTCAAATATTTTTTGGTAACACATGAGACAATGATAACCCAGCAGTAACTTACCTGTTGAAGACTGCTTTGATACTTGCATAATAATTGAGAAGACATACCATGTAGAGAGAACACTGCCATGAACAGGCTTTGAACGAAGAACAAGTTAAAGAACATGCAATCAACAGAAAAATAGGCCATGAACGGGCCATTAACAGAAAGCTAGGCTGTGAACGGGCCATAAACGGCAACGCAGGCAGTTGACAAAAGTCAATAACTAACACCACAAGGGCTCCAGAGTGCACCCATTTTGGGGATAACATGCACCCAAAAATCTGTACAGTGCAACTACAAATTTCACTTGGTCACACTAGTGCACCTTACATTCAGCAGGTATGTCTATGTGTAGGTGCATCTTTAACAGGGGGTCCAGGAACCCTAGGGGGGTCCGACTTCTCAGAGTTTCTACATGGGAGCTGTCAAATCTTTGTGCGATAGGAACCTTTAATTTTAATGTATTTTACCCTTGTATTCCCTCTGAGGGGAGCATTAGCTGAAATAGCAGATCTACAGGCTCGATAACACTCGCACCGTGAGATGTTGTGAGCTTGTAGATCAGCTATTTTCAGCAAAGAGGTTTGTTTGTTGTAGGGGGCACAAAAAAGCAGACTAAGAACACGTTTTTGAGGATTTAAGTGGTTAACTGTCTGAAAATATGAATGTTATATTTGTGTAGTGTAGTGCTGTCAAATAAATCTATGAAGCTATCTATGAAAATGTTTAATCTGCAACACAATTTTATACAATACTGTATGTAGTGGGGGCCTCATTGGCCTGAAAAACGTTGAAGACTCCTTAACTAAATGCTGTACTGGTGATGTCTTATGTACATGAAAAAGATGGGTGCACCAGTGCAACCAACTAAAACGTTAGTCTGGAGCCCTAACCCAACACTGCACCATCCCTAGATTTCACCCTACACTTAAACTGTGAGGCTTCTCGTTCTTCTTCAGTGACCTGTAGCAACAGGCTCTGATGCTGACTTCTCCTGTCAGCTTGTCTTTATTTGAAACTGTCAGACATAAAATATGACAAGATAAATAACATAGATTGACCAAGACTCATGTGTTAGTGTTCATTGTATTCTGTCAATGCAACTTGAAAGGGAAAATGAACGTGACTTACCTTCATAGTTGAATACATAACTGGAGACATACAACCTAAACCTTTGTCCAATAACGATGTTGAAGCTTTACTGCTCGCCTTTGCGATTCTGTGGACATCAGTCACTTTCATTTTTGGCAGTTGGTCCAAGCATCTTGTGTAGAAGAACACAGCTGCGGCAGCCATGGCTGAACGAAGTAGTACACCTCAGTAAAACGATGCCTAAACCTAACCCTATTCTTAAACCTACCCCCAGTAAAACTATGCCTAACCTTAGCCTAGCCCCTCTCGGAACCCTACATAAAGCTTTTATGAAATTTGATGGGCGCTTTAACGTAGGGTTCCTGGTCACGCTAAGATTTTTCAATGCGATTGTTGGGACGCGGATATACACAAACTCATCGTTTAGTCGATCGGCGCGGTATTAGGACGCTTTTTATTGTGTTTGTTTACGGATGTGCGAACTATAAGTACCTTACATACCTCTGATAAAATCTCCTGTGTCGCGGAAGCCGTTAAGTATTTTTAATCCATGTTTGATTAAAAATGTCGCTTTGATTTCTTCTTGTTTATTTACCGTTTATTGTACCGCCTCCCGATGTGCGGTTGGCTTTGCGGGCTATGTCCCTGCCTCTGATCTGCTCCGTCATAGCTGTAGCACCACTAGCTAGCCAGATAGGCGGTACAATGAGGTGTCAATAAACAAGGTAGGAAGAAGCGACATTTTTAATCAATCATGGATTAAAAATACTTAACGGCTTCCGCGACACAGGAGATGTGTCGGTATGGTATGTAAGGTACTTATAGTTCGCACATTCGTAAGTCAATACATGAATAAACATGGTAAAAGCGCGCAGAAGTCCGTCTCATGGCGTGTTTACATTGTATTTGTTTGTGCGTAACTGGCGACAGCCCAGCGTGAAGCAGGACCCAATGCAGTAAAGTCATAAAAGTGTCAGAAACTTTACTACATTCGGGTTCTGCTTGCGGGGCTAACCTTAGCCCTGGTCCAGTGCTAACAGCGAGTCTCTGGGTCGGCGGAAAAAAGCTGGGGCGAGATGGAATTGTGGCGACCGGCCGGCACCGGACCTGTTACCCAGTGGTAGCTTGTAGCTGGCTGACTGACTGGCTACGTTACTACACTTAAAACTAAATAACTGAGAAACTGACAAAACAAACGATGAAAACGAACGGTACGTACATTAACAACATAAACACAGACTTGGACAAAAAAAAGTACAACAAAAACGAACAATTTAGCTTAGTTAACAGTATCGGAATAAAGCTATGATTATACTGAAGGAATTCTTCATCTGTTTTGCATAGACGCGGAAGTAAAGCGGAAGCCCCGGCCTGTGTACTTGGCTAGACTCCGCCCCTTACTAGACTTTGTGCAAGAGGAGATATTCTCCACAGTGTGGAGTGTAACAGGTGGTCTGTTGTTGCTACAGCGCCATCGTGTGGTGGTTTAGATACATGCAGTGTGTTACATCCCCCCAACCCCGTTCTGGTAAACCAGGAAGTACCACAATAGTTCCTTAGTTTCTTTGTTGTAATTTACAAGTCCAACAGCAATCACATTCATTACATTTCAACAGTAGTCATTTCACAATTTAAAATTTAGGCAATAATAACAGTAAATAAAAGAATAAATCACAAAGCTAATTGTCAAATTTGCTAAATATGTTTAAATGTACTCTTGGCGACCTCCCACGACAAAATCATTCAAATAATTAGTTTTTCACGATTTCGGAGGATTTGAAAAAAAAGGTGAAAATCACGGAAAGCGAGTAAGCGACAGGCTATAGTCCATCTTCTCGGAGCATAGGGTGCCATTTTTCACGATTTCGGAGGATTTGGAAAAAAGACGAAAATCACTCAGAGACCGACTAAAGCCCATTGTCTCGAGTGATTTTTCAAATCCTTAAAAATTATGAAAAACGGCGTGCTATAGTATGCCATCCGAGATGGGCTATAGCCCAAGGTCACAAATTATGAAAAACGAGGATTTAAAAAAAAGAAGAAAATCACTCCATGACCATGGAATGGGCTATAGCCCATGGTAAAAAATTATGAAAAACAAGGATTTGAAAAAAAGACGAGATCATGGAAGAACACTCACTGCATGTGGTAGACCTATAAGGATGTTTGAGTCTTACAAAGATTATACCACCATTCCAAGTGCTCTTCTGCTCCATGGTGGTTGTAGATGTTGTGGAAACACAAGTTAACCGTGTGGCTAAAAAAGTAAGAAAAACGAACTCACTTGCATAAGAGCTACTCTGCAGCAGAGGTGGAGTTGGCATCTACTGGTGATTAACCTACTTTACTTTGGCTATGAATTATCTACTGAGTGAAGCAAGCCTCTGTTCTATCTTCTGGTTACATCCTGTCCTTATAGTGTAAGCCGGCCACATAAAACGTTGTTATGTTGTCAGCTCCAAAGTAAATTAAACAGAAACAGCAATGAATACTAATGAGGATGGAATAGTGTCAAAATGAACTTGGCTAAGTATTTTGAATGCCCTCTCTGAACAGATGTTTTAATGGGCCTTTTCCAACATAGCCCCCACATTATGGAATGCGCTCCCCCCAATGTCAAACTGGCCCCCTCCATTGAGACCTTTAAATTACGCCTGAAGACCCACCTATACACCTTGGCTTTTAACCCCGGTTGAGTTTCTAAAGTCTATGTTTTGTATCTCCGTTTTGTGTGTTTGCTGTTGTTCTCTTTAGCTACAGTGTATTTAGTTTTATTCTTCTGTATATCACTTTGTAAACTTTGAGTTGTAAATGTGCTTTATAATTAAAGTGGATTGGATTGGATTGGTCAATTTTTGTTTCTTGGTTGGAGCTGTTATTTTGAAATTAACATGCAACTGCATACTCGACTATTAGGCTTTGGTGATTCCCAGTCGACCTTGAGTATAACAGAAAGCGATGCATGGGTTAGTAGCTGAGTAATTTTAAGCCTCTGGAGGGCAATTAAGACCTGCTAGCAAGTGTGCTTTGAGGTCTTCAGCTGCCAATGTAAATGTGGATAGTTTTGCACTGATCAGAACGGCCTGGCTATTATCCATGTAGAAACTGTAGTGTGGATAATTGTGCACCGATAAGAGCTGCTTAATTATCTGTGAATCTGTGTAGAAACTGTTGACGATGGTGTAGCATAAGTCAGTTAGCAGCCTGTAAACGTCTTCAGTGGAGCATTCTTCTCCAGCCACTGGCGATGATAGGCAGAAACACGGCCCTGTGAATTATGAGTCAAAACATTCCATTCAGGCCACAAGTATTATGGTCATTTTGGCCACAGGCTAAAATGGATGCACATACACAACACCTGGGCACTTGAACTGGGCATCAGAAAACTCGCAACGTCTCATATTGTTAGAAACAGATATTCACATTTTGCAGATTTAAAACAGGCCTGAGAAGCATTAGTATAGGACACATCTACAGTTGAATTATTGTCTCTAAAAGTGGTGTTATAGACATAGCTGACTATAAATGATTCATTGTGGTCTGCTGGTCTTCCCAAAACATTCGTCTGGTACCCTGCATGTCCTGAAGGGACCAGCATTATTATTTTTCAAAAAGCCACTATTTTTGTAAAAGGGAGAAACCGCTGGTGCAATGTTTTTTGCTATCACCACCCCAAAAAACATTTTGCAAATGTTGTGTAGGCATATCAGGCGCCATATATGTTGTGCCAATGGCTGTTAAAAGCAGCTGCATTCTATTTGTTGCATTTCTTTTATTGCATGGCAGTTCTTATTTTATGTCTTCTGTTTGTGAGTACCATGCTTTTATCCTAGTCTTTATTTGTGAATTTCCGGCTGCTGATGGGATTTTTGGTAAAGACAAAGCGCCATGGGCATCTGCCTCCACTTATATCAACCAAAGGTTTCCTTTTGATTGATGCTTTTCTAGGACAACATGTTCAGTACAATTCAAAACAGCAGGGATTAAGGTACACCATTGTCAGATGGCGAAAAACAGAGGAAAATGGAACAGGAAATTGTATTGCGTCTAATTTGGTATTAGATGTTGAAGAGAGACATCCGCACAACAAATAGCACAATGCATTTTCCTATTAAGCAACGGCAAACTAAAGACACTATCTTATCATTAGTGCTCCCATCATAAGATGTTTTATTTTATTTTTAGAGTCTTTTTAAATATATTTAGCCTTGAATGTAATATGCAGTGGGTAGAGCTATATCCATATAGCTGTAACCTTGTTTCATAATATATGTCTTTAAGGCCGGTTCACATTTTTAGTATACAGATTCAAACCAAACTATTACAAATTGTCGGGGGGGGGGGGGGGGACCACATTGATTATTGCAAAACAATATTTTGTCTGGAAAACATTACAGATGGCTCAGCGAAAGGACACAATTACGTTATCCATATACTGTACATCAATATTATGATTCACCCATTTGTCTGCAATGATGATCTTCACTGGCCAGAGTGTAATGTGTGGCTGTGAAACATTCCCTTGGACTGGCATACAGTAGCCTATGTACATAAACTATGGTGTCATACATTAATGGCTATGATTAAGTTACAACAGAGGAAATGGTATTTGGAAGAAATGCAGCCCCTTTAAAAAAAATAAAGATCGACAAATAAACATGATTTATCTGACCATTGACAAGTAACAACACACCCTACTGACCCTAGTGTGAGTTTCACAGTTGTTAAAAACGATGGCCAAATTTTTTCTCATCTAGGAATGTATGAGATACTGTTGTGCAGGATCTGTGGTGAAAATCTGTGGTGAAAATCCTTACTGTATATTAAATTTGAACTTTACATGAACCCTATGAGTGGTTACTGTATAAAGCCTGACCCCAGGCATTATATCTTCTCTGCCTTTTGTTGTAAGTAGAGGGAATTGGAGGCAGTGGTTCTCTTGGCTCTAGAGAGAGATCGTCAAAAAAGCCAGAAAGGCCTCTCGGGTGACAGCAGAGGCCATATGTACCTTTTATGATAGATTAGAATCCACTGGTGGGTCCAGCCCTGGCTAGCGTTCTTAGGTTACCAGTGATACACCGGAACACTAACTGTAAGTGAGACCATTAACAGCCTGTACGTCTGACTGACACACAGGGCGTCCAGGGTTAGGCGGATTTGCACGGGCGCTAATTTTACCCATGGTACAAGGAGATAAGGGTTAACATATGCAGCTGTGTTGGGATCCCTCTGTGTGCACAGTCCATGCGTGGTTTGAAAGTGGATGAGGCTTCCCCTGCTGCCAACTCTATGTCTATTTTCACCACGCATGAGCAAAACAGTCCTGTTTACTGTGGTAGAAGAAAAGGTGAGCATGTGATGTTTTGTATCACTTTAACAACTCCCTCCCTGCCGCCCCATACACAAAGAGACGCACGCATGCACACACACACACACACACACACACACACACACACACACACACACACACACACACAAACAAACGTGCACAAACACTCACTAACTCTCACTACGGAATTGAGCTGAGCACGTGGATTGTTCAGTTGAGAATTGAAGTCTCAGCTGCTGTCCGCCCAATAAAGACCATCCTCTGGGTACCAAAGCTGCCCTCAGGGAGACTTCCCTGAGGGCAGGGAGATGAGATTTGCAGCTGGCTTCAAGGCTGAAGTGTTCTCCTTATGCTCCATGCTCTCCCCTGTGTGCCTTCACACAAACACATGTGTGTGTGTGTGTGTGTGTGTGTGTGTGTGTGTGTGTGTGTGTGTGTGTGTGTGTGTGTGTGTGTGTGTGTGACCCCGAGTCAAATATACAGTACGTCTCCTGAGCACACTCTTCTTAGCTGTCTTATCATTAGCACCATGCACACAGTACCTGTAACTGTACATGCTGTGCTTCTCATCCAGAAGATGAAGCTTTTTCCTCGGATCTCACCAAAAGGGCATTTGTTGAAATGCAAAGCTTTGGGGATTTCCAGGTAGATTTGCAAGTAGAAGCACAGTAACATCAGCCACACATTGGGGCCTGGAGGACGGAGGCTGCTGCAGAAGCCTTTTTTACCAATGAAAAAAGTATGCCAGCATCATCCATTCTAATTGGTTGTATTAAAGTTTAATAAATATCAGCTGCAAGATGTTTTTCTCTACCATCCTGCGCTGCAGCATGTCTGTCTTCAGCACATGGATGGAAACTTCATGTGTCAGCTAGCTACAAGGGTGTACTCACATCTGTCCAGTGTTATTCACACATTGTGTGCCAAAATTACCTGTTACCATAGTCACAATGGCCTACTGTATGTAGGCCTCTGTTGTAACGGTCACTTTTGAGTAATGTCGTGTGTGTGTGTGTGTGTGTGTGTGTGTGTGTGTGTGCGTGTCTCAGGGTTTCTCGGTTAGACCCAAATGCAGAAAGATGCTGGCAACGACTTGGAGTGGAAAGGTTTATTTCTTCTGTATTCATAGGCAAACATTCCTAGGTTGGCAAAACAGGCAACAAAAACAGACGATCCAAAAATAACTGAAGGAAACACACAGGTGTGTATACGCAGGGAAACGAACCAGACAGTCAGACACAGTAAACAACACTATAGACAATCAAAACTGGATAGGTTAGGACTAACAGGACACAGCTGGACATTAAGAAAATGCCACAGGGTAGACTAGAGAGACAAGTAAGGCTACAGCTACAGGGTACAACAGGAACCATGCGAGGGCAATACTTTACAGTATACAGATTGTGTGTGTGTGCAAGTGCGTGCGTGCGTGCGTATGTATGCGCATGTGTGCCTGTGTGTGTGGTTACAGTACCTTGCAATGGAAGGCAATCGACAAATATTATCAGGACCCCTGCTTAGTTCACTTTCCGACCATTTATTGGCCATTAGCGGCTGTTTGATTGTTACTGCCAGCTGCTCGAACACAGCCAAGAGCTACAAACATGATACATAATAAATCTAATCACATTAGAATCCAATTACACCCCTCTGGCCTGTCACACATTGACTTTTAGCACAGAGCACTCGCCTCAAAGTCAGGTTAGGTACTGATTCATCAGAACCCCATATAACCCCCCCCCCACACACACACACACACACACCTTCTCCCACACACACACAAATTGATGTAAAGGCTGCTCTTTAATTAACAGTAACTTCACCTGCTACTGCTGCTGCTGAACGTCTGTGAGCAACACGTCATAAAATAGTTCTACTTTTATGACTGGTGCTGTGGCACATCATATGGAGGGTAAGCTATTTAGGTCTGGGCTACTGGCAGAGACCTATAAGTAGGGGCTTACGAACCAACCTCAGATGAGAAAGAGAAGTTTGGCTGGCGTGAACTGATCGTTACACAGTAAAATACTTTGTGTTCATTTAACTCAAAGATTGTGTAAACATTTACCATTATGGCTAAACTAGAGTTTAAGTTAACGCCTAAGGATTTGAGAGAGGACAGAAAATATTTAAAAGTTTGTACTTGTACATACGGTATATCGGCATCTGCAATATGCAGCCAAAAAGGATCAACAATTGCAGATTGACAAGTTCATAATGTGATCATGCATTGTGAGCTCAAGTAAAAGATTATTCATTTTATGTGTGCACTGCATTTCTTTGTTTGCTTGTTCTTTGTATAATGAAATTAATTTTAATACTTGGTTATACAGTATATTTCAGTAATATTTGTATCTAGTACATTTTTGCATCCTAGTCGTTATTTGTGTTTAGTTCTATGTATTTGTTTGCTTAAGTTCAATGTTAAAAGCTTTTAAATTTTAGGTCTAGGAATCGGGATCGGACACAAAAACTGTCATTGATCTGGCTTTAGTTCTACTATGCTATTGTTTTCTGTCATCTTAGAACGTACTAAAATACTTGGCTTGTCAATATGTACAGTACTGTATATTAGAAAGTCATTATCCATTGTGGTGCTTGATGGGAAGCTTGCGCAAGGCTCATGGGTGACTCAGCAATGGGAAAGTTGAACAACTCCCAAGTATTTCTTTTCCAATCATCTATGGTTGTTATGGCAATCAAAATGTGTATCATAATAAGTAACTACTTGCTCCTGTCCTGGCTTCTATGGTCCACTCCAGCTACATCAAGTCAGTCCAGCAAGGAAATGTTGAATGAAATCCTCATCCTATTAAATATCTTGCTGGAATACTGAAAGAAAAAAATTAAGAAAAAAATAATGCAATGGGTAGGTTTTGGAAACACATACTCCTACTCCAACTGTTCCACATGACAGAGACATAATTTATTGAAATCAAAGTTGATATCAAGCCAATGCCATTGAACAATTTATTTCAGAAATAGGTTGCAGAGCAGTACAAATTTCCTTGCTTTTCTTGATAACTTTGATTGATTGATTGAATACTTTAACAAGTTTTCTAAGGCTAAGCTAAAAGGATAACACAAAAAGCCCCAGCGGGGACTGTTTACATTGTGGTCCCTTGTACTCAATTCATCAGGAATACATATACCATAATACATACAATGTGGAAAATATTCAGTCATTCATTCAGTCAGTCATTCTATTCTAGTTTTGAGTTTGGGTAGACGGTAGAGAGTCGACTAGTAACAAAGTCATTATTGACCACATGAACCCTATCGTCCCTATTCTTGGCATGTCATAATAGGTAAACATTTGTTGAAAATAGCTCAACATTCAATTGGAAAATATCCAATCTTATATTCGGATAACTAAGCATCATCATACTCTGGTCTAAGCCACCAAACCTCTGCCCGGAGAACATGTCTGTGTACAGAATCTCTGTACACAGACATTATAGACATAAGTTGGGGAGCGATATACCAAATAGGCCTAGATTTGGGGTATGAGCTTTAGCTCCTTGATGGAACAGCCAAGGGGCTAATCGAGAGGGGCTTATGAGAGGGGCTTGGTGCTAACCGCTCCAACATTTGACCGTGTGTTTGGGTGTCTATTTATTTTATTTATTTATGGAAGATAAACTTCATTTTTCCATTTACTTGAATGGTATAGTTTGAGTTAGTGTCCGCCCTGACTGGGACGTTGGGGGTTCAATCCCCGGCCAAGTCATACCAAAGGCTATAAAATGGTATGCAAAGCTTCCTTGCATAGTATGTTGCTAGTCCCTGCAACATACTAGAGTCATGTCCAGGCCCCAAGGGGGTGTACTTGTACATCAAACTGCTTCAGGAAGGAAGGATGGAAAGGAAGGAAACAGGAGATAGGCTCCTGACTTATGGGCCACATGGCTTCGAGAACCATTGGTTCCCAAGGCTAGATAATTACTTACCTCTGCACAGATGAGGGACCAGAATAAATCAGGCGGCAGGCGAGAGGCTGACGTATTGAAACCAGACACAATATTTTATTTACTAGATGGCAGACAGTTGTGAATTGCAAAGCACATACACTCCCTTTAACAAACACCCAAACCAGAAGTTAAAAACCAATCCCTAAACTCCTGCAGTATCATTTCAAAGGACTCACTTTGTGATCCCCGTTTGTTTGGTTGCAAACTGCAGCTCAGTTGCAAATATTTGGGTCAATTTTAATGACCTTTTCTGTGCCTTTATTCTACTAATCACATTAGGGTACCCATCATCATCAGAGACCTGATCAAACATTGACAGGTGGCACCTTCTAGGGTTTCAACCCATTTCCCCTGAGTGCTGACACAGGCATGGGGTGTGAAAGGGAATGGTGCGCCATGTGGAAACCTCAAGAAGGTGATAATATGGGTCCAGGGTGGGTCACAGAATCCCTCTGGAGTCACGGACAGCTGCCGTACTGACGTTTTCATGTGAGTTTGGGTTCAGCTGTTTTCTCCCACCAACAAAGACGACAAGAGAGACATCCAGCTTGGTGCGGTGTTAAAATAATGACCAGACTTTTATTAGGGTATTAGAAAGGATGGTGCAGATGGTAAACTGCAGTGTGTCACTTTTCATTTGAGAGTCCAACGGCATTTACAAGGTGGGAAAGTTGGATCACAAAGTCTGCGTACTCACATAACCTCACATTAAACTAAAATATATAAATCGTAAATTATGTGTACTTGCTTTAATAAAGACCGGTGATCATGGCGGTGACCTGCCATTTATATTCTATGCACTGATTTCTTTATACATATACAGTGACAATCTCCCACCTTCTCAGAACAATGAAACACTCCGGAAAAGCTATTACCAGTTATTATTGGAGACTATTACTAGTATCGTCTGCTGCAGTCCTCAGACTCCTCACAATACCAGAGGGATTCTCATCTTCTCTTTTTAAGTTGACCTTTGGAGCTTGTGAGTTGCTGCAGGCTCACATAAAAAGGCCTGTAATTGAATATCGGTGCTTTGTAGCCGGTGAAACAGGTGCTGAGGCAGGGTGGCGTAGGAAAGTAAGCAGGGGCTGGATTTGTGATTGACGTCGTACTTGAGGATAGTTTGCATCTTATTTAATACCAATTGTTACCGGGCAGGAAAAAAAGCTAAATTGAGTTCATGTATGTTCTCAAAGTAACTGTAGAGCTATGGGTGGGACGGTGGGTATTGAGGAAAATGCTTTTCGATTTTTGCATACCTTTGGTATATTGTCTGAAGTTATAACCTGATATGCAATTATGCATTGTTGAGGAGTAATGAAATGTATTGTATGTTTTATTAAGAACGCTAATGTTTATTAGCTAACTGTATCTGTAAAGTGAAAGAAGACTGAAATATTTAGAAGCAAAGGCTGCTGAACCCCAAAACGGGGTTGTAGCACTGGGCACCACGAGGGGTTAATCCAGCCCTGAACACAGGGAACATACTAACCTGGGGAACATAGGGATGATGACTGCTAACGCCAGGCCCACTGTTCATCCACTAATACCTTTATCTCTGAGTTTTTGTTTTAAAACTGTGGCAATAGGTCAATTATTTGCGTAATAATCCATTCTCAAATCTCCTCTAATCAAAACCATTCGCCTTTCAGTTACTTTGATTTTTCATTATAGTCTTAAGTTAATATGGTTCACATGGATTCAAAGCAATCCTTAAACAATTACATTCAAATAAAATAAATAAAAAAATAATTATGTGCGCTGTAATGTCTTCAACTTGAAGACTTTATGACTTGACGTGCCTAATTCAATGTCTGTGAGTGAACTAAAAAAGCTAAAATCACTTCATGTGCAGTCAGGAATGTGCCATTCCCATGCTGATGTGTCTGGGGTGGAGCAGATGAGGTGGTTTTGGCGTAGCCTCTCACACAATAGCAAAGAACAAATTAACGCAGACTCTGAAACATATTCATCTGACAGTGGAATCATTGCAAAAAATAGGGCGGCTGGCGGGCATGAACATCCCGGCGCCCTCCAAACTCTGTCTGTAATGACCTGTCACTGAGGAGCGAGACAGTGGCAGAGGGCTCTAACAGGTGGGAAGGATGTAGAGGACTTAAAGCAGGGCTCCAGGCACAAAGGGGAGAACTAGTGTTTTCGAGGGAGGGGTCGGCAAAAATAACTCTAAGTTTGTCTGGGCACCTACAGTATAGTGGCCACACACACACCAGGAGAGCTGACACACGAGCAGTGGACAGCTTATGCTGCATTGTACGACAGTATCCATTGTAAACGTGTAGATCTTTTCAGAGCGCGACACAGTTGTACGGCTAAGTATAAATAATGTTTGAGGGTGATGGTCGGGTCGTATAGGACATGATATGGTACAAGAAGATGTTAAGATCCAGACTACATTGTATTGTATAGCTGTGGAAGCAGATAGCATTACTTTGTTACCACCAACTGTTAAAATGTGTATCCTGCAAACTATGTGCAATGAAGTGCAATTTCTGGTTCTGCACATATCCTACAATATATTATTGACTATGCAATATTTTGACTATGTTGACTCTGTAAATAGGCCTACTCAAGCACACCTGCAAGCCAAAGCACATAGACAGACAGGTCCTTACAGTTTTATAGGAGCGGCAGTGGCTCAGGGGTAGAGTGGCCGGTAGAGCAGCCGGATGGGAACCGATCCCGGGCTCCCCCAGAGTTAGTGTCGAAGTGTCCTTGAGCAAGACTCTGAACTGCTCCTGATGTGCAGGTAGGTACCTTGCATGGTTTCCTCTGCCATCGGTGTGTGAATGGTAGAATGCAATGCACAATTTATGTAAAGCGCCTTGGATAAAGGGCCAAGGCGCTATATAAATGCACAATTTACCATTTATACTAGCATATAACTCGCTCTCTGAGAGCTCTTATTCTGTATTAATATATCGTTTTTTCATCTTAGATATATTGATTATCTGTCTATTTCTTGGTTTGAGTTTTGCAGTGTGAACATAGAGAACCTACCAATTCAAATTACTACATTTAGACCAATCATTGTAGCTACCACTGTATTTTGGCAGGGAGTAAGAACACAATCACGCCTCCAGGTCTTTAGTTTACTCAAGTTAGGGAATAAGACCTCATGGTACTTAAGACACGCGAAATACAGCCCACTGTGCCTAAAATGGTAGCCGTGTGCCTTATGTAATTTTCCTGGAAGCCATAATTTGAATTAAGCAAATATTATTGGATATAATCCCACCCACCCCTCCCCCCGGGACCAAAGATGCCACAAAATACACACCTGTGCCAAGATTCCTACCCCTGTGCAATAGGAAAATAATAAAGACTAAATCATGTCCTTGACCACATCTGCAATGCTAGACCAAATATTAATGTTTTCCTCTTTTACTCCATGCAACCATCTCTAAAAAAGGTTAAAGCCCATTGGCGAGATGTCAATGTATGAGGAGGTTTCCAGTGCATAGCAACCATCTTCTTTGCCGCTGGTACGCCAGCAAAGAAGACACGGATGCGAGTGTTATTTAATGGCAATTGGGATACATAATTTAAAATGAATAAAGATGGAGAGGGTGTAATGTTAATTTGTAAAAGTATTGAAAGTTTAGCAGCAACCATATTCCAAAATGTGAGAACACTTGGACACTCCCAAACCATATGGAAGAATGTACCTATGCTGTTCGAAGTGCAGACAGTGCAGTTGGGATTATTTAAAATCCTCATAGCACATAATCTACGGGGGGTCAAGTACGTTCGATGAACAAAATTTAAATTAATTAGTTGATCAGGATTCCTAGAAGACAGCATAACATTAGACCACACTGTGGCCCAGCTCCAATCTGGATCTAGATTTGGTATGTCATTCTTCCATACAGTATCAACAGGCAAGGTCCCATAATTTGATTCTAATAAAAAAGCATACAGTGTGGAAACAAAACCTCTTGATCTAACATCACAGATAAGAATATGCAAAAGGTGTATTGCATGGGGGGTCTGCCATGGAACCCCATAAGTCCTCATGGCTTTTCTCAGTTGTAAATAGAAAGGAAAAAAAAGAGTTACCAGTCAAATTAAAACTATCACATACATTCTGTAAAGAACGTAACTCATTGTCATCAAATAAATCACCCAAAGTTCCCTTGGAACTCCATCTAGGAAAACGAATAGGACGTTCATCCAAAAGCAAACCATCATTGTTGAACAATGAAGCAGCAGTGTTAGAGAGTAGAGATAGGCAGAAATGTCAATTTGGCCATGACTGACTGACTGACAGACAGACAGACAGACAGACAGACAGACAGACAGACAGACAGACAGACAGACAGACAGACAGACAGACAGACAGGCAGGAAATGGACACCACTCCAAGCTACAGTATTGCATGTATATTTTGTAGGCTACTGTAGAAGATACAATTATTGTTAGTCAACTTGCAAAATGCATACAAGTAGCTGCATTGCTCGCAAGGGGGAAGACTATACATGAGTTCATTGGTTTGATTTGGCCTTGCGAAAATGTAAATGAAAATAAGGCCTCCAAGAATGTTATCACAGTGTAAACATTGTCTTGTCTATGTAAAGATTCATGGCAAACATTGACCACGCAGGGTCACATGCAATGGAATGTCCTCATTACTGCATCCATTTATTTTAACCCCTAAACACCAGGATATTAGATTTCCCAGTATGCTATGCCCCAGAGTGCAGTACATTCTGTTATTGTTTTTACATTGTGTTATCATTTGTATTAGGAATGCATTATAGAGATTGTATTACAGTATGTGTTATTGTGTAATGAGGGTTAATGTGTATAAGCAACTAAAGCAAGCTAATGTTGTTTCTCATGTATCCATTTATGTTGCATGGTGGGTGCCTAGTGCCTACTGCAGCTATACTCAAGTCAGCCAGGGTGTAAGGTGAATAGTCTGAATACAAATCACGATCGCTACACACTGAGTAGCCTCGGAAACCCAGACGTTTTACTGAGTGACAGATAGACCTTAGATAGAGAAATTCTGTTGTCATAAGCATGAAACACAGTAAGCATGAAACACAGATAGGCTACAAGCAATTAAGACAGATGGTGGTAATAAGGTAACACTCATTAAAATAAGGTACAAATGAGAAAGAATGAATATAAAATGAGATTTTTTTTAAAAGAAAACTATATAGTCTTAAAGTCTGGCTTACAGTCTGCACTTGGGCTGGCCTGGTTGCATAATGTTTGAACAATTAGTAGATATAAATAATTATGTTTAATAGCTCGGTTCGACCTTGACCTTGACCGTGACCTTGTATTGCAGTCGCTGTACCGCACCATTGTGACGAAAACAGAGCTGAGCCAGAAGGCAAAGCTCTCTGTCTACAGAGCAATCTTCGTTCCTAGCTTCCTACTCTCACCTATGTTCATGAAGTGTGGGTCATGACTGAAAGAATAAGGTCGCGAATACAAGCGGCCGAAATGGGTTTTCTTCGACGGGTGGCTGGCTTAGAGATAGGGTGAGAAGTTCAGTCACGCGAGATGAGACTCGGAGTAGAGTCGCTGCTTCTTCGCTTGGAAAGGTTAGGTGGTTCGGGCATCTGGTTAGATGATCTCCCTAGGGAGGTCCTCGAGGCACATCCCACTGGGAGGAGACCCCGGGGCAGACCAAGGTGCAGTTGGAGGAATCACATCGACTCACTGGCCATGGAACGCCTCAGGATCCCCCAGGAGGATGTTCCTAATGGTGCTCTGGAGAGGGAAGTCTGGAGCTCTCTGGTGGAGCTGTTGCTCCCACTACCTGACTATGGATAAGCTGAAGTTGAAGATGGATGGATGGATGGATGGATGGTTGCACTGACCTTGTTGGTCATAGTACTTTGAGAGTCTATAGTAAAAGATCACATCTGCTCCTCTCTCCCCAACACCCTGGCTCCACTGCAGTCTGTCTATAATATAGTCTATAATATATAGTCTATAATATAGACAGACTGTGTGACTACAGTGTGTGACTGATCCAGGACTTCCTATCTGACAGACCTGAAGTGTGGAGCAACCACACCACTGCTTGATATTAACTTTTTGAGGCACTTTTCCTCCGGACAAGTACATTTCCAATTCACTGTATTGTCCGAGCACAAAAGTAACTCGTCCGAAGCACGAGCACACACAAATACATGACCCATAAATTTGTGTTTCCCAAAGGAAGTTTTGCTATGTTCAGTCCTGCACTAATTCCATGCCCCTTGTCGGAGAGAATGTTGTCTGTGTGCTGCAGCTTGTGGAAAAGTGGAGATATGAACGAGAGTCGAGGACAATATCTGACTCCAAGTCTTGGGAATTAATTATTGGGCGAGTACCGAGTACACACGCAGCGGTGAGCACACACGCAGCGCACATGTTGTGGGACTGATCTATGGCTGTATATTTGGAATATATGAAAAATTACAGTGTGCTTTTGGGACTAGATCTAGGCTATAGCTTAAATCAGCCTATAAATTCAGACTTAGTGCCAGCTCCAAAATGACATAAAGTTGAGTGATCAACTTTGTGTACTGTACATGTGTGTTAGGCTGCACAGCAGTGACACTCTGCACAACAGTGACACTTGGTGGTGACAATATGCTACTTCCGTGCTCGGACACAGACACAGGGACGGATACACACACACACACACACACACACACACACACACACACACACACAGTGGTTGCACCACTCAAAAAGCCATATAACTGACATGTGAGGCTAATAGCCTACCATATAGTGCTGTATATATATTTTTTAATAAATTAAACATCGTGATAGTAGCCTAATCATAGTTTGTTCAACATCTGTCTCTCGCATCTCTTGGTAGACAGAAATGTCATTTTCAGGTGGAACAACAATTTCATCCAATCAGGAGAGAGAATCCATGTATCGGGTTCAATTATAGCAGTGGTTTTCAACCCTTTTCATATCAAGGTGCATTAATTTTTTGGCCTTTGAACCACGGACCACCATTTGATGAGATTTAGCATTGCAGACCCAAAACTAAAGAAGATTTTGTTATTGTTGAAGATTTTGTCCACATTTCTATTCTGTATTGATGTGGTAGGCCTACCATAGGAGAGAGAACATGCAGGCATACAAAATAAAAATTCTTCTACATTTTCTATAATTGTGTAGACTTCTTCTAAATTAAGTAGGCCTAATACAGATGTTTAACAATAATGTATTTATCTCTTGAGAGCGTAAAATGAAACCAAATTAATGGATCCAAAGGGTCCATTTGGTTTCATTTTACGCTCTCAAGAGTAAAAGATCTATAGACTATAGGAGGGTCCATTTTGTTATATCAACTCTCCTCCATCATTTAGCTGGGGACCACCTGGAACCCACTCAAGGACCACTGTGAAAACCACTGAATTATAGTGTTCCAGTTCTATTGGGCTCCTGTCTCGATTGGATGAAATTGGTATCACGCACGCACGCGCGCGCACACACACACGCACACACACACACACACACACACACACACACACACAGAATAGCCTATCATAAAGGAAACTTTACACGAAAAATAAAAAAAAACCTAATTTTCACACTAGCAACCCAAGTGTAGAATAAACACATTGATTCCAGTTTTGAGCGTTAAAGCAGTTGAAATTATCTTCCAAAAATGATGTCATTTGTTTGGCATCTGTTGTTTGTGTTCTATAATTGAAACAGCCAGCTGTTTGGGGAATAGGGTCTATTATAACAAACGCGCTTCTCCTGTCCTCCTCCATCCAAACCGTGTTTTGACAGTGACAAAGAAGGAAGATAACATTGTCTCCTCTCCTCTCCATACACCGGGCAGACACACCCCATGTGTCAGTGAGAGAAGTAGAACGCACACCAGCAAGCGGACTCCGCGTTTCATTCTTTTATACGTCGGATCATTTGAAGTCTTTCGTAACACATTATTGCGACAAGATTAGTGACCACCATATTGCGAAATCGATGGACATGTTGGCAGGAACATCGGCAGAATTCTTGAAGCTGTCATTATAGCTCAAACTTGGATTTTTGGATGCGAAAAAGAACGAAATATCATATTCAGCAACTAAAGGATTCTTTCCGATATTCACTCGGGGAAGCAGAAGCCGCGTGGTTCAAACCCGTCAGAGGAGCGCAACTTCTTTGGCACTCAAAGGTAAAACATGCCTCCCGTCTCTATCTATTCTACAGCACAATTGTTCTCAGTTTTAGTAGCTTGCATAGAATGCATTAGAAAGATTATGGTGCGTGTAATTCATTGTAGGCTATAGGCTACCGCTATAGGCTATATATATCTAATGAAAAATATCTGTTAAATATTATCCACGCTGTCGCTGAATGACAACGACATAGGGCTGTACTTATAAAGTTCACCAACATGAATGATTGATGATGTATTTATCTCTATCCTGCATGGTCAGAAGATAATTAATCTTATCCGCAGGCTTTGTCCTGTTTAAGGCAGGATCTTGTTTTCATGTGGTCTATCCCCTTTGACAAACACCTGCTGCCCAAAAGTACACAGTGATTAGGTGTGAGCATACTAGCCTAGGCAGAATATTGGCACACTGTACATGCATCATATCATAGCCTACATTTGGATTAGTCCCTTTGCTGTTCATTATGTGCCATTTGACCATGACTATTACTAATATTATCTAATGTCCACATGTATGATCCATGATACTATTGTTTTGTGTAAGAGGGATTTAGGACCTCTTTCCAAATTGAACCCTATGCATGCTGTCTCCAGAGACCTTGTTGAGTTGACTACAATGGATGCATTCAAGTGTTGAACCAGTAAATATTGACCATGTGGAAAGTACACATTCTATGACATTATCATATTTCACTATTTGATTGAGTGCTAATTTGCATGGTTGAGTGCTTCCACAGTATTATTGCGCACATTTGTTGTTTCATGAGTTCATATTTATTCGAATGGATTGGAAAGGGACCACTGTTACTGTAAAGTAACAGTCTCTCTGTCAAGAGTATAGTACGCAAACAAATCAAATAATTAATTAATTAAAGCTGTACCCTCAACTTGATTCTTAGACATTATTGGCTTAATACCAACATGTCCTTAGACAGTGTGGAACTACAGATCTGCGTATAGCTTGCCATTTGCCAGGCGAAACCACGACCAAAATAGAGAGGAACTTTATCTGATGAGTTCCCTCCTGATACCATGAACGCAGTGTTGACAGAAAGTTGAGAGGCATGTCACTGTGAGGTGTGAGGGGCCTTCAGCAACACTTTACGGTTACCCATTTCCAGCTGAATATATAGCCTCATAAACATGATTGGTATAAATTCATGCCTGACAATGGTCCTTATAGCCACACATACTGTATGTTCCCTGCTGGCCTAGGATTGAATAAATCTCGCCATTCACTTCCCTTTCCTACTGTCTACCTATAGAAAATCAAAGGGGACTGACCAAAACAATAAAAAAGCATATATTTCTTTGTTTTTGAGAGGTGCTAGGCGCTAGCCCCTCCTATGTCCAGCTTTGAGTGTTTGTGTAAACACAAACATTATGTAAACCCAAACATTGGTGACAAAAGTGAGGATGCAAATTGTGATTGGCCGGAATGTAAGGAATGATGTATGATGATAAGAGCACCCCTCACTAATTACGTCACCATCAATACCTAGTACCAAGCATACACATTCGTACCAGCACGACCACAATACTTGTGCGCAATGCTTGCGCAAGTAAATATTGCTGCAAGCAGCTATAAGACGGGGTCAAGCCCAAAAAGAAAACATGGTTGACATGGCGTAGGTAGACTGGAGATTTTTTTGATTACGCTGATTGGCTGAAGGGGTTGTTTGTAAACGCTGTAGTCCCGTATTCAGAGTCAGACTGCATGTATGGAAATGCTAAAAAAATGGCAGAAAAGTGGATTGAGCAAATCATAACAATTTACTCATCGATCTAAAGGTCAGAGGTCTTTTGATGAATGATGTGAGCTTCAGTTCCTGAGGGATCCTCACGTGGAAATTGCAGAATTTCGTGAAAAACTATATATTTTCATGAAAACAAAAGGGGTCTACTCTACGCCCTTTGGGCTTGACTTCTAATAATCATCTTTATTTATATGCAACACCTTTCTTTCTAGGTTTAACACTTCTCATGTAGCCTGGAAACCAGACGAATCTGCCAAAGGGAAAAAAGGGAGATTGGTCTGGCACTCCTCAATTGGAATTACATTTAGCTCAACCCAGAGTTGTGGGTGACCAATCAGAGCCCACTATTCAAAGTGAGATTTTTTTGCTGTGACGTTGGAATCTGTTTGTAACCGCCCCTTGGAAATAAATCTCTCCACACCAAAGTCAGGGAACGTTCTTTATTTGCTCAGTAATTTCTGTACCTAACACGTTTGATTGAACAAAGAGTTAGTTGCTGCAAGACTCATTTTAATCGTTAAGCCAGTGGCCAACATAAATATTGAATTGGTTTGTATGCTCATCTGTCGCTATTTCCCAAACTGGTTTATCTGGTACAAATGTGAAGCAATAGTTCTGAGACACACCCAGTGGTGGACAAACTACATTTACTGTACGAGTACTGTAGTATAATTGAGTATTTGCTTTTATGAAAACGTAGGACTTTCACTCCACTAGCCTATATTTCAAAGACAAATACCGGTATTCGTGCTTTTGACTCGGGTACATTTTTACAGTATCATGGTCAGTTACAAGGTTAGTATGTAAGTGCATGCATTGTGAAAACAATACAGTAATGCATTGCATTACAAATAAAATGTCCTTACGTGTGTGTGTGTGTGTGTGTGTGTGTGTGTTAGGGCTTTCACTGCACTGCAGGGGTCAATAAGTCATGCTACAAACCATTCTGTGCTCCAAACAAACAGACAGACAGACCTACACACAAAGCCCCTTATTGTGAGCGCTTAGCACTGCTCAAAAAAGCAATTACTCTAGTACTCAAGTAAAATTCGTACAGAGCAATGAGCAACAACATGTAGTTGATTATTATTGGACCAGAAGTATACTTTGACTGAAGTACTGGGGTTGGGTCCTTTGTCCACCACTGGACACCAGATAAACTACTGTCTTAACTCGATGAACATTTATATAATTGACATTGAGTGAAGCAGGAAGTGCTATAGCCAGTTGTCTTTCATCTGATGAGCCACTGAGGGAGGAAGCCATCTTGCCCTCTACAGCATTGTCAGAGGCTTAGCCACGCATGAACAGCCGGCTGTACAGTATGCGGAACATCTTGAGGGAACTCTCTGACAATGATCCAAATGTGTTCCCCGTTTCAGTGACCAGAACCCATACCATGCAAATGACAGTTGCTGTGGTTATTTGAGCGGCGCACAGGTCTCCTTTTAAAGGGCTATGTGTGTCCCTAGTGTCTGTCTGTCTGTCCCTGGGTGTTTAGTGTAGGACCTTTGACCCTGCTGTTTAGACAGTACGACACATTGACCCCTGCAGATGCTGGGCCATGCATAGCTAATTACATGCACGCACGCACGCACGCACCGCTCAGGTCACACGGATAATTGTGATTTTCTTTTTTTTAATAAAAAAATAAGCTTTTTTACTTACTTTAAAAAAAACTTTTTACTTTTTATTGAATTTTAATCAAAAATACATGTAAACGAAACGACTACTCCGTTTATAATCTCATTCAAGATGGCATCCAGACAGTGTATTACTCATTTAAAACTTAATCAGCACGCTAAAATGTGTATTTGATTACGCTGATTGGCTGAAGGTTAGAAATAAGCCATGTAGTAGCTGCATGCTCTGTATCTGACTTGTAAAGTTTTGTAAACAAAACAACTCCATGGGTCGTTGAGCTAATATGTCCCATAGCCTGAAGAGATGCGACAGGTTCAGATCTGATTGGTTCAGAAGCACACAGCCTTCCGTTTCAGACTGAAAATTCTACATAAAATTCCCCAAAAGCCATTGCACGCCATCTTTAAGGAAAGTGAAGGATGGGGGGGGGGGTTGATGATTGGGTTGATGATTGTGATTCTTACAGTTGCCACAATGGCCAATGGCATCCCACACGGTGAAGTTGATGGAGTGGAATGTGTCTGTTCTGGTTTGGGACATATCAGGTTGCAGGGCGACATTGTTGATCATAGATGCTTTTGTCATTAGGTTGTATGAAATAAACAGGTGATGAGGATTGGGCAACTGTTGCTCCCCTCCCTCCATGGGGACTCAATCCTGTGTGTGTGTGTGTGTGTGTGTGTGTGTGTGTGTGTGTGTGTGTGTGTGTGTGTGCGTGCGTGCGTGCGTGCGTGCGTGCGTGCGTGCGTGCGTGCGTGCGTGCGTGCGTGCGTGTGCGTGCGTGCGTGCGTGCGTGTGTGTGTGTGTGCGCGCGCGCTTGCATGCGTGTGTCTTCATCTGTGACCAAGTAATTGACTGCCCTCGTGTGTGCGACTTGAGGTGTGAATGATTAAAGAACAAACTTGTCACAGTCTTTTTTAGAATCTAAAATCCCAGTGATTAGGGATGAGGAACACTGTCTGACAGCTGCAGCTGGTTATCAATTGAGAGTCAGAATGTGTGTTGAAATGGATCCCACACAGTCAGATCTGGAGTGTTCATTATTTCCACTGGGCTGAAAGGCAGGGAGGCAGAGATTATGCTTTTGCTGTCTGTTGTGTGTCTGTGTGCTAAACGTGGATACTGCTGGACCGATTAGGGTGACATTTTGCATGCACACTCCCAAATGGTTTTCAAGTTGGCCTCATTTGGGGCTACTATAGGCCACGTCACTTCACATGTTGGCCTTCTCTTGAACTTTATCAAACATTTTTTCATTATTTTTTTCTTTGTTTTTGCTAGTATCAATATCAGTCAGATTTGTGATTTGTCATATTAGATTCTGATTTACTAAGATTAGATTTTCTTCCAAATGTTGGAGGAAGGGCCCAAAATTCACGAGGGGTAATTTTTGGGTCTCATCTACAGCGCGCCGCTCAGAACTCTAAGGGAACTGCTATTTTGCCAATTTATTCAGAAATATTACAGAACCTAACCCGACTGAAATTTGGGTTTTTATGGCACTGACAAACTAATAAAGACTAATAAATACAGTTGCTGGCAACAATGGCGTTCTAAGTACATGCAAGTTATAGGCTATTCCACAATGGAATCTAGCAGCTATGTTGCAGCTGACAATAGGAGACAAAATACAAAATGTCATGTATTCACCTCAATGAAGAAGGAATCCAAGATTGATTCCATGGAGTCATAGTTTGATGCGCTCTGTGCCGAAGTCAAAGTCAAAACATTATTCTTGAATGAAATCTGCATTATTATTTTAAGCTACACATGCTATGCTCTTGCTTTCCTCTTCCTTAGTAAAATAAACGAAACTTTCTCTCAGGTGGTCAGCTTGCTCAATACTACCAAGACAGTTAGTAAAGCAATCAGCATACAGTAGTAATCTTAGTAATAGCTACAATACTCTTGCCCCTTTCCCTCTGGTTGTGTATAATTTTGTTTTGTATGCTGTTTAAGGAATCCACTGCCATTTAAGAGTTCTGAGGACTGTATTTTCAGAAAAAAAAGAAAAGAAAGAAAAAACCCCAGAGCAGATGTGTGCATTTACAGCTTTTTCAAATTCAGAAGTTTATCCTCTCTTTATCACAACTCGTGTTTAATACCAGGTCCATTGTTGCATGTATCATAAAGCTGAAAGAGTTGTCATAACATAGGCATTTATTTACTTAAGGGATTTTTGCCCACATGTGGCAAAAGGGGGCACGTTTGAGTTCCTTTCTTGAAATGCGCTCTGTAAGCATAGTCCATCTGTCTCTTCAGGCAGTAGCCTCAGGAAATTGTACTCTGAAAGCCAAAGACAACAAGCCACTTGGAATGAGCAGAACGGGAACTTCATAGAGCAGACAGAGGTGGAGGCGGAGAACACAGATCCATTTCACTACTCTCCAAAATAGTAGCAAGTTAACAGTCTGGGACCACCAGTGTGCTATAGCCAGCGTACACTGTTTTCCAAAATCCCTATGATGTTTAGTCAGCAATTTCCTTTTTATAAAGTCCACAGCGGATGCCTCCTGAAATGAAAAATCAATTTTTGATCCCTGGCAATTACTTTAGGCCAAGGGTCGTATGTCACGTAGAGTGTCTAGAGGACACTGGAATGGGTTAGATGCTTCTGCAGTATCATATTAAAATGTTTTAAGTCCACTAGTTAAGCCTTTGAGGAGAAAGCTCTGGCCTCCTCTGACGTAAGAAATATACTGAGATGCTTGGCACTGATTAGGTCTATCTGATGGGTGCATGGTGTTGCATTACTAAAACCTGTATGCGTATATCAGTCACTGGGGGTCTCCCAAGGGTCTATATGCCCTGCCTAATTGCCTATAGTACTTGACTTAATCCTCTTTACCCCGTCGAGGGGCATAGGGCATCCGCCCTATAGTACATATGGTCTCATCCTTTTTTTCCGTCTACACCAAATCTCTTTGCAGAAATAGCCGACCTACAAGCTCACAACAACACGTAGATCTGCTTTTTATTCCGCCGCCAAATGTTCACCTATCATGACATTCTCAGAATAGAGGTAGCTAGGGTTCTTGTGGTTAAGCAGCTTTGACAAAAATACAAACTAGATGTATTCAGTGAAACTGTTAATGTTGACACTGTGACACTGCATTGATTATTGCTATGTTGTGCGTTTGATAGCAATTAAAAGATTGCAATGTATAGAGGCTCTTCAAATGTATCAGTGATCCCCCCATTAAAAAAGCCCAATAAGCATTATTGGCATGATGTTTGGCATTGCCTTTAAGCAGGGTCATAAACATTTACTTTAAAAGCAGCACCAGTTGTTTACCGACTCTTAAAGCTCCAGTAAAGTATAGTGAATGTGTTTACAGTGGTGGAAAAAAGCCCTTGTGTAAATGATACCCGTTATTACAGTACATGTTCAACTGTGATGAAGACTGTTTTATATTTTACAAACTTTACAAACTGACTTTGGCCCAGTCATGAACACGTTTCTTTTCTATTATTTATTTTCGAATGTGTGATGGGATTGCTGAAATACAATGACGTAGACTAAAGATAATACTAAAATATAACTTTTTGTCTGTTGGCCAAAATGGGTTTTTGTCTTTCTTTGTATTTTTAAGCCAGTCATATACTGTAGAGTTGTCATTAGGGAGTGTAGCACATTTACTTCAGCCATGTATTACAGTGGCAATTAGCAAATGTAAGAATATTCAATTTGAAATTAGCAAAGTATTTAATGTACAAACAATTGGAGAAAAGGCACAATTTACACAACACTAATGATAATGATGTCCAACAAATCTATGAAGCTATCAAAGCTGCAGCATCAAGAGGCAACCCTACTCAGTCACCTACTCACTTCAGCTAAATATAGTAGACAATCAGCTAAATATAGTGAGCTATACTGAGCTTCTTATCAAGTTACATGGAAGGCTTTATATAAAAAAGATAATTTTGCAACATATGCCATTGTCATATGCAACACTATTTTATACAGTATATACTGCCCTACAAACCCAGAGTGCAGTGCAGTACAGTAACTACAGAAAAAAAAGAATTAAATGATAAATGGGTTTAAAAGGGTTTCAAACTGGTAGTAGGTAATTGATATTACACTAATTGTATATCTGTTCTTGAGGTAATTGTTTATCCCTCAAAATCACGAGGGCTAATATAACCTTTGGTAGTGTATATGCAAATAAGTCAGTATGTCCAAAAATTACTGCACTTTGGCTTTGTAGGGCAGTGTAGTGGGGGTCCATTCTTTAGCTCTCTCTCTCTCTCCTTCTCTTAGCCCGGCTAAAAACATTGAAGACTGCTTTATATTCCTGTGGTTTTAACACACAGTAAACGCACACAGGTTAAATCTTAAGTGTGTTGATTGGAATGGGACCGCTTTCTGTGCAAATAATACAAAGAGTGTGTTAGGATGCACCTGTGGTAGAGTGAGATTGCCCTCTTCCCTTTTAGCCGCTGCCGGTGTAGATTAGATTTGACTGCAAATGATCAATGTGGGTTTTCGCTTCTGGTTTCCTCCCATTGCTTGATAATGGTGATTTATTCAGCAATTCAGTGGAGTTCTAGCTGTGCTGTTTCCATTTCTGTGTCTCTCCAAAAGCCTCACCTAAAACCCTAACCCTGACTGTTTGTCTCACAGTGATTATCTACAGTGATGCCTAAATCCATCAAATCGGCATCCAGGTCCCGGTCCCGCTCAAGATCCAGATATAGATCCAGCTCAAGCTCTCATTCCAGAAGTCGTTCCAGATCCCGCTCGAGGAAGCATCGCTACAGGTAAATTCTACGCAAGTACTCTGTGGCGCAGTGTTCAGGCTTGAATAAAACGACAGTGTTATAATTTAATAAATGCCAAGCTGACTTTTATTAGCTGCTTAATTGTGTCCTGTGTTTCCACAAAGAAATGAGTATTTCCTGTGAATGGTAGAGGCATCATCTATTTTAGTTGTGTTATTTCTGTCCTGAAGCTGTGCTGGTGTGTATGGAAAGCAATAAACGCTCGGCACATTGCTCTGCCAGACCTCACAAATTGAAACAAGATAAGGGTTGCTAACAGAGTCCTGACAGGTATGCCACAAGCAGAAGAATACCTCTGGCACAACAAAGGTCCAAAGTATAAAAACCCGGCAAAGGTTGTTGCCAATGTGGAAAAACAAATGTATTGAATTTAAAGACCATGCCATAAGCAATGGTCCCTCCAAACTCTATGCACATGATTTGATTTGTGCTTTCATGTTATGCTATGGTATTATTCAAATTCCAAGACTTTGGTGCTTTGTCATTGTGCTGTTCAGTTAAATTGCATAACGGGGGGGGGGGGGGGGGGGACCCACTGGCCTAGTGGCGCAGCATGCCACATATAGGCTCTGGCCTAACAGCACGTTGTGTGTTCGAGTCCCGTTCATGACGACCTTTGCTGCATGTCTCTCCCCTTTTCTCTCTCCCTCCCTCTTTCCTGTCTGTCTTTACTGTAACTATCAATAAAGGCACAAAAGCATAACAGGGACTAAACTCCAGAGAGAGTACCTACAGTATTATCATTCCAAGGCAGATGCTTTGATTTCTTACTCCAAAATTGTGTATTTCCTGTGCTTTATGAAGTTGATGCTCATATAAACTGACATGGCTGTAGCAGCATGCTAATGGATCCGGGACTGCAGCCCTTTATCCAAAGGAAATTAATGTGTATGAAAAACTTAGCTCTAGGCTACTGTAGGATGTCTGTCACGAGTCAATTTCCATGTAGGATTGTTTATAATACTTTTTGCACAAATTACCACACCACAGTGGCTTCATGGAAATATTCGGTCGATGCATTTGTTGTATTGTTTGGAAGGCGCCAGGGAAATTCCTTGGTCGTGGGGTCATATGTGCTGGCTGTGATAGTGTCCACTTGTGAGGGAGACAGAGTGTGGTTTAAATGTGACGCCACTCCCACATACAACTGGCAAAAATGACTGTGGCAAGGCAGTCGAGAGGCATGGCAACTCGTTTCCTGGCAGATGCACGGTCTGTACGGCTAGTATTTGAAAGAAAAAAAAAGAAAGGCAACAAGAAATGCATGCTCTCGCCTCCAGAACACCATTTGCATACGTGTACATGGCCATGTACATGCATGAACACATGCACACTATTTCACACTCACAGTTTATTTGCATCTACTGTTGAGATATCCCTGGAGCTAATAGTAGCAGCTTTCTTTGCCACATTTGGGCTGATCCAACGGTGGAAAAGTGAGAGGACACAGGGGACCCATGAGAAGGAGATATGCCCTGGCTTCCTGTCCTCGTCTAGTTCCAGCCTTAACCACTCTCTCCCCAAGGGGTCCAAATGAGTCCGAAATTAGTAAAACGTTAACTTTCTCACACACACACACACACACACACACACACACACACACACGGTATCAAGTGATTTAACACAGGGGTAGAAGTTTCAGTGTACCCTACTTGAAAGCGCAACCACTTTAACCCTGGCATCCCAAATTTGGGCATGACATTATAGGATGGGGGGAAAAGATGAAGATATAGAAAAACTTCATCCACCAAGTTATACAACTTTTTTGTGGCTAAGATGAACACAATAAGACTCCAATTTCCACAAACCACTATTTATTGTTGTGTAAAATTGGGTGTTCAACATAGTTGTCATTTTGTTTTTGTATGTAGTACATAAGCTATCAAGTTGGATAGTTTAGAGAATGTTGATCAAGTAGTGCTTAATATAAAATAAGTAGTAGCAGTTGTCTGTCTGAAATGCCATTTTTAACCACAGGTCTCTTTGCTGGCTGGCCAGCCAGTGTAATTGGCAAGCGTAGCTTTGAAGGATTAGAACAGAAATGTTTCCCATATGGCCATGTGACTACTCTCTCTGCACAAGGGCTGGGCATAAGGGATGCAGAGTCTGTAGCTCACACAGTGATTGTGCGGCGCTGCTCGATGCACTGCCTTCTTTAACTAACTCCGTATTCCAATGAAAAAGCACACTAGGTGAGTCCTGTCTGTTTATGTGCTCTGTATATTTTAAAAAGGTTTTTCCAGGATTGCTTTTCCTTGCATCGTGTTGCCTGGAAAGTTTTGTTAAATGGTATTTTTGTATGCTTCTTTTAAACTGGATTTTGTGTGTTTCTCTGAATGGTATAACTTAAGTAGACTTTTTCAGTCTAGTATTTATCTACTTTATCTACAACATGAAGGTGGAAAAATGTGAATGTGACGGAGCAGTTGCTGAATCTTATTATTAGGTAAAAGAAAAGAAAAACGTGCATGGCATGATTGTTTGTCGTAAACCCCTAAATTATTAGTCGATACTTACAAATGTAATAGAATGCATGTGGTGAGTTTATTATTGAACGCTGCAAAAGTGCTGAATATAAAACATCATGTAGCAGCAAGCTATATGATTGTGTTTTTAGAGACTTCCACTGCACCTCTGTCTTCTTGTCTGTGGTGTGTTGTCAGTGGTGCACTACAGCCCCCATGTGTTCACTTTGGGTCTCACAGCTTTGTTCAGAGCCAACAGACATTGTGAAATTGCTCCTTTGTGGACACCTCTCACTGGCGCTGCAGCAGTTAAATATTAACATGTGTTTTCATACTTCCCGTGATGTATTTGGCAGACCCAGCTGCATCTATGTGCAGTTTATTTATGATATTTCTTTGCCAGCTGTTACCCCACGTTGCTTAATTCTTCCTCGTTTTATATTGAAAGTTGAGTCTTTTGTGCAATGAATGGAAATAGGTAATAATATTACATCTTCCCATACACTGCACAAAATAACCGATTACTACTACTATTAATTAATGTCACATATAACATTAATACAAATTCATACATATGTAATGATTGTATTAAGTGTTTTAATACAACAACTGATATTACTAGGCTATGTTGCATTCATATGGTACATACTTTTATTTAAAGTTACACATGGCCTTCCTCTCTGCCCTTACAGCTCTAGGTCTCGCTCAAGGTCACGTTCCAGGTCCCATTCTCCATCTCACAGCCGGGAGAAGAAATATCCACGGAGCTATCAGAACAACCGCGAGTTCCGTGGCTACCACCGCGGCTTCCGGAGGCCCTACCACTTCAGGGGCCGGGGGCGCGGCTACTTCCAACGGGGCCGCTACCAGCGCGGTGGATACAACAATAACAACAACAACAACTTCCGCAACAACTGGAAGAACTACCGACAGTACCCCCAACAATATCAACAACAATATCAGCAGAAGCAGAAGCAGCAGCAACAGCCGCAGCAGCAGCAGAACCATTCACGGGGCCGTTCGCACTCCCCCAAGAAGCGCTCTGGAAGCCCTCACACCAGTCACTCGCACCAGTCCGACCGGTCTTCCTCACCCCGATCCAGGCACTCTCACCAATCTTCCTCTTCTTCGCACTCCTCCTCTCCCAAATGCAGGTCAGCTGTGGGGTTGGCCAGGCAGAATTCCAAGGATGTGAACCAGGAGCCTTTAACCTCCAAGGAGCTCCAGGGAGGAGGAGGAGGAGGAGAGCGATTAGGTGGAGATGAGGAGCAAGTAGAACCTGCAGGGGTTCTGGCAGGAGGCGATGATGGCTCAGCTGGTGTTGGAAAACTCGGGGGTGCCTGGCAGAGCGTGACAGACTACAACAGCAGCCCCAAGAGGGCCAGTCTTCTGACAGGCTCAGCTGACTTTGCTGGCCAGGTCACCCCAACTCATAACCACTCTGATCTGTCACCTAAAAGCACAAATGCCACCAGCAATGGTGCTTCCTCTTGGCAGGTGGTTGGTAAAAGCACCTCAAAGAAAAGCCCCACATCTATGTTTCAGCCCTTCTCCAAAGAGGATGATCTAGATGGAGATACGTCAGCAATGTCCTCTGCCTTTAAAAGGTAAGCACAACATTTCTCCGATGTCTGTATTCTAAGATGTTGTTGTAGTTTTTCTTTTGCTTTGATAAAGTTTTGAATTAATTAATATCCATTTGGTTTCTAATGCAGTCATCAGTGGGTTTGTTATTATTTCAGAAGTCCGTTTTCCTTTCTTTTTTTTACGTATACCACACGATAATTGCCCTTGGTATTTTTCCTTGGCTTATGCGCCGCCTCAGGAAATAGTGGTAGTCATAACAAACCAAAATAAGATGAAAGAGCTTATAGAGCTCTTGTGTTTTCTTGTGTGGAATTCTAACTGCAATGCTTTGCAATGGCATATCTTATGGCCTTACTGTATGCAGAAAAACAGACTGCTTCTGTACCTTGCTTTGGCAAAATAAGTGCAGATAAAGTATTTTTAATTACACTAAATTGACCGGCTTAGACCGTCATGTACACATGATTGTTAACAGATATTGCAAAAATGAATGACTTAACATACAGTTGTAGGCCTACTCATTACACTTGAATTCAACTGTGTGTTGAATTTGTATGTGTGTCTGTATAGTGTTCAATAGTACAGTATGTTCAGTTAGATGCAACTATTAATCATTTCTTTCCCTTTGTTCAGGTTCTTGGAGGAGCAAAACAATAAGAAATCCAAATCTTCCAGGGAAAATGACATGAAAATGATGGCAAATCATATGGATATGGAGGAAGAGAAAACAAATGGAGGCATCTTTGACTCTATGTCAAAAAAGCACAAGGAGGACATTGATGTGTCTTTGACCAGCTTCCTGAAAGCCCCTCCTTTTGAGGAAGAGGAAGGCGAGGTGCCAGCCAAGCCTTTCACAAGGACACTTCGTAAAGAGTGGGACAATGGTGATGAGTATTCTAAACCCAAGATAACGATCACCCGCTCAACCCATGGGCTGTTTGAAGAGCGCTTTGGCAAGTGTCAGAACCTGGCCTACTTGCAGGTAGCCAAAGATGATGATCTTGACCTCGATGCTGCGGCGGAGGAGATATACCGCAGTCGAAAGCAGGACAAAGCGGCCGCCATTGCAGCAGCCCTCACCAAGAGGGAGATAGTAAACATGCTGAGAGAGCTCTCCCCAGAGAGAGGCTGTTTCAAAGGCAGGAGGATGGAGAAATCAATCTCCAGCCTGACTCCCTCCCCTCCATCCTCAAGGAGAAACTCTGAGAGGGAGATGTTCATGGTGAGGGGAGATGACTCACCCCCCAGGGCCTTGAGGAAAAGAGAGGCAAAATGCAATGTCAGAATGGATTTCCTAGGTGATGGCCTGTTGAGGTAAGCTGCACTACTGTATGTAGTGGTCACACTGGTAAAAGTCTCTAATCTCTGTATGTAACTGATTGTTTCTCCTTAATCGGACAGAAACGATAATGCATTCCTTTTTCTAGCCATAGTCTTCATTGTTCAAACAGCAAGCAGCCATGCTGTTTGTAACGTTTCGTGAGAATGAATATGATAAAAACCAAAATTGAAAATGGGAGTTTGTTGAACTAATACTTTCAATTATTTTATCATCTCTTGATAAGGCTGTTCTTTATGTCTTAGCTTCTTTTGTTTCTTTACAGTCAAAAGCTCAAAACAAAGTCAACAATACCATAATTGTTACTTTTGTCTGATTTACAGCTCGTCTGATATTATGGCAGAGGAGCGCCAGTTGTCTCAGGATCTTGTGCAAGCTTCAAAAAAAGAGCAGGAGTTTCGCTCTATCTTTCAGCATGTTAAGGCCACTCAATCAAAGAGGAGCCCCTCTGAGCTTTTCTCTCAACATATTGTGGCCATCGTCCATCACTCAAAAGGTGAATTTTGCCTCTTTCTTCACATTTTCTTGGGAATAAGGATTTGTATCCATGTCATGCAAGGACTGAGAAGCTTCAGTGACCAATATCTGCATTTGTTGTGTTGCACATAAGCCAATGTATTGGCCAAAAAAGTGCATATTTCAGGAATAAGGACAGAATGCCCCTTGTCAAGCTTTGAAATGACATTATAGAGAATGCATTTCTTACTGGTTTCAAGAGTGAGTGCAAGAAACAAACTGCAAATGCATACTTCATGTGAGAGAGTGAGTGCCTAAGTTTTCAGTTGAAGCAAGAAAAACACCATAATTGCAAGCTCAGTGGTTTGTCTCCGACAGCTGTGGTATGTTTTGTTTTCTTTCCTTTTTTTTTCTTGAGGTCAGACATACAGAAACGATCTCAACCTGCTTCTACAAACTCTGATAACATTTGATGTAGCATGAGAACATTTAAATTATATTGTTTAACACACTTAAAATTCACATCTATTAGCTTGTATTGACTAAACAGTATTAATTGTACAGTTGCATTTCATTGCATTCAATATCCAAGTCCAGCACATCTATTTCTTAAATTTCTCTATATTACAATGTATGTACCTATTATGTTATTATTCAGTGACTAATATGTATAACATTTTGAGTAAATTGCTACCCAAATATAAAAGACGCGCCTGCGCCTGCTCGCACTCACCCATGTGCACACCACACACACACACACACACACACACACACACACACTTATCTCAAATGCCATTCTTATTGTCTGTCTCTACAGCTCAGCACTTTCCGCCTCCTGGGATGACTTTAAATGAGCGTTTCTCCATGTACCAAAGAAGAGCAGCCGAAAAGGAAACGATGAAGCCTCGAAAAAGCCCAGAGATACACAGGTAGAGTCGCCTATTGAGTGACCCTCTCCCCCACTCAGTGTGCTGTGGCTTCAGCCTCTTATAACGGCTTTCAGGTATTTCTCTCACCTGTCATGCTACAACGTGCTCCAGTGGTGGTGAAATAATGTCTAGAAATGTTCAATGCTCGATGTTCATAAGGATTCCTGTTTCTTGTTATGAAAGCTGCAATGCAGAACTTATTTCCATGTATAGAATGTTATTTTAACCATTCTGACTCTATGGTATGCGCACTGTATGTAAATACAATATAATAGTGCATCTGCACTGCAGTGGTTCGAAGTGGTCTCCCTACTCGTCCATTGAATAATTTTGACCCTGGTGTTGGGTTCGACACCTGCTTGACAAATTCTGTAGTATCCCCTGGCCAAAGGGCCATTGCCTATTGGCTGAACAGTAGAAATTTTGTCTATCATCCGGGAGACCGGTTTTCAAATCATAAAGGTTATGGATAGTAGCTTTAATCGTTTGTTTGTTTTGTTTTTCAATTTAGCTCCAATCCTGTCTTGCCATTGTGATCTGACTGGCACCTACTTTATGTTGATTCACTGTGAACATTTTAAATCTTTTGTCTTGAATGTGCTTCTCTCTTGTAGGAGAATTGATGTTTCTCCAAGTGCTTTTAAGAAACACGCTCACCTTTTTGAGGCGATGAAAGGCTCTGAGGATGCCAGTTACAAGGTGACCGAACATTTTGCAATATGAGGTGTATTGGGACAGACTCAGAGACAAACAACAGCAAGCACGTGAAGCCAGGCGCCTTTAGACTGCACTCTCTCTGTGAGCCGCTGGCTTCCTTTGAAGGGAGATGCATAAAGTCTAAGAAAGCAAATGCAGAATGTGGCACGTTGAATTTGTTGTTTGTTAAATACCCCCTCCACGTATGGTGCATTGATTAAAGTGTGGGTATGAGCCTGCCCTGGGCCATTGAGTCTAATAATGAGTGAGGGGTATGAAATGGAAGTGGCCAATTGCTCCTGTGCCCAAGCTGTACCAAAGGACTGTCATAGTAAGTATTCTTCTTTGGAAAAATAAGGAACGGAAATAATCAACAGCAAGCTACACTTGTACTAGCTGTGCTCATGCTCATATGTTTAAAACCTCTATTTTGTTTGGAATGAATCTCACAGTATTTCAGTTATGGTTGCGCATGAAATCAGACATAAATGTTTCTCCACAGAAAGGGCAACTACTACTGTACTTCACAGAACTATAAAAATATGTGCTGGCGCACACCTGGAAATATTTTTGTTTTTCTTAATGGAAACATGTTTTGTTTAGTTCCTCTTCTAATGTTTCTGCAAACGACCGTGGCAGACACGTGACAACATCCCTATGCTAATCCCAAGTCTGTCCACGACCTTGTGTTCTGTTTTTTAATTGCTCAGGACGGCACAGAAAAAACGAAGGGTGAATCTATGGACCTTCGAGTGGATATTGAGCGCCGCAAAAAGTACTTGGTGCGTGAGGGAGATTTTAATCAGGATGGGGCAAGAGATATAAGAAAATCCCCACATTCTAGTAGAGAGAGGTCTACGGAGAAGTCCTCCAAGCACCACAAGAAATCAAAGTACGTGCAATTGTTCCATAATTTTCCCAATCATCCACACACACTTTGAAGATAAAAATGTAATTGCACTATAAACCTTCTAACCCTACTCTAACCCTCCTTTTAGAAAAAGTAAGAAGAAGCACTCTCGCTCCAGCTCTTCCTCTTCCTCCTCATCCTCACACAGGGGAGACAACGTCCCCCGCGATGAGTCAGAACCCACAGAGGAAGGTTTTAGCAAGGCTCGACCGGGACCACAAGACCGTGGCGGTCATGTTGACAGAGGAACGTCACGTGGAGGATTTGTAAGTCAAGAGTTTTTTCTTTTTTTCTTGAAGAACGTAAGCCTGTTTCACGTGCAGTATGTGTATTTAACTTGTACGACTGACTGAATATTCGCTCTGCACCAATTTAAAGACCCCATGTCTTATATTACACCAATAAATTACAGCAATTCAGGATTCGAGGGAGGGGCTGGAACAGAGGAAATTACCAGGGAAACAATGCAATACAGGGAGACAGTAACCCTTTGAACGTGCAAGTTCAGCCTAAGAATGAAGACTGGGACCCAGAATACACCCCCAAGAGCAAGAAATACTACTTGGTAGGATTATGCTGTCTCATTCTTTTGCTCAGTGTTTCTCAAACGTTTTTAATTTCATGGATACCCAAATAGCTCTCAGATTTACAGACCTGAAAGGGTGTATTTGGAACCCCCTCAAAGAACCCTGGACCCCACTTTCAGAACCACTTTTTGCTTCTCAACCTTTTTTGGGCCAGCCTCCAGCCCAGTCCCCCCCACCCCCCTCCAATATCCAGGTCCCTTGCTAATCTACAAGTTCACAAGGGGTCATAATGCAACGCCTTGTGAGCTTGTAGACCTGCTATTTTAGAAACAAAATGGTTGATTCAGACCTGCTGAATCCATTGCATTTGTCAACACACTTGAAAATAGTGAGGCGTTTTTGCCCAGCACTGTTAGGACATATGGTCAAACTGATATGAGTATTAAATGGATTGGATACTACTATGAGCAATCTTGTGGAATAAGGAACAAAATATTTTCCCCCCATAATGTTGGCTGCAGCCTGACAAAATATGCTGTTGTGAAGGTGAATTTGGTGACCCTTTGACAACTACGCTACGGGGAAACGAGTGAATAGCTAGCAAATATGCATCATGAACATTGGGTGATTTTAACTTGGAATTTCTTAAAATAGTCCAGTAATACTGGACTATTTAATGTGCAAAGGACACCCAGGATCCAGAATACCTTCCGTTTGGCAACAAGCTATTGAAAATAAGCTTTTTATGAATGGACAAATTTGGGAATTAATTGAGACTGAAACCAGACAGGATATCAGTCTCCCAGATAGGTACTGTATCTACCATAATTATACCAAAAGACACTCAACTAAACACCTACAGCAATGGACTGATAAACCACACCTCACTTAACTGCCGTTTTATATAATGAAAATGTGCAGTCACATTCTCTGAACACCCTTTGAGAATCACTAATCTACATCATAGTGGTGAATGGAAGCACCACTCTGAGTGTGCTTCTTTCTCTGATCATGACATAACACATTATGTCAAACTAATATTTCTTCATCTTGGCTTTGTCTTTATCCCTCTAATAGCATGATGACAGAGATGGGGAAGCAAACAGCAAGGTGTTGGATGGCCGAGGGCGAGGCCGGGGGGGAAGCTTTACGCGTGGCAGAGCATGGTTCATAATACGGAAAGGCCCCGGGGGCCTCAACAACAGCAGCAGCAGCAACAACAGCCCCAAATGGGCCCACGATAAGTTTCATCCCAACGGGGAGCAAGGCGGACAGGAAGACGACAACACACAGCCAGACCACAAACAAGGAGGCAACGACAAAGGCGTTGAGAACACTTGAACGCTCAAATTTCACAGGCATCGGCTGAGAATGGGTGAAAAAACAGCACCAGACGTTTACGTTGGTTACATTGTTGGTTTCATGATGGCATTCTCTCTCTCTCTCTCTCTCTCGCTCCCTCTCTCTCTGACAAGATATTGAACAGATTCAATTCAAAGGACAACAAATCATAGGTAGTAGAAGAAACACTGTTTTAAACAGTAAAGATTTTTTTGTAAACGTTTTTTGAAGGATTCTAAATGCAACATAAGCACTAGGCTAGTTTCACTGTGCAGGGATTACAGTATGTGGTAATTTTCCTCTGTTTTGTCCAGTGAGCTGGTGAATATAAGCCCTCTGCACCTTTGGTGGGGTGTAGTTTGAACTAGCAAAAAGGAAAATCACAGCGTTTGTGGTTCCGGAGTTTGTGCCTTAGAGATCATCATCATAAGCAGGCTATCAAATAAACCGTTAATGTAGGATAGCCTAAATACCACACAAAACATCCGGAAGTGAAGACGAGATTGGGCCATGCATTAAGTGGATTATAGTTGTAGTGATTGTCATGAAGTGCATTTTTCACAATGAACACACTGAGTTGAGTTCAGCCAAGCCATTTGACAACACCTACTCGTTATCTGACAATGGGACCAAACTGTAAAGGGTCATCAGTTATTATTTTATGCAGTCTTGCATAGTGGAACATTTGACCAATCAGTTACAGTGTCTGGCTAATAGACTGTTAACCAAAGTGCTTTTCAACATGTGTGCTTTCATGGACTTTCATTGTGTTCTTTCTTCAGCCTGTTGGTTTTCAGATGTTTATACACGTCACTTAATTAGAGATCTTAGCTGGATCTTACATACTACCTACTGTATGTGTGATGATAATAATTGCAAGGGTGCAATTTGGAAGTCTTTTTTCCCTTCTTTTACATTGTTACATTTGGCCAAATTATTAATATATCATCATCACTGTCGGGTGGAATCCTTGTCCAAAACCGTTACATATCAGGAAATGACCTGTGTTCCTGTGTCACAAGCTCTTATTAAAGGTAGGGTAAGTGATATGTATTGGTTACACAAAAAAGGTCACTATAGTCTGATAGTACTTGTTGCTTTTATATTTTGCTTTTTTATTGATAGATTACATTAGTCTGACAGGAAATTGGGAGAGAGATGGGGGGTGACACAAAGCAATGGTCGTCAGGATCGGGACTCGAACCCGCAGCACACTGCCAGGCCGGACCACCAGCCCAGGTGGCCAGACGGCTACGCCAGCCGGCCGCCAGGGTCGATGTTTGATGTTTGTTCAGTAACAGGCGTATCCTCGTCTCTCCTGATTCATTTTCAGGTGGGTAGCCAATTTCTTTGCCAATCAGGAGAGAGTGTTCCAGTTCACAACAAAGTCTTATGCATAACTGATTAGCTCAGAGACAGGTGTGTAGGCAGGGATCAGACGTATAGAATAAAATAAAGTGACCCACACACCGTCTACACTTGCACAATAAGGACAACTTTATTTAGGCAACGTTTTGGTCAATAGACCTTCAGAGATGCCTGAAGAAGTGTGCCGGTTACTTTATTTTATTCTATAATGTTCCAGTTATAAAACAAATCTCCTCATTTCCTTGTGTCATCACTTCCATTTTCACTTGTTTGTACAATATCCTGTATGAGTTCTCTCTCCTAATTGGATGAAATTTGTATCCCGACCTGAAAATGCATGTTCTATTTAATAAAGAGCTGGAGCGACATGGAGACCCCTGTTACTGAACAAACACTATATCCATGAGCTATCAGAATATAAATCACAGAGGAGATTGTCTATTACCTGTATTTAGACTAGGTGCTGGATGTCAAGGCATCAAGGCAAACATCAAAGAAGAGGAAGAAACAGCCGCACACTAGTTTCTAGAGCTCCCAAGAGACTTACTTTATTAATGGCAAAAATGCAACGTTTTTTTTTGCCTGATGAAGACCTAAAGGGTTGAAACATTAATAAGGTCTCTTTGGAGCGCTAGAAATGAGTGTGCGCATGTTTCTTCCACTTCCTATCAGATTATAAAGACATTTAACACTTATTTTAACAACAAAATATCACTTACCCTATACCATATTCTAATAAATTTAAAAATTCTTTACAAATCTTTCAAACATAGCAGAAATAGAAGATCTACAAGCTCACAATGCATCGTGATGCGACACATTGTGAGCTTGTAAATCACTGTTTTTGCTACTTTTGCACAATGCTGTGACAAAGTATGAGATACTGAGAGGGCAATCACTTACTGTATGTAAAGAAAAACTATGGAGATACAAGGTTTCTGCCTAACAGCGATGAAATTCAATCTTACTGCATATTCATAATTTTGACTATTACTTTGACTATACTATATATTATGTAAAGGTATATAGGCATATATAGATATATATGCAAGCAATTTTAGAATAAATATTTTACTTGCTCTTTGGGAACTTTACTGTAACTGTATGTGTGTTTTTGTTTATTTTTTAATGAATTAAGGCCATGCTCTATTTGTGGCAACATTATTGGATGAGAGGGTTTAAATGTCTGCGTTCTTGGAGGTGGTTAGAGGTTGTGTAGCTGTTTAAATGCTATTTGTTGCACTTATGTGATTTGTAGACCTTGCTGTGGGTGCACCGCTGTTTATTGTACAGTATAGGATAATAGGTTGTGACTATTGTGCTTTAAACACACTTGGCAGAGCAGAGGATAATTGCTTTTTTAAATGGTTCTCATCACTGTTTTTTCTTAGAGATTGTAAATTAAAGAAACTATGGTTACTGGGATTTCGTGGGTGATTTCCTTTTCATATGAATGTTGTCTTTGCATAATCGCTAGGATACTTTGAGGTGGTGGCTGCCTGGTTCAAGTCTGTAAATGTTGAGAAAATCGGAGTCAGGAAAGAAAATATTAAGAGCCGCTCTCTCTCTCACTCTCTCCCCCTGCTTTCAGTAGCCCACACTAACATCATAGTTGTTCTCAGCTATTTTTAGGAGCTGATTGGCCATTATTTGACAATTACAGCAATTATGCAGACGTGTCCCGATTTGTATCCACTTTCATTCTTTCAACCTGGCATGCCTATTTTGGGCGTGTCATTTGATGTAAAAAATTATAGCTCTCAACACATCGCAACGTGATGTGTTGTCATGTGTAGATCAATTATTTTTGAGGTGCTCATTAGCTTATCCTACAATATGATGTAATCATATATGGGTATACTGTACATGCCTGGCATCGTCATGGTAATACATACCCAGTTGGCTAGCATCATCATCATGAGACACATCCAGTAGGAAAGTATAAAAGAAGGTTAAGAAGAGGTCTACATTTAGTTAGCAGCAACTAATACTAGCGACACGGGAGGCTTCAAAGCCGTTCATACGAGACAGAATTTTCAGCCTTACAACCCAGATATTGTAGTGTAATAAGCTTCGGCATCCCGGTTGGGTTTTAACTCGGACAAACAGCACTAGTTTGAGCTAAACATCAGTTAGCGGCATGCAAAGAAAACCGAGCTGCCTTCATCTTAACAAGTTCATCTGTAAGTTAGTTGTCAACACTCATTGACGGTGGCTGCTGTGTGAAATGTGTCACTGGACGATACATCTGGAAGGAGAACATGGGAAGGACCAGGCTGCTGTGGTGGTCAGACACTAGATCTACTGCTTTGGAGGAGACAGAAACCAGAGGAGAAGAGATCACATTGAAGTACACGTCTTCAATGCAGTGTCTTTATGCTGGAGGAAGTTGACTCCAGTGACCCCTGGAACAAGAGAACATCACCTTGAGGTTCCCTCCAGGCATGAGGACCACACAGCTGTGCTGATTGACAACACTGTCTACCTCTGGGGAGGGTTGACTAACCAAGGTTACTGCAACAGACACCCACAGATGGTTCAAACCCAGGGTGTCTGGGACTGTTCCAAAGGAGAGGAGGAACCACTCAGCCACAGGGGAAGGTCATGTTTATCCATGGAGACCATGACACCTACAAGTTGGACACCAGCACAATGGTCTGGTCTTTAATTAACATCAGAGGAACTAAACCATCTCGTGCAGGTGGTCATTCTGCCACCATCATCGGGACAAAGATTTGAGTGTTTGACACAGAATGTTTGACACAGAGACCAACCAATAGATGAAGAACTTCACCTTCTGAACTTCACCTAACGGAGACCACCAGTGGTCCTTTGGGAGGCACAGCGTGCGCGTAATGCACGCACCGGGTTCTCAAAATGCATTTCTTTCTGGGTCCTCAAAGTGCATTTTGTGCTCAAACACGAAGATTTATGTATAATACATTTCTGCACAGTAATGAGCAGGATAATATCTGTCTACCGGTATATAGACATACAAAGATATGCTACTGTACCTTTGACATTAACTAGCATCAACAAACACCACCTGGATACACACACACACACACACACACACACACACACAAACACACACACACACACACACACCCCCCCGGGCCAGCCCCGCCATATGGTGCCAATGGGCTGTCGCCGCCGGGTATTTGACGCCTTCATGCTCTGGCACACCCGGGGGTAAGGGCGTCGGTTAAGTTTGTGGGGGCCAAGTTCGCTTGGCCGGGTCTTAGGAAGGACGTCAAAGGATGGGCCTTCTGTGTGGCGTGCCAGTGGGCCAAGTTGCATCGTCACACTAAGGCCCCCTTGAAGCCGTTTCTCATTCCTGAGAGGCGGTTTGACCATGTCCACGTGGACCTGGTAGGCCCACCTCCCTCGTCTCAGGGTTTCATTCACCTCACTATGGTGGACAGGACCACCAGGTGGCCGGAGGTCATTCCCCTCAGGTCCACCACAGCTGCAGAGGTGGCCCGGGCGTTCATCTCCGGCTGGGTGACCCGGTTTGGTACGTCATTGGACCTGACTTCAGACTGGGGCAGCCAATTCACTTCCTTCCGAGCTGTGGAGCACTGGGAGTGAAACTCCATCGTACCACAGCGCACAACCCGAAGGCAAACGGGATGCGAGTGTTTTCACCGTTCCATGAAGGCTGCTCTCTCTGGACCACACTCACAGACACCGTCTGCGGTGGGTCATGTTGGGCCTGCGCTCTGCCCCTAAAGAAGCGCTGACTGACTGACTGACCGACTATGACTGACTGACGGAAACAATAAACAAAAAATGATACTGACATTCTACTGATGTCAGTATCCTCATTAGTAGAATTACTCAGCATAAGAGATATGGAAAAAGTCACATGGTCAGTTGAGTCTAGCCTCTTTCACGATATAACTTTGATGAATTTTAAATGTATTCATTTGACGACATTTAGCCCTGATCTGATGTGATGTAATGCCAAGCCTTGACTTTTGTCTTATTGTATTGTGATACTTTGTAAAAACCTGTGGAAATTCAATAAAATACTTTAAAATACAAGACACACAGTGACAGACAGTATAGTCTGTTGATTGATTAGGTCAGATAAAGAGCTGTCTCTTTAGTATCTTGATGATACTAAAACAAAGAAAGAGTATACTACTAGATAGATGTTATGATTGTTATAGTAGATAACATAAATACTCCTGAAGCTGTTCCAGAGGTCAGTTGCTTTAGTCAGTGTACTATTATATTAAATGTTTACTTCTCAGAAATATTTGACAGTGTATAGGTTACACCAATTTGTTCTACAAAGCGAAATTGAAGTAACTACAGTATATGTTTTTGGACAAACTGACATATTTGTGTATCCCAATGGTCAAATTGTGATTTTGGGGGATAAACAATTACCTTAAGAACAGATGCCATTTATATGTCATTTATATGTCGTTTTTCATGGTTTTCATCTTTTCTTTTTAAATGATAGAACACCATGAAAAATAAGTTTTTCATGATTTTCATCTTTTTCTTCTATTGTCGAAAGCTACTGTATGAAAAATGACAGCCAGCTATAGGTTTGCCTCCCGGCCCAGAGTAAAGAGAGTGGCGACACTAGCGTTGACTCCCATTGTAACAATGGGATGCGGAAGTGATCATTCCCATCTCAATGGGATAGTTCTAATGTTTGGAACTATAGCCCGGCCCCATAGGCACCTGCTTTGCGGCGAGATCAAAGTGTGTCTGTGTCACCACTCTCTTACTATTCCAATCGGTCCCGGCCGAGGCGACAATAACACTTCACTTATATGTTGATAACCCAATTGGCTGACCAATTGAAATGCTTTTAAACCCTTTTATCAGTTAAATTATTTGCATAGTTACTGCACTTTGGCTTTGTGTAGGGCAGGGCAGGATTAACCCTTTGTGGAACTCTAGCCTTCCATTCACGCACATACGCACGCACACATACTGTATGAATGTTTTGGTTCACTTCAACCATATCATGAGCTCTCTCTCCTTCTGAAACCTGTCTCACCTGTTTTCTCTCACGTCTCGTCTTACTCTGTGTCTGCCTCCTTCTCGTTGACCCATCCTACTCCGTGCTTGTGACTTGCCATGACTGGCTGCAAGAATTGTTGCTCAATGTTAATGTTTGACGAGTTGGAAGAAGGGCCTTGGCTGCCATATCAAGAAGTCTTAGTCTAGGCAACGTTGTTGTACTGTACTTTCAGTTCTCCTTAATTAAGAGCTCTTTGTCTGCACTGTGAGGAAGAGGATTTGGAGGATCTGAAGCAGAGAATAGTTTTACAAAGATTAAGGAATCATGGGTAAGTCAATATCACCACGTGATTCTTTCAGAAACTCACTTCTTAAGGAATGTTTATTTAATTTTGGGGTCAGATTTATGCAAGGACGTTTGCAGGTTTGAATACTAATTTCCAGGTTCAAGGGATATAGGTTATAGACCTTGCATCTGCAAAGATTATATTTGGGCTATAAGTTTAACAATCTGTCCCCACATACTCACCGTAACTACTACCTTATAGTGTACCAGTCCATATTTTGTCTGAGTGCTTATTACTTTCTTAATGTATTAATGAGTAGTACATACATACCCTTAACTGTGTCTTATTATTACCTCAGTGTCATTAAGTCTGTCAAGTTGAGTCTTGAGTATTTCGAGAGCTATGTTCAGACAAGCAGGGAGTCAAGACACTATCCTTCACTGGCAACAATGTTTAGGCTTTGACTATCAACTCCCTTACTGCTCTAAACTACTTAAATCTCTCCACTAGAAAAACCATCACACAACCTGTTAAAACTGATATCGAAGCATATTACTACATATTAATTAATTGCGATAACAGCACTTAGAAGCAAGAGATGTAAAACGATGCAATGCCTCATGTATGAATGAATGCCTCAGAGGTGCTGGTGCTGATGGACTTTGACGGCACCATGAGAGACGAGATGACAGTGAGGACGGGGGACATTGTGAAGAACGTTACCAGGGCTAGCGAGGAAGGATGGCTGGAGGGAGAGCTGAGGGGCAAGAGAGGCATCTTCCCTGCAAACTTTGTCAAGGTCTGTTTGTCCCATTGTTCAACTTGCCAGCTTGGTGTGCCGTAAAATGGTTTGTTTTGGAGGTGATTGTATGTATGTTGACTGTGATTCTACCTCTAAACATGCTTAATTACCCTGGCTTTCTTCACAGGAAGTACCAGTGTATTTGATAAGGGACAACAACCCAGAACCAAGGAGCTTAAGAAAATGTATGTTGTTTTCCGAACTCAGCAATGTTTATGGTGTTCCACAACTTTCTTAAGGCTAATGATGTATTTTCAACTAAAAAGAAAAATCCTTTAGTTGCAAAGCAGAAGCCCAATACAAGTGTCGGCCATGAAGATATGTGCAAATACTTCTTAACATTAGTTTGATCATGCACAGTACCAGTTCAGCCTATATTTAACTCTGAAAATGTAAAACTTACAGGTCTGTTTTTACACTTTCAGAGTTAAACACGGTTTTGCTGTGTAGTTCTGATTTAACACACAAGATAGTGTCAAATGCGCCTCACAGTGATCTCATACTAAATTTCTATTTACTTTTTCCTGGCTCTCATTCTTACTGTATGTTGCAACCCACCCATCTAGTACAGTAGCTCCCAAGTAAACCGAAACAAATTAGTATTTCACAAATGCTATTTGCACATGTCTGCAAATGTTTTGCTGATGTCTGTCAAATATGAATCTTGTTTATGGCACACAAAAAGGAGAAATATCCCAAAAAATTGTGGTCATCATGATGGATACATTTTGTCAGCCAGACAGTGTAACAAGCAATCACAGGCTCAATGTAAATATATATCTTTCTTGACCACATCCTTTCCACAATAAGCTTAATTACAATGTGGACCAGATAAAAACAACCCTGGTCCCTTTGAGGGATTAGATGTGCTACAAACATAAAGGAACTTCCAGTGCTTTGCTGTCTTAGAGAGCTTTCCTGTTGAGACTAGCTTACTGCTGCCTTCCAGCTGGTTAAATGTACTGCGTTAATGTTATCTTTCATCCAACATTAAGATTTCAAATGGGTTTTTTTGTGTGTTTTTCTGTGAATGTATGTGACTGGTGATGCTTTGCCTTTGTCTGTACAGCGAGGATGATGAAGCTGAAGAGGAAATGTGAGGTTGCGTTTGCCTACAGCGCCACGAGTCCCGACGAACTGGAGCTGGTTGTCGGAGAGACTGTTGAGATCCTGAGAGAGGTAGAGTGCTGCTCACGTCATTGACACTGTTAACCTCAGTTTACAATATACAGGACAGGTCAATACTTTCTACCAGTTCATATATAGTCAAACCCGGCCTGACAGCAATGGAGTTCCATGAGTTCCATAATGTACATTGTGTTGTTTGGTTAGGTTGCTTGACACTTTTATGTGCCTGCCAGGCTGACAAAGCGTGTTCCCCAAACACATTCCAGCTACACTGTGATTCACAAGAAGTGGTCCAACTTGTTCATAAGATTTCCCATGTGCCATCAAGCAACAGAAATAACCTACGACTTTGCAAATGTTATTCTTATCCTACTGGCATTTATTTTCAGCAGAGTCCTAAACTAAGGGATTAAATGGTAAAAGTCCATGAGCAAAACATTACTATTTAGTTGAAAATCAGTAAAAAAAAATGCAATTGACATGCAAAAATATAAATTATTGCACACGTTTTCATCTCATGTAATCTCACCATCACTGTTTATTTTCTTATTTTGGATAGATTGAAGATGGATGGTGGATGGGGATAAAAGGGGGTAAAGTGGGAGCATTTCCATCAAATTTCGTCAAAGAAATATTTGTCACTCCAAAAGGTGAGTAAATTCTGAGACAGAGTTAATAAATGTCCCTGTTTGTAAAGAACCTGGACATAAATTGATAAAACAGAACTCAACTAGGTTATTAACTGTCTGTTTGTTATATTAACAGATACCAATGAGGGTAAGACAAGACCCAAACTTGCAGATGCAGTATTCAGACAGGAGGTATGGCATTCAGACGTGTTGTAGTTTGTCTGTGGTCATTTGATTGAATAATACTGTATACATGATTATATTTTGTTTTCGTCCAGACAAAGCAACCAAAAGAAACCATTGTGAGGAACAAAGACAATTGCAATGGTATGCTAAAAATATTCTGTTTCTGCATTCTTATTATCTGCGCCAGTAGGCTACAGTACATCATGCTTTGGCCTGTGCGTGCCTGCGTGCGTTTGCACGCATAAAATGATGTGGTTAGGCTATTATTATGGCATGTCTCCTGGCAGAGATTTGCACTCTACTGAGACACCTTTCCAGTTATACCTGTACACAAAGACGTCCTTGTACCAGTATCATTGAGTCAAAGAAGCAATCAAGGAAGCAAATTCAATACTGCTGCATTAAATCCCTTCCATGTTCAAGAACTCTACAGTATACTGTTTTAACAGGAGGTTCTACTGTATTTTTAGGACAGCACTAGCAATTAGTTTACACAATAGAGACTCATCAGAGGCAGGCAGATATTCCTGTCACCTAACCTAAATAGCTCAGTGGGTGTGGACCTGACCCAAATAGTTAAGTTAGGTAAGATTGACATCATAGAGCGGAGCAGAATATTTATTTTTACAATCTTTCTCAGCACACCCTCTTTGTGATAAGTCACTGCCGTGAATACTTCCTGGCTTCCATACGTGCACAACGGTCATACTCCCATTGTAATAATGATAATGTTAGTAATTATTGTTGAAATCGTTTATTTCTGTTACGATTGGGTAATTTCAAATGTGTCTTAATTCTTTCCCATTCATTTCCTCCTACTGTAGTGTCAGAATGTTGCCAAGTCATGTTTGACTACACAGCCTGCACAGAAGATGAGCTGACTCTGAGAAAAGGAGACACTGTTTCAATAATCAGAAAGGTTTGGGTCTTGATAATGTTCATACGTAGCTACTATGATGTCATGCTGTGGAATACTTGAGAAGTAGCCTGGGAGGCATACCATTTCGGCTTTATGATCTGGTCGGGAGCGGGTGATATGACAATGTCATGTTGTACTGTAGTGATCAGGCTACCCCCAAACCGGAATCACAATTACCCAAAATAATTCCCTGCATCATAATTTTAGGGCCTACCCAATAAAATCCCTGATGTGGCGTATATGAATCCGACAAGTTTCTTCAAGTACTTTATTTGGTCAGAATTTATTGAAAGGATAGCCCCTTGAGATGCAGCATCTCATTTTAGAGGGGGTCCCACTTCTTGGAATAGATAGTTTGGTATATTTTATTACACCTCTTAGCGACTAGCGAGACAAAAAAGCAAACAAGGCGGGGACCATAACTCTGTAGGGGGGACCAAAAATGTATTCTTTGTTATATTATCCGGTCTAGAGTTCTCTAAACCACACCTAGACCAGATCACACAGGCGTGATCAAAGTACTAGTGACAAGTCATGAAATTCCGGTACCATACTGTATATATTTCAACCAGCAAAACGTGTTGTGTAACTTGACTGTGAGTACGTTTTGAAAAACTTGTGCCACAATCCACAACATTATATACCAAAGCCTTACAAAAACAGACTATGCTCCCTGTCCCTGTCCAGTTCATATATATTGTAGTATGGCACCATGGGAAAACAAATACTTTCCCCTTTTTAAGATTACATGATATTCATCACTCTGGGCCAGGCAACAATGTTTTTTCTGACCCTTTCATAACCCCTTACTGTATACAGCAATTTAAGTTCCCAATGGACATTGCAGTGCAGTCTTTGAGGTTCTAATTTTGTTTTAATCTTCTTCTGAAGGAAACAGAAGATGAAGGCTGGTGGGAGGGAGAGGTCAACGGGCGACGTGGTTTCTTCCCTGACAACTTCGTCATGGTGATCCCACCAACGGATCTGCAAGTGAGTTGCCCCTATAGATGTTCTCAGGAACAGCCTGTCCGTATCCCTGTAAGCTGGAACTTCCCCACATTCCACTGGGGTTTGGTAAATGCACTGAGCTGCCATGAGACTTTGGACACGTCTTAAAGTAATTGATATTGGCTATACTTTTTTTTACTTAATAGGTCAAAACACAAAGCCCCATTATCTGTAGTTGGCTGACATAAGACCTCCCCGTCTCCTTGGGCAAGTTTAGCTTTTTCCCCATGTTATTGCTTCTATAACGGGCTATGACTCAGGGTTGTCTTCAATGTCCTCTGTTTTGGAGTTACTCACTGAAAACTTCCTGAGTGGAAAGAGTGTGTATAGCATAGCAATGTCTCAGGAGTACCAGGCAGGGACACATATTTGCCAAAATGTGCTAACTGACTGTTGCTCCTTGTCCTCCCCCAGTCTGGGACAACGAGCCAGCCGCCTGCTCGCCGCAGCTCAGAGAGACACTCAGGTAAGAGAACAGTAACTTCACTCTTCAGCATTGATCAGATCAGCGCAGCACACCAAGATCTGTGACAGGAACAAGTGCTGTATAGTGGATTGGTATTGGTTTTAACCACTTAAACGCTAGAGTAAACTGATACATCAAATAGCAAAAAATAACCGATATGTTATTTTCGTCGAAGTTTTGCCTAATTTCGTCTATCATGACATGCGGGCCAGGAACAGGATTGGCATGTTAGGTTTCATTTGATTAGCTGAGTTGAATGGGAAGACAACTTAATACTGTAGTGGTACTTGTTTAGTCTGGCACAGTGTGGAGGATTAGACTGTTGTTTCAGTGGCTGAAATTATTAGCAGGATCATGTTTTAGTGGTGTTCCACACGGCATGTGTGGTTTAGGGGAGGTGATCAGTGTCAAATATTGTATATTTGTAATATGTCACGATGCCCTTGCAAGATTTATTGAATGGGAAAATTTAGAAAATTATTATACTGTGGTATTGGAAAAGATTTAAAGAATGACTTGAACACTTTTCAACATGATTCCTCATGCAACCCTAATTTAAAGAAAATACTTTTTCATCACTCAAATTGTGAATTATTAGTGTGTAGCATTTGTGAAAGTATGGGTGTGGGTTTGGACTTTGGACTGTGTCTCTGGTATGTCTTCATATGGCATTAGCCTTGCTGCCAGGTTAAAGCTACACATTTGCAGCACATTTATCTGTAGTAGCTCAGGATGTAGCCTATGTAACAGTAGAGTAAACCTAAATGACTGGTTTCTGATGAAAATGCCCCCCAACCCTTGATTATAGTCCTACAGTTGTATATATTTTGTAAAACAAAACTCACAAGAGTAGACCACAGTGTCACGGCAACGAACAGTGACATTTCGTTACTTTAATGACACATAAATTTGCCCTCGACATGTGATTCAAATTTGGGGGAAGTTGATTTGTCGTATTTTCTTTTTCAAAACAGGCCCGTCATGCAAAAATATTGAAGCCAATCATAGCCTAGCTCTGTATGGACCAGAGCTAATCCTATAATCGCAATGGAATAAAACAAATGTGACTGATACATTTTGATCACATAAATCCATAGATATTCACATGGGCCTTTGACAAAATAGAAAATTCGAAAATGTTTAAAAAATAGGGACACCAGTGTTAATGTGGTTAAATCACAGTAAGAGAAGGTTGTCGATTGGTTATAAGAGGTTATGAAGCAATTTCCTTCCCTCATAAACTGTCATTTGAACACACTGACTTAACATGCAGTCTCTGTTAGTGTAGTACTTTGCCTTTGTTTTGAGTTAGCTGGTAAAATGCAGATGCTTTGCAAGTCTATAATATATTTTAATTTTAATGTGTTTTGTTTATGCAAATAATGTGATAAACAGTACACTGTGACACATGTCAGGAATGAGTTACGGAGTAGGACCCAAAAGTAGGCAACCAGATGCAGAGTAGATCTTCAAGGTGCTTATTTAAGCAATATTACACGAGAGGGTGTGGGTTAACGTGATTATTGCCACGACAGTGATGCGGTCAGGAACGAGATGTAGTCACTACGACCACAAATGTCCCAAGAAACTAGCTAGCCTAGCCACCGAGTTTGCTAGCGCTCTGGGAGAACAGAGCAGCTGAATTATTTGTTTTGATTAGGTGGTGAATGGTGCTGGTTTAACCCACGGCTAGAAGGCTGTTTCAATCAACCAATCAGATTAGTCACGGCTCAAATACAAAGGCAGAGGAGTGGGGCGTGATACATAAGGCATTTGCATTCTTAGACTTAGAAAATACGGACATGGATTGGAGGGAGAGAAAACACATGGAATCATTTCGATGGTCTTTGACCACCATTGTGGGGTTGGGGGAGCCCCAGGAGTCCTTGTGGGGGTTCTAGAGGGTCTCCAGCTAAACGATTGAGAGTTAGGAATAGCAACCAAATGGGCCCTTACAGGCATGAAAAAAATGTCCTTGAAGGCGTTCCATTGGGTTTTTTTGGGGGTTCGTGGCATAATGTATACCAAGCGGGTCCTTGAAATTGACAAGTTCAAGAACCACTTGTCTTAGACGAAAGGATGTGAAGGTTTGAGCTTCACTCTGTCAGAGTCACAGAACAGAACACAACAGGATGTGGTTCATGGTCCTACACTCAGGCTGTTCTTTCAGTTCGTCATTCTTCCTCACTTCTTAGATATCTTATCTTTCGTTTCCACCAAAATTGAGGTCAGTGGATGTGTTGACTTAAACACAACTTCAGCAGACATTTTCATTCAATTAGCTATAGCTCAATTGGCAATTTGACATATTGACATTCAATCCAATATATAATGTCTAATAGTAGTATAATAGTACAAAAGCATGCTTTTCATCTATTATTGGCTGACTGAAGGAAATCTCAGCTCTGCCACTCCTCTGATACTCAGGAGTTACAGAATGTTACAGGAAGTTTCAGACTATGGTGTAATGGGGCTGGGGTTGGAGGTGGGGTTGGTAATGTGACATCATTCAGACGTCTTGGAGGAAGCCAGGGGCAGAGGGGGTGGGGGGCCGACTGAGGCGAGTTCTGTCACAGAGACTTTCCCAGCCAACCCAAGAAGTAGCACTGTAATTGCTACAGTGCACACAGTGTGGTTGGTTTTTCTTGAAAAGGATTATTGCATAATGCTCTGATCAGAGAAGGTAGGCTGCTTTTATTTTATTTGTTGATTATACTAGAACATGGTCAGTTTGTACCGTTCTAAACCTTGTGTTGTAATGCTTTCAATGAGACTGGTGTTTGTATTGAACTAGTAGGCTTGTGGGCAGGTTGCTCAAATGTCCTCCAGCTGATTTGCCCATTTGAAATAGCTCATTGCTCCATCCATTACCTCAGTTCAGTGAAACACTTCAGCTGAAGTCAGAATGACCATTAACCATTTATTGCAAAGCTTTTGCATTTAGTATGGCGGTGTGGCTCTGCTCATGTGATATTATATCATCTGATATCATATCACATTTGATATCTCAGATTATCTGTGCACCGAGACACAGCTCTGATATCAACAACTCACCCCAGAGCAGAGCATAATATAAAGTCATTACATAAACAATATAACTTTCAATGGATTCCATATACCACCGATTCTGAACAAACATAGAGGATCATAATACAATCCATAAAACACATTAAATCACAGATACCCATAACATAACTAAATACCACATATAGTACAATCCATAAATTACCTTTCTAATCACAGAATCATCCATTACAGAACTATTGCCACAGGGAGGAGGTGGAGGAATTGTTACGCTGACATCTGAACAACAGAGACACGGAGTCAGCTAGCATGAAGACTGAGGACAGTGTAGTGACCATAGATATTTAAAAAATGGATGCCTCATTGGCCGCTGCAGTTCGTTGGAGCGAGTGTGTAGAAGGAGCGGCGGAAGAATGTACACTGGGAAAGGAAGTACGCCGGAAGTGTGGAAGGCACGTTACGTCACTCTGCCACAATCATTTCCGGGACTTATGAGACCCGAACATGCGCTCTGTGACGCAGGCTCATGCTTCCGCGGTGCTTCGCAAGGAATCTCGGGAAAGTTTTGCCCTCCCTTGAGCACATACGCTCCAGAGCCGGAAAGGACGTCTACCTTTATATGTTTATGGTAGTGACTGCTTAAAAAGAACACCTAATTGAATGTGGGTGTGAGTGAGTTAGCTGGCAGCGAATGAGAGTGAGGGGAGTTGACATGGAGAGACAGCTGATTTAAAGGAACAGAATAGAGCACGGAGGGGAGATTAGATTATAAATCTTCTGCCTTCCGTGTCTCAATGAACTATCGCTGCGCTGGATTTCAGTGAAGTTTCCTAATTCAACCATCTATTCTCGTTTTCTACAAGTCGTGGGCAATGTCTCTCAATGTATTGTACATCCTATCCGTTTAACCAGGGACCTAGTCCTAGACAAAGCTTGGCGGGACCCACGGGAATGCTAGCTGCAATTCAATTGGATACGGCTGTGACCTGGTCCGCTCCACTGAAGAGCAGATCATTGCTTTCACCAATTCCCATGCTGCAGTTCTCAGTTTGGAATTCGTTGAAGGATTGTAAGCACTTCTCAGTGAACCACATTAGACCATAATGCGTACAATGGGTGAAACAAGGGGAAATGTACAATTCCTCAAATTATAAAATAGGATGTTTTGGTATGTGGCTTTAAGGAACTGTATTGTTTCTGCACACAACATGCTTTGTTCGCACAAGTCAGATCGAAGTAAACAATACAGTAGGCGCTGTAGGCCTACATTGATTCATGTGCGAGTAGTAATATCAACTATTAGGTGTCAATGGAAAAAGTGTATCAACATTCATAATTAACAATTAAGTCAATCCTGACTGAGTAATGCACAATTTGTTTGGGTTATAGGCCTACTTTTATTTATTAGCCACTTGAATCCTATAGTGACCCTATCCTGGGAAAAACATTCAACGAAAATAGCCAAACTCAAGCTCACGTCACGAGATCAGCTCTTTCCGGAGATATTTGGTGTAGACTCAGCAAACAAAGGATGGGACCTAGTATAGTCCCCTGGGGGACTCCCCTTCGTCTCAAGTTCTATTTTTTGCAGTTTACAATCATGCAGTCACACAAATCACTCAAAAAAGTGTTTTTCTGTTTGTCACCAAGAAGCTGCACGTTAGTGCCTTGGTCAATGGCAAAGGATTTACTGAGGGAGGATCATTCACAGATCATGCAAATTTTCCCCCCAGTTAGTTAAAGGATTTGAATCAACAACATTGCGGTCAGAGGCCGCACAAATTGTAAAATATGCTCGCTAGACAAAATATTGTCGCAGTACATAATTAAAACAAAAGTCAATATTATGTTATAGTTTCTCATACAGTTAACTCTTTTTCAGTGAAGCCAGACGCTTCTGCCATGGAAAAGGGTGGTCCACCAAAAACAAAAGGTAATAGAGGCATTTTATGGCAATATTACTCTAAATCCCTCATGGCACTATTACTCTAAATCCCTCATAATAGTAATAGTCAATCATGCTTTTCAGACGAAAAACCAGAGGGAAAGGACCTGCGAAGCAATCCTCCAACCAAGGTCAAACTACCGTCCATCAACAAGCTGGCTGGCCCACCTCCACCAGTAAAGGACAAACCAAATAAGGTTCTGCCTAAGTGAGTGACAAGATCACTCAGATTTTCCCTGTCATTGTTATTAGTCACCAATGCCATGCACCAGCACTACAAATCTGCCAAAATCAAACAATAGATAATAACAATAATAATATAATAATATAGTCCCCTTTATTTTATTGTTGTTGTTGGGGTATTTGCTTAAGTCTCCATAATCAAGACCGACAAATAGGGCACTCAAAGTGAGACTTTTCTAGTTACTCATTTAACCCCTATAATGATAAAGGCAGAAGCTCTGTAGAAAATGTCAAGAGCACTTTCCTCTTGTGTGTCTGCTGGCACTGGGAGTGAGGCTGTGGTTGGTGCAGCAGGTTTCCATGGCACTCTTAAATGTGAATGCCAGGATGGGCAACCTTTAGTAAAGCAGTGGAAACTCCTCAAGATGAGTCAAATCAGGCTTAAACAGACGAGAGCAGCCCATTTCCTGTTTCCTGAACACACACAGTCACACACACACACACACACACACACACACACACACACACACACACACACACTCACACAAATGAGAAAACTAAAAAACGCCCTGTCTTTAGGACTATGCTCGTGGAGAAAATGCTTTTCTAACAGTTCTTTCCAAATGGATATGCTTAAGAGAGGCTCATTTTCCAACTTCTTAAAGAGTCATTTGCAGTCTTCAAGGTGTTCGCCTCAGGGGTGGTTATTTATTTGTGAGAGATTAAATAAACATAATGAGAGGGGGTGCTGCCGATGGGCCAAGTGGTTAAACTGTACAAGGCTTTGATGCCTGACGTTACAGTAGGTTGCATTATGTGTGCTTGTAAGTTCTGTATTTAGACAGTGTCCTAAGCAGATTACAATGCATCTACTTAGCCTTATAAGTATTAAATGCTTCATAATGTGTTGTGGTGGTTAAAAAACATGATGGGTATTTATAAGTGCTTATCAAGCTACACTAATCCAAGACGATTGCCATGGAGTTCGAGACAGCTTTGTTCTCATGTCTCACAGCACACGCAAGGTCAAATGACTCCACATTTTACACCAAAAAAAAGTTACGCAAAGGATGAGGATTCCTCACCATTAATGCAATTGCACAATCTACAGTTAATATAAAACTCTATGACACTATGTTATTGGCGTGGCGCTCTAGGCCCTAGCCTAGAGCTTAACCTGACTCTGCCAGATTGCGGCAGTATTGAGTTTACAAGTGGAGGAACTCACTGCTGCCGCCATCTGGCGGAGACAGGTTAGCTAGAGCTTCTAGTAAAAGCAGATTATAAGTGATACGTTGATGTCGCCTTTAACCTGTAGAGGCCAGTGTAGCGCTAGTTTTCTTCATTGTGACTTTAGGTGAAGTTAAAAACGTTTTCTGTTTGAAATGCCTATGTCACTATTCTGAGACTGAGACTGTTTTTCTTTTTGTTCAGAACCAATGGTGATGCTGTGCCTGTCTCACCAAAAAAGGAGAATGAATCTGGCCAGTTTGATGGAGTGGATGTGAACACAGAGAAGCTGAACCATCCCACAGCAAACAGAGCCAAGCCTCCACAGAGGAGACCTCCGTCTGGTCTGGTTACACCAGCAGTAAGTCACACAAATAATGTAAATTACAAATTACAAATTACCTCACTACTAGAACATGCCACATTTTGTCCAGTGATTCCGAGTACAGATTGTTGTCTGTGAACCCACACCACACATGAACACAAGAACACAACACATATTAAAAACAATACAGCTACTGTAGGGGTGCAAACTACAATATCAATATCTTGATACATGTCTGTCCGTTCCTGCAATGTCATATTCATGCAATGCAATGCAAAAGTCAATCAACCAGTTGAGCCTCACAGGCAGAGCAAGTTAGCATTTAGCGTCGGAGACTGCAGGCTTTTCGTTTTCAGCATTTGGTCCGAAAGAAACGGTTGTAGGTACCCATCACATACTGTAGGCCTACGTGTTTTTTTATCAGTGACTTTCTGAGCAATGAAAATGTGAAAGCTACCCTCTATGTTTGTCTCCTATCCACGAGTGCTGGGGAAGGGGGGGGGGGTCACGAGGGGGGCCAGATATTACAGTTTTAGAATTTTGGTGATAACATCTACAGTAAAGCCTATGACTATTGTTTGGGCCTAATCTTTTCATCCAATCATAAACGACCATTATCATAATGGTTTACCAACTCAACCACCTGCTTTTCCTGCACTTCCACAATGCAGTTGATTGAGTTGGACATGAATGAGGTACAGAAAAGACTTCGGGAGTGACAGGCAAACCCAGCTAATGCTTTGGGAGACTAGGGGTAAAACTGCAGCCTCGTGTAGTACTCAAAAAGCTTTTCTTAAGTAAAAGTATCAATACTGCAATGTAAGTCCAGAATTTAAAATATACTTGAGTGAAAGTACAAAAGTATTAGAATCAAAATGTACTTAAAGTACACCAGTGGTTTCCAAGGTGTCCGGGAGTTCCAGGGGGTCCCCAGCTAAATGATAATTAGGAACCAAATGGAGCCTTTGGTTCCATTTAAATTAACATTTAAATTAACATTTGGTTCCAGTTAAATTAACTTCGATTTTTCAATATACATTGGTGTCCCAGAGATAGAAATGCCATTAAATGGTGGACCGTAGCTTCATTCAGGTCAAACCTGGGGTCCTTGAAATGAAACTGGTTGAGAATCACTGCTAGAGCCGTAAAAATCTTCTCTTATGGGGGTCCTTGGTGTATATTTTCTAATGGGGGTCCGCAGGCTAATGAGTGTCAATTTGGGGGTCCTTGGCGTATATTTTCTAATGGGGGTCCGCAGGCTAATGAGTGTCAATTTGGGGGTCCTTGACATGAAAAAGTTTGGGAACCACTCACCAATGCTGATTGACATCCAGCCTGGCAGCAGCACACCGTGTCAGGGTCCTCCTCCTCGTCATGGTCCTTCTTAGATTACATGCCTCGGGATCTTCCTGGAATGTGAATTAAACTGTGTGAAGTCATCCTTTAAAGATGGCGTGCCGTGATTTCTTTCCACACTTAAACATGATCATCAGGTGTAGTTAGGTGTATATGAGGTATAATTTTTTCAAAAAAGTGTACAGTATTTGTTAAAATTATGGTTTTATGTGGACACACCCACCAGTTCATTAGGTATGCGTGAGTTTAGACACATGAAAAGCTGGAAAAATACAAAAATTGTGGCACTCCATCTTTAAGTAACAGGATCATCATTAAAGACACGGCTGGTGTTTTTATCTACAGAGTCCAAGTGTCACCGAGCAGACTGAGACAGATTCATCACCGGCAAAGGTTTGTGTACTTTTGTTCTCCTTTTGTTCAGTACTGTAGTATAATTGATATTTATTGTTGTGAAAAACTTAGGTTAGGTGATAGTTTTGTGGAATGCAACAGTAAAAACATACATTAACATTTTAAATTTGATTTCTAAGATAAAGCTGCTTTACACGTTACTTGTAGGTTAACACCACACCTTAATGTGAAATGATAAATAATGCAATTATGTACCTTCTGTGAAGGTTGGCCAGATGGTCAAGGCTCCAAATAGTCTACTAATGCTTGCAGTTTTTTTGTATTACTGTTACGCCCCCTAGTCTAGGGTTAGGTGAAGCACAAACATAAGAAACACAAATCAAAAACAGAACTCAAAACATATCCCAAATAAAGAACTGGACAGAATGGTCGCAGGTTCTGGTGAGCGGACAGGGGGACCCTGCTGCCTTGAAGCTGACAGTCCTCTGATTAAGAGTAGCTTCTGATTAAGAGTAGCTTGTGAGTGAGCTTTATAGTAGATCGGGTGTGGCCACCACCCAATCCACTGCTGGTATCATAGGGCTCATCAGAGCCGGCCAATCTGTGGAGAGGAGCAATTCCCCACAGCAGCCAATAGGCACTCTCCAGTAATCAGTCTCATGATAGCACAGGTCTCCTCCACTTCTCATCAACTCTCCACCTCAGAACACAGGAAACAACAGATAATACCAAATATAAAATAACCTAATTACGGCTGGCCGTAACAATTACTATATTATTTACTTTATTTTAGAATGAGTTTAACACCATTATGCCCACAATGTTTAAGTCTACAGAATAGGCCATTATAATAATCACCATATTAATTAAATAAGTGTTCAATATATTGAATGTGTATATATTTGTGTTTGCTGAACCAGGTTATTGCAAAATGTAACTATTATTATTTTAGCTTGAGAAATGATTACCAGTCTTTATCCTTTAAATATACATTTTAGGTCGCAGAAAATGTCACGCCTTCACCCGCTAAACCTGAGCATCCATCCAAGACCTCTCCGCCTACGAGACCAGCGCTACCCGGAAGAGCTACCACCCAGAAAGAAGAGGCTTCCTTGGATGGCCTGCAGGCTGAGATCAAGGAGCTGAGAATGGCTCTGGAGCTCCTTCAGACACAACACAAGTGAGTAGCATTGGCCTCAGTTAATGCACAAAATGTATTCAGAATGAATTAATTCATGCCGAACAGAGATTCATACCCAACTGTTTACATGGAACCTGAATACAAGTATTCCTATTCCTCAATTGTTTACATGACCAAAGCATTCATTCGGAAAATAACTATAACTACTATAACTACCGGTACTATAGAGATGGCCGACCCATAACCGTTATCCCTTAAGAAATGAATAACCGACAAACACTAACAGCTGATCAAATCAAATCAAAATATATTTTGAAGCGCAGTCCCTGCAACCATACTCCACCCAAAACAACCCAGAACTAAAAAAAAACACAGCATCCAACACCCATACACTGCAATTGGCAATGGCACTGTAATTCGCAGATGGGTTTGTAAATAGCTCCTTTTATTATGGGGGGAAAAAAACTGGTGTATTTGTATTTTTCGAATGGGTAAAATAGCGCATTTCTGCCACCCCTGCTTGGACATGAGCATAAAGCACTATAAGGGTAAAATATGTATTCCAAACTCCCAGTAGCATTCGGAATAAAGTGTTTATATGGTGATCTATACCAATTCAAACGGTATATACCACCCCTCCAGACCGGAATGAATATTCATTCGGAATGGGATATTCTATTCCAATTGAGGTGTTTAAATGAGCATTTTTATTCTGATGACAGGAATGAATCTCTGCATGTAAATGGGGCCATTGTTCTCCAAAGAGAGACCACTGGAATCTTGAGCCAGTTGAGTTTAAAATGTATTATTAATCAATCTTAATCTTGATTTTATTTTCCCCCATTGCTATGATTTGGTTAGAATCACAGTAGTATCATGGCCAGTATGATGTTCGTATCCTGGTCAGTATTATGTCACAGACTCACTGGGCTGTGACAGGGCCTGGATATTGGATAGGGGGGCAGGGTACTGAGGTTGAGAAACACTGCAAACAGCCCCAAATAACTTCATTCATGATCATTATCACTACAGCATGCGCACCATACAGTAAATCTGTGGTTGTTTAAATGCAAGTTATGATAATTAGCTACTTCAGAAGCATTCCATAATGACTTCCTATTTTGGGAAATAATGTTTTTTATGTGAAATACACTTAAAACTTGGACTATAATGGCCTTAAAAACAGACTGTTTATGTTGTTGTTTTCGTTCAGACGAGACATGCAGGAAATGAAAGAAGAACTGAGAGAGGAGAGAAACAAACGGACGACATTGCAGGTCAGTGAAGCGTGTTTGGTATTTTGTTTGTTGTATTTTCCAACGTCAGCTTTGGGGCCCTGCCTCATCTGCCACAACAAAGCATGCGAGAAGCATGTAGGATGGGAGACTGCAGTTTAACCATCAATAAAAATGTTCCTTCCTGCATAGGAGGAGGTAGCGAGTCTGAGGACGAAACATTAATCCCTTCTGACACCGTGGCTGCTTGTCTGAGATGGTGCTGGCTGGGTCCGCGGAACAGCAATGAAGGCTTCTCTACAACTCTTGAATCTATGAAGAACATTTTCCTGACATGAGTGCAACTGGGGGAGGGGGGCAGACAGTGACCCCTCCTGCTGTGGACACAGAACCGAGGACTGTCTGCAATAGACAACTTAAACAACTGGACACAGCACCGAGCTAATCTTGCACAAGATGGAACTACGTAATCATTGACATTTTACATTCAATAACTTGTATACTTATATGGTTGTACATTATTTGAATGCTGGTCACAATAACTGGGGTTAAGTGGGTTGTATTTTGTCTTGTACTTCTATTTAAGGGCTTGTGTTTTCTTATTTTTATGGCATGATATTTTATGATGAAGAACCATGGTTCAAGGATAATATATAATATGCAATTGTACATAGGCAGAAATATTTTTATGTCATTTTTTACAAATAAAATACCGGTAGATAAATATGATTTTAGGAGCTCTAATCAAGAGGTTTGACCTATAATTGCAATGTTAATAGCTGAAGTTAAGTATTATTGCAAGTTCACTAGACCAGTGGTTCAAAGTGGGGTCCGGGGACCCCCAGGCGTACCTGAGGGAGTTCCAGGGGTCCCCAGCTAAATGATAGTTTGGAATCAAATGGACCCTTATGGGTCTGTAACTGTGTACAGATGGAACCAAACAGACCCGTTAGGATAGGTTAAAATAACATTGATTTAACAACATAAATTGGGGTCTCAGAGATAGAAATGCCATTAAATGGGGGGTCCGTAGACATGTCAAACTGGAGGGGTCCTTGAAATTAAAATGCTTGAGAATCACTACTAGAGCCGTTAAAAATCTTCTCTTATGAGGGTCCCTGGCATATCTCTACAAATGGGGGTCCGCGGGGCTAATTGCGAACGCAGTGAGCACTTACCATGAGACCTAGCAGATCATGTCTGTGTGTCTGTCTGTCCTGCTTTTGTGCCCATATATGGAGCTGTCCCGCTGTTACGTCACCATGACTCAGCCATAACCATATAAGGAGTCCCCAAAGCAGCTATACGTCTAAAACCCAAATATGTACGAGCTGCGTTCGCTTCCCGCGTTTGCGCGTCTTACTGGTTAGTGTCTATTTGGGGGTCCTTGACATGAAAAGATTTGGTAACCAATGCACTAGACTAATTGGCAATTTTCCATTAATCCACTAGGGGGCATTCTATGTCTACACTTGTGTGTATGGTTGAGCAACAACCTGTGTGCCATTGACTTTACATGCTGGGCTGATAGTAATCTCTAGCGCAGAAGAATGTTGGGGAGTCAACTTGGAAAACTTGCAAATAGGGGGAAATGTGTTTTCTTCACTTTAATTAATGTATTGTAAAATGCACAAACTGTTTCAATCTTTGAAACCCCAATTTAAACCCACACCCGGCCTAAGAAGGTACCAAAGTCTGATTTAATAACTGAAGTAGAAAGAAACAGGATTGTGACACTGGAAAAACATGACTCATTATGAAACTGAAAACATAGTGACTCACCTCGATGGAAATAGAGAATGTGGGAAGGAAATTAATGAGACATTCCGCCCTTCATGAAGCCTTTTTATTTTAGAAATGTTGGACCCTACATTCTCCCAAACATGTTGTCTATAGATTTCTTTGCTGGTGCAAAGGTTGGTGACATTCTGTCTTGCCCTAGCAGTGCTGCACACTGTTGAGCACATCTGGTCAGCATCTGGAGCTCATTAGAGTTAGGGGGCTTCTGAAAGTGCCATGGGAACAGGCTATTTTTAAAAACTGCATGGACTATGCCTTATGGAGGGCATAATTCCTCTTGGACAGCAGTGAGGTGAAATAAATGAAAGTAAATACCGTAAATACAGTCAGTTGACATTGTAGCATATTCAGCACTTTTTGAAAGTTACATTAAAAAATAATTCTTTACCGCAAAGGCTCTGCAAACAAGAGAGCATTTCACTTACTTTTCTTTTTACATTTGAACTGGTTGTCAATCACATTGATGGTCACAGTTGCTTACAATGCATTCTCTTTAAATTATTATTATATAAGTTCAACCTGTCATTTTTGACTTATTGGGCGAATGAGCCGTAATTCTTTGTTGGGAGGACAGCAGACAACAGAGCACTGTACAGAGGAGGAATGTAAAGAAGTGGGTTGGCACTTTCGGGAGGGCAGAGAGCCAAAAAATGAAGGATGTAGGAAGTGAGAGGTCAGATTGCTGTAAGAAATAGCTAAAATTAGAAATAATGAGAACAGAACTGGGGGGTAGGCAGTTGGCTTCTGTCTTAGAAAATAGGTGGAAATGCAAAGTTAGATTGCATGGTTGACCTTTGACCAAATGGAAACGCGTCTCTAATTTTATATCCTACACAGATAAAGAGCCTATACAAGACTTGGTTGGTTGGTGTGCTAATAGCTATTCAGCTATTATAGCTAGCGGCTCTTGCCTGAACCTTGCAAGCTTAAAACCTGATTTATACTTCATCTGAGCCATGTAGTCCATAAGTAAGGAGCCTATCTCCTGTGTCTGTAGCGTTATAGGCAGCTTGATGTACAGTACAAGTATACCCCTGGACATGCTAGCATGTCGCAGGGATTTACCCCCAATACAACCTTTGGCTTTGATGGGTACAATTTTTGAGGGGCCTCTCCTTCTCCCTGTGATGTCATGTGGCAGCCAAGTCTATGGACCTTTTATGTTTGCCTTTGTGTGTCCCCCGCCTGTGACATCATGTGGCAGCCAAGTCTATGGACCTTTTATGTTTGCCTTTGTGTGTCCCCCGCCTGTGACATCATGTGGCAGCCAAGTCTATGGACATTTTACTATGATGTATAGGTGACCCTCACGAGTGTAGTTTCTATCATCTTTGGTATGATATATAGGCTTACCATACGTCCTCTTTTGCCCGGACAAGTCCTCTTTTGGGGGGCTGTCCGGGCAGTCCGGGGGGGTTTTATAAATTCCTTCAAATGTCCGGGGTTTTACAATTATCGCCTGTTACCTATATGTATCGCTGCTCACAGACCATTCAGACCAATGTGTATTACAATGCACGTTCAATGGTTCGTAGTGGAAAGACACTGTGAGAGGTGGATTTTCAGCCCGAACCCCGGAATGTGTATTATTCATAAATCTGCATGCGCTGCGCGCTGAGTCTGACAGCACTGGTCCCGACCGCAGAGCAGAGCAGAGAAAGGCTCGCTGGCTGCTCTGCTGTCTGCAGATAGACTGTTGTGCTCTCCGTGAGGAAAGCTTGACATGCCAAAGAACTATATCATCATCATTGACATGCAGAAAAAGTAGGCTACTGTTTTCTTAGCTTTGTGACTGACCAATGAGAAGCAGATTGTATTGTCTGCAAAGGAAAATGTGTCTGTCACAAATAAAAGTTCTGTCCTGCAAGCCCATGTCATGTCAACAACACAGACAAGGCAGCTGTGCGCGAGGTGAGTCCTGCAAATTAAATTGACCCAATATTATTTTGTACGACCTAGCAAAGCATAAGATAATGGTTTGGAGAATAGGCTGGTCTCTCTTTTTACAAGAGATAAGCCATTGCATACAGGTTCTTAAACTTTTTAATTTCAAGGACCCCCATAACTCTGAGAGTAAAACCAGATGGACCCATAAGAGTCCCATTTGATTCCATTTGTACAGTATCAGAGTTAAAAGTTATAAAAGGGTCCATTTGGTTCCATTTGTACTAGTACACTCTCGGTTACAGACCTGTAAGGGTCCATTTGGGTCTATGTGTTACACTCTCAGAGTTACAGACCTGTAAGGGTCCATTTGGGTCCATATGTTACACTCTCAGAGTTACAGACCTGTAAGGGTCCATTTGGGTCCATGTGTTACACTCTCAGAGTTACAGACCTGTAAGGGTCCATTTGGGTCCATATGTTACACTCTCAGAGTTGCAGACCTGTAAGGGTCCATTTGGGTCCATGTGTTACACTCTCAGAGTTACAGACCTATAATGGGTCCATTTGGAACCCCCTCAAGGAACCATGAGGGTCCCTGGATCACACCTTTGAGAGCCACTGCTTTAAATAAATACATAACTAACTAACTCATCTTGACAGCTTGTTTACAAATGTTTGTAAACAAAATACAAATAGTTTATAAACAAATCCCAAATGTTTATAAACAAATACCAAAATGTTTATAAACAAATACCAACATGTTTATAAACAAATACCATAATGTTTATAAACAAATATCAAATGTTTATAAACAAATATCAAATGTTTATAAATAAATACAAAAATGTTTATAAACAAATCTACTACTACCCCCCCAGTCGGGGGGGTAGTACCACCCCCAGTCGGGGGGGTAGTACCGACCCCAGTCGGGGGGGTAGTACCTAATAAACGAATCCCAAATGTTTATAAACAAATCCCAAATGTTTGTAAACAAATCCCAAATGTTTGTAAACAAATCTCAAATGTTTGTAAACAAATCTCACATGTTTGTAAACAAACACTGAAATGTTTGTAAACAAACACCAAATGTTTGTAAACAAACACTGCAATGTTTTGTAAACACATCCTTGAACGTTGGTGGTGATAACGTGTCCAGGACTTGCCTCAGACTTCTCCTCAGGAGACTTGGGTCAGATCTGAAGCCATGTTATCTGCATGCGCTGCGCGCTGAGTCTGACAGCACTGGTCCCGACCGCAGAGCAGAGCAGAGAAAGGCTCGCTGGCTGCTCTGCTGTCTGCAGATAGACTGTTGTGCTCTCCGTGAGGAAAGCTTGACATGCCAAAGAACTATATCATCATCATTGACATGCAGAAAAAGTAGGCTACTGTTTTCTTAGCTTTGTGACTGACCAATGAGAAGCAGATTGTATTGTCTGCAAAGGAAAATGTGTCTGTCACAAATAAAAGTTCTGTCCTGCAAGCCCATGTCATGTCAACAACACAGACAAGGCAGCTGTGCGCGAGGTGAGTCCTGCAAATTAAATTGACCCAATATTATTTTGTACGACCTAGCAAAGCATAAGATAATGGTTTGGAGAATAGGCTGGTCTCTCTTTTTACAAGAGATAAGCCATTGCATACAGGTTCTTAAACTTTTTAATTTCAAGGACCCCCATAACTCTGAGAGTAAAACCAGATGGACCCATAAGAGTCCCATTTGATTCCATTTGTACAGTATCAGAGTTAAAAGTTATAAAAGGGTCCATTTGGTTCCATTTGTACTAGTACACTCTCGGTTACAGACCTGTAAGGGTCCATTTGGGTCTATGTGTTACACTCTCAGAGTTACAGACCTGTAAGGGTCCATTTGGGTCCATATGTTACACTCTCAGAGTTACAGACCTGTAAGGGTCCATTTGGGTCCATGTGTTACACTCTCAGAGTTACAGACCTGTAAGGGTCCATTTGGGTCCATATGTTACACTCTCAGAGTTGCAGACCTGTAAGGGTCCATTTGGGTCCATGTGTTACACTCTCAGAGTTACAGACCTATAATGGGTCCATTTGGAACCCCCTCAAGGAACCATGAGGGTCCCTGGATCACACCTTTGAGAGCCACTGCTTTAAATAAATACATAACTAACTAACTCATCTTGACAGCTTGTTTACAAATGTTTGTAAACAAAATACAAATAGTTTATAAACAAATCCCAAATGTTTATAAACAAATACCAAAATGTTTATAAACAAATACCAACATGTTTATAAACAAATACCATAATGTTTATAAACAAATATCAAATGTTTATAAACAAATATCAAATGTTTATAAATAAATACAAAAATGTTTATAAACAAATCTACTACTACCCCCCCAGTCGGGGGGGTAGTACCACCCCCAGTCGGGGGGGTAGTACCGACCCCAGTCGGGGGGGTAGTACCTAATAAACGAATCCCAAATGTTTATAAACAAATCCCAAATGTTTGTAAACAAATCCCAAATGTTTGTAAACAAATCTCAAATGTTTGTAAACAAATCTCACATGTTTGTAAACAAACACTGAAATGTTTGTAAACAAACACCAAATGTTTGTAAACAAACACTGCAATGTTTTGTAAACACATCCTTGAACGTTGGTGGTGATAACGTGTCCAGGACTTGCCTCAGACTTCTCCTCAGGAGACTTGGGTCAGATCTGAAGCCATGTTATTTGGCGTTAGGAACCCGTTGTGACAGCATGCCCTTGCTGACGTCCACGATACCCCATCTGAAGATATTTAAGGCCCTATTTTGAAACAAAAACATTTTTGAATAGTTCAACTAGCCGATTTACAAGCTCACGTGTGGATGTAGATCAGCCCCCTCAAGGAACCATGAGGGTCCCTGGATCACACCTTTGAGAGCCACTGCTTTAAATAAATACAAATAATTACAAAAACTAATATAGAGCATATTTGATCAAATTTAGGAGCCAAACTTTTTTGACAAATTAATTTAATTCAAACGCGCACGGCATGCACGTGCACATGCATGCGCACATGCACGCGCGCATGTGTCCTCTTTTTGGTCATTCAGAATATGCGTATGCCTAATGATATACCCCTTGGCCAGGGCTATTCCCACCTCCCCATGTCAGGGCAGACACTAACCACACTGAGCTGGTATACCTAATCGTAGAACAAAATACTACAATAGTTCAATAGTTGCGTACCCCAGGGCTCTATACTTCTGCTAATTTTCCCCCTCTATGTCAATTATCTTTGCCAAAAATTGCAGAGCAAAGCTTGTAGATCTGCTATTTCCGTTGAATGTTCACCCCAGAATATGCTACCCAGAATTAGCCTGTCGCTAAGTCCCACCCAAGCCCGTTGTTGGCCAATACCACATTAGCAACGGTTACTATAGGTTAGGATACTCGGTCAAGCTTGCAATGCTGGTCAAAATGGTTAAGCAGTGTCAATACATATATTTGCTGTACAGCATGTGTGGGTTTGTTTTCTTACCTTATGAGCAAATTAGTCCATTCCATGAATTATTTCGCTCCGTTGTGCAGTTTAATAGTATCTATAAAATGTAGGCTCTCATTGACTTCCATTGTAACGGGAAACAGCTCTCAAAATCAGTCAGTTAGCACATAAGCGAACACAACAAAAGCTGATTCTGACAGTTTATGACATCAGGAAAACTCATGCCGTCTTATTTTCGTCTTTTGATAGATTTATAAAGTAACTATTGGTTGGAGATATACAGTGAAGCGGTTCTGGTGTTCCTCGTTTGTAAACAAGTCGCCATGCTGTTTGAGATGCACCCAGCTGCAGTCCCAGACATTTCTCCTAAAGCGTCTCCCTCAAACACGTCCAAAATTGTGTATGGTGTAATTGCGACAAGTGGACGAGATCAAATGCATTTGTTTACATCCTACTGAGGCTACTTCAGGAGTGTGTGTACAGATTTGGACCAATCAGATCGTTTTGTAGGCAAACATGAACTTCCTTCCACGCAAACTTGACAGGGTTGCCAAGTCTGCTTATTTCCCGCTACTTTTGGCTTAAGGCTAATAATTAGTACTGTAATACATTACCAAAACATTAATTATCATAGACATAGGCCTACATAGTATTTATAATGATAAATGCATACAATATCTTTATTAGGATTATATATGGTCATATTATTGTGTTTGTTTTGGCTTGTTTTTCTTGATTTGGCTTTAAGAGTTGGCTTGTTTTTGGACTTTGGAGGTGGGTTGGCTTATATCTCTCACACAATGTGGCAACACCGAAGTCAAAACAAAAACATTACAAAGTTGATTTTTATTAAAAATAAAACCGCATGAGTTTTCCTGATGTTATAAACGGTCATAATCAGCTTAGTGTTCTAAAAGAGTGAGTTTGAGAGTCGTTTCCCTGTTACAATGGAAGTCAATGAGAGCCTATTTTTATTTCTAATATGTAGGGCCTACATATTAGAAATAAAAATAGGCTCTCATTGACTTCTACATTGTAGGCTACTATTAAACTGAGCGAAATAATTCATGGAATGGACTAGTTTGCTCATAAGGTAAGAAAACAAACCCACACATGCTGTACAGCAAATATATACTTGACACTGCTTAACCATTTTGACCAGCATTGCAAGCTTGACCGAGTATCCTAACCTATACCTATATTAGTAACCATTGCTAATGTGGTATTGGCCAACAACGGGCTTGGGTGGGTGGGACTTAGCGACAGGCTAATTGGGATGCTAGGGTTCATATGGCTAGGCATTATCTCCCTTTGCTGGGAGATTAAACTGGTTGAATCCAGGTCATTACACTTCCAAATGAAGTTCCTTGTTTTCTATCCCCAAACTGGAATCCTGAAGATTTCTTTTGGATGGTGTCATTTTATAATTCCAGTTTGGGTTTAATTGCAGATTTTCCTACATTAATCAACAGAATTCCATGTTGTTGGGTGTGCATTCTAAAGGGGGAGACCAGTGCAGTGGTTGAATAGGTTGGCTGTAGCTATAATTATTTATGAAGTGGTGTTTTCCCAAATCAACCAGAGAACCACAAATTACAGTTTTACCCCCATCTATGATGTTGGATGTTGGTAGTGGAAACCTTTCCCACGCTGCGTTGTGGTACTCAAGTACGGCTTCCCTTAATTGGAATTTCCTGATGTCAATGTTCTTGTGGCCTCGCTTGTGTATTATTTGATAGTTGCATAATTATTGAGTCAAACATATGTCACTTAACTGCCTTGATTACATTCTGCAAATGACAAGGATGTTCAAATATTGAATAGAGGACATAATGAAATGCATAGAATTTTCTAGACACCATTTGGAAGAGGGTTATACTGTACAAATATAGTTACATGGCTTTTTCAAAGAGTCTGACCCATCAACACTGCTGATTTGTCAAAGCCAACATAACCACATGAGGGGAGGGAGGGTTTTCTAGCTTAGACCTCAAAAGAAGATTTCATAGAAGCCTCTGTCTTAAAACGGACCAGGGCCCAAGGCAAACCTAAACGCTGTCTGCTTCACCAGCAGTGCTGGTGGCTTTGAGGCTTTGAGGACTCAGAAATCTCACAGAGATTCAGATTCGTGACCTTCCTCCTCTCCAAGCAAGTCCTTCCTCTCTGCAGTCATAACACTAAGGGTGTCAGATTAGATTTTCTGGCTTCCGCGAAGGACAAAGGACAGCATAAATAGACACAAGCCTTTGGTGAGTGTATATTTGCTTCCTTTGTATGGCTTTATTGAAGTGCCAAGACTTTATTCTTTTACAACTCTGCAGAGCAGAGGAACACCATAACACTGCACCATTGACTGACGTGTGATCACATCCAATACAAACAGTGCCCAAATTGAGCAATTCATCAAGGTTCTACAGTAACATGTCTCGGTTGGCAGCCAAATGTTGAATCTGAACCTTTTCTTCCCCCTACAGCAGGGAAGGAAATTAGTTTCTTTATGAGTTACACCAGCCACTGTGTTATCTAGACATTTGCATCATATCTTCCTTTTATGGCCCTGCAGACAGCATCCAGTTGGGGTTTGTAAAAACATTTATCAAAAGAACCCAGATAGAATTTCCAGAAATTTTATTATAAAACAATATCTCTTTAACCTTTCAAGGCACACCTGGCAGTGATTGACCATGAATGACAATTAACAATGGGTGACCTTTACATTAGGTCATTATTTGCCATTATGTTCTATTGTACATACGGTAAGCATCTTATTAAAAATCTTGTATCCAGATGATCCAAATTCACGGCCTTAGGATAGAAGAAGCTCTGTTGTGTGCATTTTCTTGAGAGGCCAGTATCAGGAAGGGAAACATCCATAAATTACTTTTAGTTTAATACTTTAATTCAGTCATTTCCCTCAGTGGAATTTTCTTCTCCGAAAATAGAACCAATGTATCCTCAACGTAGAGAATCCAATTTTAAATGTCATGAAGTTACGAGAAAGATGACCCCATAAATATGTCACTATTTCCGTGCATAAGCAATCTAATTTTCTTCATGGACCCCTAAGGGGTTTTATGCTGGTGAAATTGCTTGTGTATTAGAGATACAGTAAATCCCCTTTGTAGAATCACAAGCGATGAGAATAATCTCTAATACAAAGGGAATGACTTTCCACAGAAAAATACTTGGTCCCCATTACTGAACTTCTGCTACAGTACATAATAAATTCTCTGTCTTTGTGCTTCTTTCATTAAGCGCATACATTCTACCTACCATATCCTCGCTTTGAACATAATCAAAGCCACACATTCATACTGCATCTTTACCACAGGAGCAAACTTACAGTTCTTGGTGTGGTGTTGTTCCCTTCAGTCAGGAAAAGCAACAAATTGCTGCTTTGGAAGTGCAATATCACACAGTTCAGTTCTGTCGTAGACAAGCAATTATCAGGTATTTCCTGTTTGCAATGCTACTGCATTTTATTTGACACATGTTCAAGTCTGCCTGTCACACTTCAAGGCACACTGGACCCACCTAAAAGGTCATTGCGGGGGTCTCATAGGGTCACAGTGCTTAATGTCCATACAGTGGTGCCCAGATACTGTATCTTCCATTAGTTTGTATTAGTAGTAATGCACTCGTCCAATTGTCCCTGTTCCACTCCCCAAAATATCAGGCTGGCCGTTTCTCCAGATCTCACGTATGATTCGCTCCCTCTCCTCCAATCGTTGGGCTCGCTCCAGCTCCTCGGCCGATGTGAACACATTGACACTCAACGTCCCGTCTGATTGGCTGTGGTGGTTGCCGACGGGTATCTCCGTGCTGGTGGTGGTGGTGTTGGTGGTCGTCAGGGGAGCGGGCGCTTCAACATCGTTCCCCTCTTCATCGTCATCGTCCTCGCTCTCATCGTCATCGTCCTCGCTGATGTCCTTTAGGTGTTTCTTCTCTGGAGTGGGTGGGGCAAGGATGGTGCGTGGTTTGCAGGAAATGCGAATGACCAGCAGGCATAGGGTCAGCACCAGGCCGAAACACACACCGATCACAAAGTAAAGGCCAAAGCTTTCTGGATTGGCTACAAGGAAGAAGAGAGTGAAACTTAACTGTAAATGTGTCAGTTACTGTGTCATTCAGCTTAATTTGGTTCACCAATACAGATCAATACACATGATGATGTACATGCTGCACATGACTGACCTTTGATGTGTGCATATGCAGCAATGCTGTTGCTCAAAAGGTCCATCTCTTGCCTCTTAACATCCATGTTGGCTGCTGACTTCTCCTCTCTCACGCCTAGAAAAACAAGACACCAGCTCAGATCTGGACACAAACACTGCGCAAGGGTCTAACAGGCTAGCGCGGAGTAAACGTCAAGCAAGTCAACAACAGAGATTATGGTAACAAAAGACAAGAACTTCAACCAGTGTGCTAGCAGGTGTTGTATGCTCCCTGGCTCTTCACCATGCGGTTCAAGTGTTCTATGGCTGCCCCACTCTGTGCTGCTCTTGCGTGCCAAACCCACTGACCACAGCACTTCTTCATATGCCTTTGGCTGGGTGGGATGTGGCCTTCTAATGTCAAACAAAAGCTTCTCTGTGTCCTCCTTAGACACCAGTTCCAACTGGGATCATCATTACACAGTTGGCACATGGCACCCGCACTCGCCTTCTCTCTCTCCCCTGAACCACGACAGGACTCGCCAGAGGTCAGAAAGGTCAAACTCTCCCGGTAATCAATGAGGAGTGCTTCCTGCATGATGAGGAGGATCCCAGACCAAATGGCTAAAGTCCAGAGGCAAGGGACACTGTGTTGTGTACTACCTGTATGTGTTGTTTACACTATATGTCACTCACGTCTAGTCAGTCGTAGACCTACGTGGGTTCAACACTGGTGACGCAGGTTTGAATCCTTCCTTACTTGCTTCCTGTACTTCCGTGTTACTATTGTGTTGCCGACCTCGTCATGACTTCTCAAGACTCCTGAGGAAGTCTCACATTTCCCTGCGAGAAAAATAAAAGACCCTGCACAGCCACACCCCAGATGGGGGACACAGCCACACCCCAGATGGGACACGCAGACAGCTGGATCTTTCAACATTTCCAGTCTGTCTTTTGTTTTCAGACAATTTTGTTTAAGCAAGCCCCTATGTTACATCCCTGCTACCACATGCGGTAGCTTTCGTCCCCCCGGGGAGCCAAGCTGTTTCCAATCTGAGTGAAGGGTTCATTGGATTTGCCTGCGTGGAACACTCCAGCCAAGGGTCACAGTGGTCCTGGTTGGTCTTTACTGTGTTGCACTTCCTTCCTTCGCTACCCACCACCACCCTCGTCAGCCTCACAGCCTTTTCCTGCTGACTCTGGCTTTTCTAGGCTGTTTTGCAATTGTTTTTCCTGCACTCCCTCACTCCTCCCTGCCTGGCTTGATGACATCATGGTATGGCCACATGGCTTGAGGGCACATGTGAGTGTTGATAGCAACACAGCCGGGGTCCAACACATAAAGGAGGGACCTTGAACTCGTCTAATGTGTATGCTGTGTCAGCGCCAATTTTAAGCTCAATATTAAACATGTGCTTTGTGTTACACTCCTCCTCAGTGGGGGGATGATAAAAAAAAAACTAAAAACAAAACTAAAAAACTTTTTTGTTCAACTGGGAATAGATGATCAACTCTGAAGCAGTCTTGTTTCTAACCTGTGCATTGCTCTCATGATAAGTCGAACCACATGTTTCGATGCCTGCACGTATATCATATGGATACCCTCAAATTGCACAAACCACATGTTTACGTTACCATTTACTTCAAAATTGCACCCACTGATAACCTCAGTCTCTCCGATTTCTATCCTGACGCAAATGCCGCCTTATTAATAAGCACTTATCATGTGTATTTGTTGATGCAGCATTTGCCAAATCTCACATCTAGATCCACACACATGCAAGCCATATGCAGTAAAGAGGCTCACTGAATAAGCCTTAAAAGCAAAGCCAACATTCTACTCCTGTAAAATAAACCAATGTATACTAAGACATATATATACTGTAGCTATATACATGTTTAACCACTTTAACCCTAATGTCCTTACTCTGGCAATGTCATAATACAGTAGGTGAACATTCAGAAAATCTCACAATGCGTCACAATCCAACGCTGTGTAAGCTTGTAGATTGGCCACGTTTTGCTAAAAGATTTGCTGTAGAGGAAAAAGAGGTATAGACTATTAGGGGTACCGGGACAGGAAGTATCTATACATAGGGCTTGCTTTAAGTTGTTCAACTTACCAGGAAATTAAGATGTGTAATCAAGCTCCTCAGTTCCAGTTCATAGTGCTATGAAAGGTTGTAGATGGATGATGAAGCTTGTCTCTTTATCTCTCACTCACTGTCTCTTTGGATCAATTCCTGTGAGCTTTGGTCCTCAGACCAAACAGTTCATTTCGCCACCCTAAGACAAGAGCAAACACACACACACACACACACACACACACACACACACACACACACACACACACACACACACACACACACACACACACACACACACACACACACACACACACACACACACACACACACACACACACACACACACACACACACACACACAGAGAGAGAGAGAGAGAGAGAAAGAGGGAGACACAGACACACACAAAGACGTCAGGCTACATTAGATCCAAACCCAGTGAGGCGTTTGTTATGCAAACAATGACAGGCCTTTTGCAGTTGCCGCTGGATACACTTTTGAGCAGGAGACTGGAGGAAGGATTTCAGCTTTCAGCAGTTTAACAGTCCTGTCTTGCATATGTAGATACTATATAAATACAGACGTGTCTGAACAATGTGTATAGCACTATCAAAAAGTGAGAATAATATCCCATCATTCACTGTATCTGGCCATTGTTAACACTGGTACAAAAGCATGAGAAATTAACAGAAACAAATGGTGACATTTCCACGTAGATGCAAAATACGTTGCGTATATCTGACTTGATAGGTTGTTTGTGACACATGACACATTGTATACAATATAGTTATAAGAGATAGCCCATACTTTGTCTCCCCCATTTATATTGGCGGCAGCCCTCAGGGGGGCCACCAGGGGGCACAATTTTAAAGGAGAAGGAACAATTTATTACATTTTAAATCAATCAATACATACTATTTATTATACACTATCTATCTTACTCTATCTATCTATCTTACTCTATCTATCTATCTATCTTTCTTCACAATACAAGGAGGCCAGAGGATATGTCTATCTGGGGGTCCTTGGCATGGAAAAGTTTGGGAACAGTGCGCTAAACCAGAGCTTCTCTTCTTGCTGAAAGTTAGCACATTACATGCCAGGTGGGGATCGAGGGCAGTTGAAAAATGCTGTGCTGCGTGATTCGCTAATTCTCCCCCTGTTTAGGAAAAAGCCCCTGTGCCAGCTTGAGTTGGTTTAGCAGAGCCCCTGTGCTTTCCAGTGCAGATTTTGATCTTGCTGACTTTTGGCAGACCCTATGTACACTACACTGGACATACAGTGCCGGACTACCACTGGGGGGGGGGGGGGGGGGGGTGACAGAGCTGTCGCTATGGAGACAGCTTTCCAGACCCCCCCCAGTCCAGTCCAGTCCAGTCCCCCACCCCCCCCCACCCCCCATGGGAGAGAGATGACAGCTCTTTTGTTTCTGGTCATTGCGACAGGGGATGCGTCTATACACTGTCTTCCTGTTGAGCTTCCTTCCTTCCTTTTCAATTATGGACATGGTCATCTCCTCCGTGCCACGGTGCCAAATCTTGTCATATCCAAGCACTGCAGCGTGAAGGAGCACGGACGCTTTCAATGAGATATTTAGTTTTTGTCTCCAGGGTAATAAAGTGAAAGGCTCGGATGACCACAGTTCTCCAAGCCAAGGTCAAAGCTAATGATTGGACAACTAACTGGTCTTTTCTCAGACTGGAATGCAGCAAACCTGAGCTCGTCATGACTCAGGCATCCGTTGCTGGTGGTTAATGTCAACTGGAGACCTGTTTAAGGCCTATGTAAACACTAATTAGCCTGGCCTGTTGTTTTGTTGTGTTTTTGTTGTACCTCATGGAGGAAATTATTAGCAGACCTCCTCGACCACAGCCACGCACAATCCCATGACTCAACCTTCAGCTCTTTTCTCCAAGTTACTCACTTTGCTTGCTTTGTTGAACTACACCCCCCATTTACAAAAGTCTAAGATATTTAATTTAAAAGATTTTGATTAATCCTATTGCCCAACCATATTAATTTTTATATGGTTAAATAACATTTAATAAACATTAACATTAAATAAATGTTTTGAATGCAGGCAGAGGCAGATAGTGTACTCTTACTGTATGCTCAGCAGTGGGAGTGATCATGTACAGTACGCAGCAAACCTTAAGTCACGGTTGCTTGGCTCCAAAAATGGACACGTCTTTCAAAACAAGTGTATAGCAGAGTAAGCAGACCATGCAGATTATGTCCAGCACCTTGATAAACATAAAAACAAAACTAAACCTCCTAATCTGCAGTCAGTCAGAGACCCCCCCCCCCCCTTTTGCCAAAATCAATAGTCCCTGTACGTCAATGCCAACACATACATTTGAGGAGTCTGTAGACACAGACACATTTCCTATGATACACATGGAGTCATCCAGCGTTTCTTTTCATATTTCTTCATATCTGACAGTAAGGAGTTTCACAGGGAAGGTGTAACACTTGCAGAGGAATATGCTATCCCTCCCAGTTCCTCCCTGCTGAACAGTCAGGTACTTCACTAGTGTAGCAATGGAGAACATCCTCCTCTGCTGGCATTCCACCAGCGAACACGGACAACTGTGTTATCCCTTATCCCTAAACTAATTTGCCATTTTTTACTATTTTGAAAATGATAAAATAGTTCAACTAGCCAATCTACATCTACATGTTGTGAGCTTGTAGATCAGCTATTTGAACTATTTTAAAAGGAGTTTAATAGGAAAAATTGGCAAATAAGTTTAGGGATAAGGGGTAAGATATAGCCCATAGTGTCTATTTTACGTCATGATGATGTACGATGATAAGAGTGCCCCTCACTTCACACAGGTGTGATTTCTTAACATAATTTAGTAATCCCCTGAAATAAGGTATGCCATATAGTTTTTGAGCTATACACAGGTTTAATGTTTGTCTTTAGTTCAAAGTTTATTTAGTAAACGCATTGACAATAAAGTCAATAAGTATATTATATTAATTTCTGTCAGGACATTGAGGACAACTCATGAAACTATAAAGGACAACTCATGAAGGGACTCCGAATCCCCAGTACATCAAAGAAAATCCTAAATGACAGGTGGTAGCTGAGTGGAGGGTGAGCAGCAACTTTAAAGCAGAAGCAGCAGCAAGCGTCAACACTGCATAGACGCAGTAGGCAGCTGCTAAAGGCAAGCAAGGAATGAGCAATGCCATTTAAATGGGGTGTTCTATAATGAAGTGAGTATGTAATTGGTTGAGAATAGTTCAAGCATGGAGCTGAGACCGACCGATGGTTGGCCAGCAGAAACGGCACAGAGTTCCCTGACAGAACTTGCTCTGTGCATGTATGCACCAAGCATGACGCTCATAAGCCTCTATTTCTATGTACTGCTGGCCCATGGATACATTCTGCAGACCTGGCGGGCCCAGGTGTCAATCTGTATCTTATATAAGCCTAATATTGTTACACTAACTCTACTAGTGTAGTTACTTATTCTGTACTTCTTCGGTCTCTACCCTTTCCTGTATTTCTTTTGTTTCATGCATACTTTGGTATACTGCTATGAAAACTGAATTTGTCTGTCTGTGTGTGTAAATGACCATCATGACTTTTCACAGCCATTTGTGTCACATGTCACATGACAGTGCCTGTCATCTACGTAAGCAAAGAGATTGACGTAAGGAAGGCATGGGGAAGCCATTTGTGTCACATGTCACATGACAGCGCCTGTCAGCTACTTAAGGAAGGACCAGTGAGATTACCACCAGAGCTTGTAGATTGTCTATTTTCTTCAATTTGGCACAACACAGTAATTCGACAAAGTATATAAAATATGACATTAATGTATGAAAAATGGTCAGATATAAGGTACAATGTTTCTGCTCGATAGCAGTGATGTGAAAGGGCAGAGTCGGAATTGTAATCTCATTGATGCCAGGATAAACACAGCATGGTGTCATGTGGCCTGAGAAGAGGACAGGCACTATTTCTGACTGAGTATTGTTTGCTTTGGTTTGGAGGAGTGGAGCCAAATGTGGAGCAGAAACCCCAAACTATCACGTTGTGTTGATATTTCTGTTGTCATCCACTTGAAGAAGACCACAATGGCCCTTCCTTTCCACAAAGGTTTGTCCCTTTCCGCAATGGACAGTCTTTTAGTCGCCAGCTCCATGCCGACGCCCTTATACAAGTAAAGATGCATTATTATCAGAGTTGCCTGGAATAGGCATACCATTATCATCTCATAAGCAAAGATGACTGAATTGTCTGCTGTCTGTGGAGCCTACTTGTAGTAGCTGATTTATCAACCGCATACTGACAGGGGCCAACCTCTGAATCAAGAGCAACCACGGGTCGTCACTGAACAGAAGCCCTTATTTTCCCGCAATGCTTGCTGGGTGGCAGTAATAAATGTTGTCTAAACGATCTCAACCACACGACTCCTCATCCAGACTGAAGGAATAAGTTGCAACGCGTGAGAAGACTTTATTTCAAGACTTAAGACATACCGTAGTTAAGTTACGGAACTTAAGATGAAAAAGACAGATTACACAAGGGAGCGAGTCAGCCTTATTTACTTATTGTAATGACATACATTGAACCACAGAGAGGAAGGAATATTTTTGATACCTAGAATTTCAATGCAGCCACAAGAATTTCTGGCACACTGGACTGTCGTTCTGCGGTGTGCCTGGCACACGGCTTCAGAGAACAAAAAAAGGGCCAGATTTGGATTTAATCACATTTCATTGTTTTTATACACAGCTCTGGTGAGGGAGATCACAGAGCCCGTTCCTTACACTGAAAAATAAGGACAATTTATAGAATGTATCAACTCTGCTCTTAACTATGTTCATTAAAATGTTACCGTTTCCTCTGATTTTGTTTCTGCTAACTGAGAGAAAATCTTAATGACGCATGACATCAAAAAAGCCAATCTGGGTAATGTATCAGTATCACTATTTGCAGCCTACCGCGTTCGTTCTAAAACTCAACATGTTCCAGTTGAATAAATATTCTTTCAAATTAGTTACTGAAATCTCCTTTTTCACAGAAATGGTTTCTATGGCATTCTCTCAGTAGCTGAAGAAAAGCCTAATGGCTACTCCCAATGGTGATTGTAACAGATTTTTGTATTTCAATCTGTATCACATACGTGCAGTATCCCTAGCAGTACAATTTTTGATTTAAAGGTTTCTACAAGAACATTTTTGACCATTCAGCTATAACCAAGCCAAAATATGGTCTCCTGGGCATTTTACCGGCCAGCCGCGATCACCTGACCACCAGCCCAGGCAGAACAGTGTAAGGTTCAGGCCAAAGGGAAAAAAAAGGTTGATGGAACTTCAAGCTCTCCCCAAACCCACAGAGGTGCACGCGGTAACTTTCCACCCGATAAACACTGACACTTTTCCAAAGTTCTCTGTTCGTGGTGCCTGTGAAAGCATTCAGGGGGGTTGCATCTGGTTAAGGTATTTTCTCCTATACGGCACAACAGGCACTCTTGCCTTCTAAATGTTGGAAAGGGCTTTAATTTAGAGAAAAGAGTGCATTTCTTCTGTGTTTCTCTTCCACATGAGATCCCAGGGATCAAGCTGTGCTCAAGTGTTAGTGTTGCTTTCCCTTTGTCAAGGTCTGCCAGGGTCTCCGACTGAGAGGGTACTTGTTGCATTTGGAGGGGGCCCAGTCAGACATGTGGTTGCCATCAGGTTTAGTGACACGGTGCATCAGGTAAAGATGACCCCAGATCAAGTACGGTAGTATATTGTCACTGTTGGGTGGAAACCTTGTACGTCCAACGGTTTACTTTTCAGGAAATATTATGGAAAAATAGACCCTGTGTTCCAAAGTATGTTATGATCACACAATCATGCAGTGTACAGTATGTTATTTGCCCACATATTTTTTTTTTTTAAACCCAGACTTATTACTTTCACTTTAAAACTGAAACGAAAATAGCCGATCTGTTGCAAGCTTGCACTAATTTCACTACTATTGCATGACACCAAGTTGGGTTAAAAGTTAAAACATGAAGATACAAGGTTTCTGCCCGACAACGGTATTGTACTAATAAACCTTTCAAGGGTTGTTTTTGTTTTAGCACAAAAGGTTAGACAGTAAGAGGTATTGGGCCAGGATAGCACTCTGTGGCATTCCACATGCTGCACTGCACGATAATGCAGTTCCCTTCCACCTTGCTTGTTACTCCCAGCAGATTCAAACAAATGTGAATGGCATTGAATTATTTGTTGTGCCAGTCAGAGTTATCTTCCAGCTTGAAGTACTCCATTAACGTTACAAAACAGTGTTCATACTTCAAAAACCAACTACCACGTAGCTGTCTTCAGAAAACAGCTCACATGAAAAATAATGTTTTTATACCTCTGCTTTGATTAAACTTTGTTTCACACATTGGTCAAACTTTGACATTCTCATTCCATTAAGGCTAACGATATAATCTTATCCAAACTCACAGTCTTGCATATTTTTCAGTTGAAAGACAAAAAGCTTTCTTTTCCATGAACCTTTACATGATCTGTTTAGCTTTAGGCATAGACTATTTGACAGAGAGACAATGAACAACAGGTTTACTGCATCGCAGCACTCAACAATACCAGGAGTGAGCGCAAAACACTCATAAATCAAATCACATGTGCATTCACCACTGACTATTTCACTTTAAACCTTACACTTTTCACAAAAATAGAAGTTATGATGTCACAATGATATGGTATCCGTCCTGACGCCAGCCTGATTCAACAGAGCCTCCATGCTTTTTAAGGGCATGTAACTGCAACCCATGACCAAATAAAATGGGTATCCTTGTGCCATAAAAAATGCAAACTAGAGAGACTTGTCCCATGAGAAGCACTTTTTGTGGGTTATGGTAGGTAATGGGAGGGTAATGGAGATAGCGGACTGAGCTTTGGGGTGGGAGGGACGGGTAATAGTGCCCAGATGTGTACTGATGTGAGACAGAGAATGCTTTAGTATGTAAATCAACAAAAGATAGCACATGTCGTTTCCTCATATAGACTTTATCACACACGGTTTATCCGATTGTCCATTTAGAAGCAACACCCCGGGCAGCAGGGACAGGAATGGGAACAAAAGTTCATGTGTGTTGACCTTTATTAGTTTTGTGTAGCCAGATGTATTGGAGGTCCCCACCTACCCAGGACATCTGGTGACATCTACAACGGCAGGGAAAAAGGCTGCTCGGGTGGTGCAGTGGTAAAGTAACTGCACACCACCGCGGAGGTTGTGGGTTCAAATCTACCGTGGTGGACCCGGCTTTGGACCCGGGTGTCACTGCATCTATTCCTACGGGCTGGGGTTGGCACCTATGTCAGCAGGGGCGGCTGGGCGGGGGGGGGGGGGGGGATAGGACGAAGGCCCTGTGTCCTCCCGGTGGGGGCTCCTCACTGGTAGGTGAGTCAATAAGATACAACAGCAGTGAAAACACAGAAATGTGTGTGGGGAGAGAATCAATTGGCATGACAAAGAAAAAGGGGAAAAAGCAACAAAAGAAAGGCTGCTAACAAACTGATGCCATTCCAATATGAGGGACCTGCAATAGTTATTTTTCAAATCTCTGTATTCTTTCCATGCAGTTTTAGCCCCTAAATAGAGGGTATGCGAGTGACATCGTCAAACCAGGAAGTTATGCAGGAACGCCTACCTACTGAGTGTCAAAAAACTACTTTCTGGCCTTGACAACCCATGCATCCAAACAGAAAAGTCCTGTCTGATTGCATTAAACCATGTTAAACTCACTTTGCATGTTGCTTTGCCACTCGATGTGCCATTCACTTTAAGCATGTGCATACCCTCTATTGATGTCACCAGACGTATACTAATCAGATCACCAGAATTTCTACACAGCGGAAAGCTTGGTTTTAGTTCCAAATTGACCAGTGTGAGAGTCCAATCCAATAATTTGCATACACAAATGCATGCACTGTTCCATGTATCTACTAAGAGAGTGTCAGACCCTGACCGGATTAGCAACCTGCAAAGTGACTTGATCAGAGTCTACGCGAGACTGGATATTTATTGGTGATCAAGTGTGTGCAAACTGTGCATGTGGCTTCATTGGTGTCATTCTGTTTGTGCCTCTGTGTGTGTGTGCCTCTGTGTGTGTCTGTGTGTGCATGTGCGTGTGTGTGTTTGCGTGTGTGTCTGCGTGTGTGCACGCTGTGAGTGAGAGATATTCTGCATAGCACAGTTATACAGAACAGATGATCCTGAACACCAAAGTACAAGAATAGAGCAGTGATGTCATCTCCGTCAGATCAACCTGGGCCTGGCACACACCACATACTGTATTCATTACTCAAACACTGCTGATTACTCTGTGACATAAAACACATGTTTGACATTTGCATGGTTGGGTGGGCAGCATCACCGCTGTCCCATTCACAGACTGTGTTACCTCTGTCAGATGAAGGCTTTCCAGAAACCACTATGGGTTGATGTGAATGGAGTGTACTCAGTGAACATATCCACAGTCAAAGGTTTGTCAAAGTGTTTCCACTTGAAGCCAGATTTAGATTTCATCGTACGATCATGACATTCGTCGAGAATAGCCGATCTATAAGCTCACAACACCTCACATCACGACACGCCGAGAGCTTGTAGATTGGCTATTTTTTTGCCAAGTGACAACAGAATATAAATGATTACTGTCCTATCCCACAACCAACAGCAGTGAGTGCCTAACAAAACTACAGTACACCACAAAAATTCTGTGGGTCTATTTTTATACTCGCAAATTTAAATGAATACTTTTTTGTGTTGCAGTGTGGAGCTCTCCAGTGCTAGTGGTTGTTGTGGGTCTCTGTCTCTATGGTACTATTGTTACCAGTCTGTAGGCCTATTTATAACTTTAAAGATGGAGTGCCACAATTATTTTATTTTTCCAGTTTTTCATGTGTCTATGAGGTGACAGTACTTCATTAGACACCCTGGAGTTGTTTTTATGTGCAATGGTGTATTAACTTTGTATTTAGGCTGAACCCTTGACAGTCAAACGGGCCAATGAAATAAACAGTAATATAGTGACATCACATTATCAGCCACTCCCCTAACCCCTCCCCCTTTATCATACAACTACAGATGTGGGTGCGGCTTCAGTTCAGGTGGATCAACACCCATCACCAAACCAGGCATACCTAATGAACTGGTTGGCGTGTCCACATAAAAGCATGATTTTAACAAATACTGAACACTTTTTGGAAAGAGTTCTTCCTCCTTATATTATAATAATACCTGATGATCATGTTTTAGGGTGGAAACAAATCGTGGCACTCCATCTTTAATGCCGTCTAGTTAAATTTGGAAATAAATCACAGTTCTTGTTTTTCCTAACTTAATAGAGAACCAAATGGGCACATTTTATCATATCTGGAAATTTTAGATATACTTTCAGGTAAGTCAACCACTTACTACAGTAATACTCTCCTGTCACTCTAAACTCACTGGCACAACGTTGTATTGTATTGGTCCCACGTGTGACACCCCACCCATGTGGTGTGGTGCCTAAGTAAGCTAAAACAAACCCTGATAAGTATTTTGCAAAGACTATTTGACCCCGCTTTGTTGCATTCTTTTGTTGGATTTTATTTCCCAATAGCCTAGCTGCCATGTGTAAATAGCCATGCAGAGTTTAAACAAATTCAAGACCAATTCAAAGTCCAGTCCATTCTGTAGCTTATGTTATGTTCTTGGAAGCTTTTGAAGGTCTGAATATGTGTATATTTGTGTACGCTTGAGTGTGTGAGTGTGTGTGTGTGTGTGTGTGTGTGTGTGTGTGTGTGTGTGTGTGTGTGTGCATGCACACCCGTGCGTGTGCCCAGGGAAAGAAGAGAAGCTTATTCAAACCCTTCAGACTTAGCATGTCAAACATCATCCAAAGCCAGTAGAGTCGAGTTCCTGGGCCATTCAGAGCCCCTACTAGACGGCAGTAAGCTGTAAGTCCAGTAAGACTGTGGTGGTTTGTGAGAGTCTTGCTAAACACAATTCCATAGACATATCACTCAACCCTCCCCGTTTCTCAAATGACTATAAAACCCTGTTGCTTGCGTTATGCTGTGGGAGATTACAGCAGTCGAAGGCAGCTCACAACCTTTTGTCTATCCAAACACTAATATGTAGACCTACTCTACAGTATTTCTAGTCTTCAATGGTAGAGAAACCAAATTACTACAGTACAGAGTACAGACCCCGCCCTACATGAAGGTCAGACTGTGTTGAGGTGTTTTAACGCGAAACATAGATTTTTCCCCAAGGGCAAACTCTTTTTTCCGCACTGTGGCCCATCTGGAGAACTATATTCAGGTGTCCAACACAAAAGACTTGTAAAAGTGTCTAATGAATACAGTGCAATGCAACAAAGAGGGTGAACTTTATATTCACACAACATGCATAGATTAAGGGTGTGTATGACTTGAGTTCTGTATCTCCCTTGGTTTGGCAACATTTGACAGTGATTCCCAGAGGAGGCTCCAGTGCATTGTTCATAAGGGTTACAAGATTACAGGTTGCTCTCTCTCCCCACTGGAAACCACATCTACACCTTAAAAAGAGCTCACTAACCACTCCCATCAACCTTTCTTGTTGCTGCATTATAAATCTCAGGCTACTTTTTTGTCTAAAATGTAACTGCTAATTTATAGGCTACATATTATGTAGACCATAAGACCTGACTACCATTTCTTGCATGAGCTTGTGAAGGTGTTAATATACTATGTGCTGGTCTGTCCTGTATGAAGCAGAGTTTACATGTTGTATTGAAAGTTGCATAGTTGTAGTCTGTTCCATAGGAGTTTAGGGAAGCGTTTCAAATCGGGGATTGGCCTATGACCCAACGGGTACAGAGGGTTTGTAAACCAACATCCCCAGGACAGATAAGGCAGGCCCACTGATAAACGTGGCGGTGGGGCTTGGGGGAGAAAAGAAAGTTTGCTCGGGTATGAATAGCCAGGAGAGGTCATACACAAGTCAACTGTCCCCAAACAGCCTTGAAGGGATAAGTTACAAAAGCCTTCACACTTATCCTGCTATCTGGGGTTTTATCTGACTGACTGGTGAGGCAGCTAAAGAGCCTTCCCACTCCAATAATGTTAATTAAAGGAGACCCCTGGGCCATATCTCTCTCTCCCTCTCTATCTGATAAGATGTGTTTACCACAGCAGCCCGGTGAAGAGCCATGGGAGCTGAAGCATATGGTTAATTGGGTTCTAGTGTGAAGGTGTGAATTAGTCATTGCATGCGTGCGTGTGTCCATGCACACATGCGCGTGCGAGACATACACAGACGCAGAGGGAAAGACAAATAGAGAGGGAACCTTTGTTGCATGCTGATGATTTGTATGCATGCCTACTGTATAAATGTGTTCTTTTAGGATAATGTGTTGTTCTTGCCTCCACTAATAGAACTGCTGGATGTATACTGTATATACTCATGCTGGGGGAAAAAAAACAATGATCATCAAAGCGTGTCACCCCCTGTCCTGATTCTCTTGTGACAACTGTTGACTATTCCTGTAAAAAAACTACAGAATGCAACAGGATGTTTGCTTTTATTGCAACAGCCTATTAATCATTGCAAGGTTAGCCAACATACAGCTGCACAGGAAGACTGGACCTAGGCTGACCCCCCACCCCACTCAACTGCATGTGCTGTATCTCCTCTCTGGCACTGGTTCATCATATACATACTGTACAGAACATGCTACACACTCTGCACAGATGTCCCGTTAATGTTTGGATGATTAAGAACAGAAAGTTCAGTTTGGAACCATGGCCCATTAAAAACACTTGCAAAGGTGTTGGGAAATTAAACACTTTGTAAAACTGTATCAAGGAGTGAAGAGAGAACTCCACGAGCAGCCTATCCTCCAGCAAGTATCACCATGGTTCGTCTCTTTCCTATGTCAATTGTGTCCTTTAGATGGGATGTAAACACACTCTTTTAAGCGAGTGGAAACACAAGCTTGGTTCTCATATAAAACAAATAAAATAAGAGCCCCTCATATTTCACGTAAATGGACGTCAACTTCAATGGACAAGACTACACCATCTGCTACAGTTGTGTGGATGGATGCCAGCATTTTTTGTAATTTACAGCACTCCATGGATAGCCCCAAGGAACCAGCAAGTCATTTCAAATGCACGCAACCTAAATCAGATGCAATCCTTCAAAGTTTTCATAAGTGCATCAACTGCAAAACATGAAAACTTCAGACGGTTTTGGCATTGAATGTAATCCATTGTAACAATACTTGACTATTCTATGGTAAAGTAATAGACCCCTACCTCCCCCAAACACAATGTACATTGACAGAAATATATAAAGCAGCACTTTAAACACATTTTCCTTAGTGTCAGTTCACTGATGCAAAGTTGCAAACCATCACACTCACCAGGCAGTTGAGGAGGTCCCTCCAAAGACTACTCATTCCCCCTCAGTGACATCCAAGCTGCACTGCACGTTTCAGTCAAAACACTCCTCTTCGTTCCCTCCAAAAAACAACATTACAAGCAATCCTGACCGTTTCTGTTGGTTCCCTGCTGCCGGCCGTGTTCAGGTCCTGAGGAGTGTTTTTGCGCGTGTGAGAGAGAGTGTGTGTGTATGTGTGAGTTTGCACACAGAGCCTGGGGAAGAGGTGGCAACTTCCTCTCAGAGTTGGAGTGAGTAACAGAGTTCTCTCTATCTCTCTCTCCCAGCCCCACTACACTAGAAGCAGGAAAGGCTGTCATACTATCCCCTTCCCAGACGGAAAACAGAGGAACAGCCTAAAATGGGCAGGCTTGGGGACGAGGGGAGGGAGGAAGGGAGGGAGTGGTGGTGGTGGTAGGAGGGGGGAGCTTTCCCCTCTGTCGTTAAGGAAACAGGGAGAAAAAAAAGCCAACTCTGTAGCTATAGGGGGGAGGCAAATTAGCTCACCAAGATTTTCCAACATGGAATCCAATGGGATGACAAACAACGCAAACAAATATGAACATCACAGTGATGGATATTTAGTAGATGTTCTCACCAAATTGAAGAAAATATTGTGTGTGTGTGTGTGTGTGTGTGTGTGTGTGTGTGTGTGTGTGTGTGTGTGTGTGTGTCCTAACACAGTATAACAATATAATATGGCATAGCAGAGGTTCTCAAACCTTTTAATTCCAATTCTCCATAACTTTGATGGAGTACAAATGGACCATTGTTGTTCCATTTGGAATGGATCAGTGTTGCAGATCTGTAAGGGTTCCCCCTCAAGGAGGAGTCCCACTTTGAGAACCATTGCTGTATACAGTAAGGGGATTTCTTTCAATGACATTGATGCAAAGGCACGCTACGCTACCATCACCAAAACAACACACAGAGCATAGTAGTATGCCCTGGCATACTGTGCCGAGGAACAGTGCAAGAATTATAATAGACCGCAGACTCCACTTTTGAGCCCACACAAACATTGGACAATCAATCACTATGTGTACTCAGAAAAGATGGCACACACTATGGTTAGCCCGTGACTTATTTATAGAGGCATATATTAATCATGTCATATTATAGATTTACAATGTGTTTTAGAGTATTTCCTTTCTGTCCAAAACTATGCATTTCAACTATGATGGGAAAATCTTTTTCCAGAGGAGAGCAGTCCCACACAAAACATGGTAAACATGTAATCACAATAATATGTCAACTCCCTGTAAGGAACTTGCTAATTGCTAACAGTTGCGAGCTCCGCTCAGAAACACACAGCCAACGATTATGGCACACATCTTATTTTAGCCTTATGTGACATTACACACGATTCAGACACAGCCAAAGTGCCAATGTTCTTCCATGTTTGTGCTGTTCATGTTCAAGTTCTCAGCACACTCTCCCAAGCTTGCGCCTGTCGTGTTTTGCAACCAACAGTTTTATTGCCAGGGCGCCCTCGACCATCTGAACAGGCTCAGCTGTAAATCGTCTGGGCCACCAAGCTGAGCCTTGACCAGATTTGATTGAAGCCATACGCCTGGGCAAGCATTGTGACATTCCCCATCAATGTATGATGAGGCAAAGTTTTCACAATAATAACGGAGAAGAACAACTAAGCGCCATGGAACCAGTACTGAAAAGCTCCATTGGCTTAGTGCGTCACTGGGTTCATTTTATCCTTCCAAAGGGTCAGCATCAGTGCCAGAGCTGTTATTGTGCTACACCCTGCTGAGGCTGGAAAGGACACCTTGGTCTCCGGCCCACATATTTCACTCATTAACCAGCCCACTAGAGGGAAAACTTGAGCACCCATGAAGGACTACAAAATATTTTGGAGGTGGACACGGTTCAATTGGATTTCACTTGATTATTCCTTCCAGTGGGTCTTCTCATCGCTCCAGCTCAAACATTTTCTTTTGACAAATTTTAACTTTTCCCCAGAACGAAAATACATCGCATGGATGCAAACAATGTTGGATGCAAAACGAGAGTCATAGGAATGCGGAATCTCTCCAGTGATCCACTCTCTATCACTGTCAGTTCAATCAATGGTGCTGGAACAGAGGGTCCAGAGAATCCCAGATCCAGTTCCAGGATATGAGCTTTTTGTCAGGAGAGTTGCATCACTCATCGCATTCCTGCCTTGGATCTATTCATGGTTGGCAGATGTCCACCTGTCATTGAGGCTGATTTATATTCTGCAACCCTGTGCTGGAAGGAAGGTGGGTTAGAGAAAGAAGGAAGGCAGAGAAAGTAAAACTAGAAAAAAGTGCTTCTCAGAGCACAGGTCTCCACAAGGTCAGGTAGGTTATTGTGGGCAAGCAATGTTCGGAATTCAGTCATTACAGAGGTGAGTCGAATCTGTAGAAGTTAGGGGATTTATGTTGATGAAGTTATTGCAAAGAAGACACAAAGTTGATTTGTGGGATGTTCGTGCAAAGTTTAAAGGCAATCGAACGCTGCATTCAGACCCACATTCAGACCCAAAGGAACATGGCCAAGGTACCGGCCCGGTTCCAGCGAGCCGCCCCGCGTCTGAAACGGTCGAGAAATGACAGAGTTACCGTGTGGGGGTCTCCAGGGGGTCCCTCTACTGTACCCATTCTACAAACTGAATAACATTTTCCAATCAGTCAATCAATAACATTTGCAGCAGCAGTTTACACAGGGGCCCGCCGGCTCACAACACACAACTACAGTAGGCATTTGCAGTTCAGTTGGCACAGCGGCTCAACGTTATATTAAATACTGTATAATATACAGTATTAACTTAGGGTGGACCATCATCAGAACAGTACGCAATGCTAAATACCTGCATGCGCGTTGTTGTTGTCCTTATCCAAGTTCCTCCTCCTCCGATGACAACTCAATAATCCTACTACTACTTAATTCTGTACTAGTACTTTTTTATTTCAGGCCCACCAAAGCAAGCGTTATGATATTCGATTCTGATCGAGCCATGTTGTAAAGACAGGTGTCTTTGCGAGATTTGGCAATTTAACCAGTCAGTTTTCTGTTCATAGGAACTCACCATTTTGTATTGAAAACTAAACGCATGCCGTCCCCAAGGCTATAAACTATGAACTTTATTGTGCTATTTTGTCAACAAAAAAATAAGTATGAACGTTCCATATTCGTACTGGAAATTGAAGTAGCTATGACGAGGCCTAGTTGACTTGGAAATGAAAATAATAATAGAGTTGTATTGAATATTGTAATGTGCATTTGGGGTGGCGGAGCGCCCTCTACAGCTACCGGAGCTGCTACTACAGGTACAGGTGCAGGTACCGCTATCATTAAAACTATCATAAAATAAACTATCTATAAAAACTATAAAAAACATCTGCCCTTTGGTGGCGCTATAGCAGGCCAATGTGAAAACTTTGGGGCAGAGGACGGTTCTGCTCTGGCATCCAGGACTGGGCCAACGGTGCCGGAGATTAGCTGTTCACAGATGGACAGACGGATGGACGGGGGGGTCAAAACATAGTCTCACCAACATCGCCAACGCCGCCAGACAATGAGGGAGTCCATAAGCAAGACAAAGAGAAAGAGACAGGCAAAGAGAGAGAAACTGAAAGAGAAAGGGAGACTGAGGTGAGAGAGTAGTTTTACAACAAAAAAAACTAAAATGGTTATTCCGAAGCACCATTGGTTTTTCGGACTAATGGTGGAATAATGGGCTGTCAAACCAATAGGCAGGCCTCCAAAAATTGTGCCTGAGAGAAAGAAAGTGACAGAAAGTGAGAGATGGTCAGAGAAGGGAGTAAAATGAAGAGTGAAGAGATGCTGTCAGGAGACACATCACACTATGCTCTCAATGAAGACATGTTGGACAACAAAGTTATGAAAAGATTTAACTGAACTATTGATAATGCCTCAAGCTGAAATGGGCCACTGGAAGTGGAAGGTACCGGTAGACATTTTATAATTCATAGAAAGTGACAGGGGCCTTTCTCAGTAGGAGCGCCAGTGGAAAAGGATGCAACATGCTGTGAAGGGGCCGTGTGTGTGTGTGTGTGTGTGTGTGTGTGTGTGTGTGTGTGTGTGTGTGTGTGTGTGTGTGTGTGTGTGTGTGTGTGTGTGTGTGCTTGTGTATATACCAAGCACACTGCCAGGGTGAGTTAAGGTAATGCACTCCGAACGTGTCTCCAAAGAATAAAAGGAATGAAAGCCATGTTCTGTAACCTACATTAATATTTGCAGTGCGTTCAGTTTGAGAAGGCATCGCCCACACATTTTCAAAAGCATTAGCAAAGAGATCCTTTGTTGTTGATCTGCACTGCGTGGGCGGGTGGATGTAAGACACTTGAAAAGGCTGTGGCAGGCCAGTTAGGACGCTTCACACCATGCAAGACATCACACCACCATTCCAGCTGTAGAGAAACAAATCTAGTTCTACATTCATGCCCAACAGAGACAGAAATATGCAACATTTCCCACGTCGTGGACATGCAAACACGAAATGTGCTCATCATATTAAAATGTACAGTCCCCCCTCCCCCTCCAAAGACTGGGACTAATCTGATAATTGACTTGGCTAATGCAGTCAGTCAAGCTTCAACTCCCATTCGCAAACCCTGGAGAAAAGCAAGACACCAAAATCCATCTGACTAACAAAAAAAAAGCACCATGCCCAGATGAATTAGTCATGTGTATAAAATAGTACACAGAAATGGATATCACTGGAAGGATTCCTGAGGGGGGGGACTAAGCTTTTTCTTAAATCAGAAACACACTGAGATTTCAAACTCCAAACACGTGGTGTTAACATCTCTGATTACTCAGCTCCAGCGAAAAAAGAAAAACAGTGAGCAACATGGAAAGAATGGACTGAAGAATGGACTAGGGAGGCGCAGGAGAGGAAGGGTTGTAAAAATCACAGTATTACTTGCACGTTATCAAGTCCCATTCGTCTCTCCAACTATCGCACACATTGGTGCTTGAGAGATACTCATTAAAACTTCAGGTCCAGGCTAGAAACTATGCTTTCAGGTGAAGTCCACACCCTTTCCCTCTCTGACTGTTACACAAAAACACACTCTCTCTACCCCCCACCTCCACTCCCAATAAAAAAAAACACACTGGAGGCATCTGCCAGCAGTAGCCTCTTTATGACACAGCTGGGATTCCATGGCTGGAGCTTCTGTGTATGAGGCTTGTTTTGTGATCAGGAGGCTGATCTCCTTCCTGCCCATATTTTTCCGTTCTATCTGAATTCTGAATACACGCACGATAATGAGACGCACACATGGATGCTCACGCACGTGCAAGCACACATCCCTTGAAATATAACAACATTTATTACCAGCAAAGTAATACATTTAAAGCACAGACATTTCCTTTCATAGAAACACTGGGCTTCCATGTAAAACACAGAAAAGGAATTTATCAATCCACAGGGACCTTGGCTGGCTTGTTCAATATGAATATGCGTAGTTATTGGCATCCATACATAGCAAAAAATGTCTAAACCAGCAAATAATGCTTCATCCTGAAATCTGCCTATTAGATTACGAAATGTCTTGTATGTAAAACTGACATTTTGGCCTGAGGGTGGCAATTGAGACAAAGTCCTGGGGTCACTCAAATGGTTAGGGTTCTGGTTCATAATTGTGCTAAGCGAGTTTAATGGCAATACGCCAATTAGAGTTTTTTATATTACACGGATTGGTTTAATGCTTGATCGTCTGCGTGTTATTTGTGCTCAATAACAGACCGCTGTCTAATCAAAGTCACCTGCTACACTGCTTGATTTTTACCGTACCCAATGGCATCCATAAACAAACACACAATGTAATTTACAGCCAAACGCTCTCAAGAATGTTTTTGAAAACATTTGAAGCGAGAAATAGCTGTTTTCTGAGGCGACACGTTGCACTGAACACACTGTGACCTGGCATAAATTACTGGAATACTTTTGTTAATGTAAGGCAAGCAATGAAACCTTCATTGTTACTTTTGGGCCAGTTTATTAATTGCTGACATAACCAACGTTACAGAAACAAACACAGAAGGGATCCGGAAACTAAAAAAACTAAATACATTTCAGCCACTGAAGGTCGTCTTTGCAATTGCTCTGAAGAAGACCACGTCTGAAAATGAGTTTAAAATGAGCCTTACAGTACGTTAAATATTGTAAAATCGCTAACTACGTGGATAGAAAATGATGAATCAACCAGGTGGTTAAAAGTTCCAGGGGTGGAGTTTGCTACGCCTGAGGTTTGTCCACCAGTTCTTTTCCTCCAATCAGTCAGAAACGAGTTTAATCTGCCCAGAACTGATTTTTAAAGATACCTCCAACTAAGACACTATTTACAAAGACTCGAACATTCGAGTTTGGAATCTCTTTTTATGGACATACAAAAGCCAAAGTAATTTCTATCTGATATCAAACTCTGCTAGAAATGGTTCCCAATAATTCTCTTTATATAAAAGCCAAGTGGGAGGTAGAAATACAACAAGAGATTTCACAAGAAGAATGGCTAGACGCCTGCACTGAAGTGCATAAAGTAACAAACTCTAACTCTTGGTAGAATATCAATGGAAAATTGTAAGCAGATTTTTTAAGACTCCATTATTGACTGGTAGAGCAGGCACTACTCCTACAACTGAGTGCTGGCGGGAATGTGGTGAACAGATCGGTAACCATGCGCATATCTTTTGGACATGTCCTAAGTTACAGCAATTCTGGAATAATGTTTTTAATGACATTAACAGAGTGTTTGACACTCAGATACCACAATATTTCAAGACAGCTATTCTAGGAGTGGTGCCGACTGGGTTTGAAGGTAGGAAAAAGGTGTACCTCCTACAGATTTATCATGAGTACTGCCCTGTACATAGTCAATCAGTACATACACTGATTCACTTTGACCCTTGATCCGTTTAATAACTACCAGTACTTCCTCAAAGTATAGGAAAGGGAATATCCAATTGCACTCATGCACATCCATGACTCCAGGTAGGAGGTGCTCGTCAAGGCAAGGAAACATAGGCAAGGAAAAAAGTAAGGGACTGCACAGTGCACACTCAAAAATACACTATGGTCTTATTGTACAACACGTTTTACATCATGCTTCGTCATAAGGGAATAGCCCCTGAGTCCGATTCTACAAATGCCTTCTAAATCACTAGTTCTCAAACTACTACTCAACAATTTCAAGATTTTTCAATAAAATAAATGAATAGAAGATGTAAGCTCACACTGTGAGCATATATCTTCTATATAAAACAGACACAATACAGTCACAGTGCAGGGGTTCATATATAACACCAGTAAGACACCTGAGGGCAAGGTCGCGTGCACGCATCCGCCTGGGTGACAGCAGACTGCTGCGCGAGCGCTGGTGCTTTGGCATTTTGGCTGGTGCTTTGGTAGGATCTTAATTTTCGGGCCTGTTGAGAACTCTAGTTTTTGCTGCCGGCCGGGCGCGGCTGCACTATTAATTTTGGGGCAGGCCTGTCTAGAGTTTAAATGGACAGTCAGGTATCAGTCAAAAGGGAGACATTGAAGATGAAGGATGGATGGGGAAGAATCAACAAATGAAATGTCAGAACAGGTCAGCTCTATATATGGAGATTAAGGGTTTGAGGTCAGATGTAGAGTTGCTGGCCAATATTGATGACATCAGGGATCTCCATATATGTGCTTAATATTGATGACATCAGGGATCTCCATGCCTGATGATGCCAAGTGATGTCACATGATCCATCACTGATGATGTCACGTGATGTGTCCTAACAACCAACACAGTCACTCACTAATGACCTGGTGATGGCAGCTGATAACAGTTCCCCCTCCCTCCTCATCCTCCTGGACTTGTCAGCCACATTTGACACAGTAGACCAGTGAAGACCACACCATTCTCCTCTCCATTCCACCATAGGACTCACCGACACTGCACTCAACTGGTTCACCACATACCTCACAGACAGAACAGAGCACGTCTCCCTGGGAGGTGTCCTCACCCATCAGTGCATCCACAGCAACGGATTATCTAAAAGAACTCATTGAACCCCCAAACCCAACATCCACCCGCTCCCTCCGCTCTGGTAATTGAAACACTCAAATGAAAAAAGACCAATCTCCGCACTATGGGGGACCGGGCCTTCTGCTCAGCTGCTCCTCGGCTGTGGAATGCCCTCCCAGACCAACAGAGAGCACCACAATCCGTGGACGCTTTTAAAAGGGGAGTTGGACTTTTAAGATGCCCTGTGTGCTTTTAACCTTTTAAATGTATACTACCACGAAATGCATGAATTGTCCTTATTTTAGTTTTTTTATATACTTTATTTTTCTTCTCTTGATGTAGCACTTTGAGATTTGTTTCAAATGTCAAGTGCGTTATAAATAAAATGTATTATTATTATTATTGACACACTGATGGGAAATGCACGATTCCATAGTTAACTGCGATCTTCGGTCACAATCAAGCATCATTCCAGTCCATTCATGAATGTCCTTCATTGAGTTGTGTTGTCTTGTTGGGTTCTATATTCAGTCTATTTTTGCAGATTGACTTTTCAATCAGTTGAATCCCCTTGCCTTTACCTTTTCTTAAAAGTCAATTGATTCTAACGTGAATTCACAAGTTGAAGTATTTCAGTTTCCTTGGCCCAGTACTTCTGCATCAAGAAATGGTTCCGGCACATCCATGCAGTGGGGTTGAATAGAGGAGAGGCAGAAGGAGAGGTCTGTTTGGTATTAGGCGGGAAGCCTGAGACAGGAAATCGTTCAGAGGAGAGTGCGAGACCAAGGCGGTCCCTCCACGTGGTAGGCAGTGGTCTCACAGCCCTCAGGGCCGTGCATGGAGGCTGGGATAAAGACCAAGGCGGTCCCTCCACGTGGTAGGCAGTAGTCTCACAGCCCTCAGGGCCGTGCGTGGAGGCTGGGATAAAGCCTTAGTGTTCCTTTCCCTCCATCCCTCTCCTTTACTCTCCACAGAGGAGGTCGACAGAGTTTAAACTGGCACTTCGGCTCAGGCGTTGGGGAACGGAGAGATCGGACACAGCAGAGGGTGGGCACAGCAGAGTGGGATTACATAAACATCTCAACACCCTGGCACGCTGACATTGCACTCTCTCTCTCATCCAATTTTTTTTTACTCTCCCTCCCTCCTTGTAGCTTTCCACTCCTTGACACTCTGTGCCAAAAAGTCCTTGGGTCTCGAAGAGGATCTGAGCACATTAGTGCACAGCACTAGCATTCCTCAATTTGTCAGCTTGGTGATGATGCTGAGGTGAGGATGTATCAAGAGGTCAAATGACAAACCGGCATAAGTCATTCATAATGTTGAGGAGGCATACTCCTATCAGTATCTACAATCAGCATTCTTAAGAAATAATGTTAAGGGAGACATCCTAGGCTACGATTACAACAGCATATACTGTACATTTTTTAAACTCTCCATCACCTCAAGCAAGTGCATTGTCTAGTTTTGACCACAAACTGTTGTTTTGAATGCAAAATCTAAATCAGTTTTTACAGCCATTTTATCATGATCATGTACGCCAACTAAATGTCTAAAATGTAATGTAGATGCCTCTAGACTCTAGAGGGTATGATATTTGTGGATATTATGGGATACTTATGTAATCTTATAATCATCTAATCGAGTTAAGAGAGGGCAGCAATCCCATTTAAATAAGGTATTTCTACAGACATCTGAACAGTATTATAGCACACAACGAACACTGTATCTCACAAAAACGACCACATTTGAACATACGATCTTACAGACTCTATTTGCATACTCAAGAATAGTTCTTTGTGAGTCTTGTGCTTGCATACAGCTGTGCACTGTATGAAAGTATATTACAGTATGCCTATTGCCTAATGTGTTACATGAGCCAGCCTGAAGGCGTTCGGTTCCCTGTGGACTCTTCCATACACCATTTTCAGCTTTTACAGTACACTTGAACTTTAAAGTGTTTTTTTACAGGTCACTTTCCTGCATTTCCCATAATATCGTTCCAATTCTCAAAAATCTAATCATATCCTGTAACACCAAATAAAAAACAATGGTGACAAACGTTTTCAGGCTGTAGCGGCCAAACTTTGGAATGCTCTTCCAACAGCCCTGAGATTTGCACCCTCTGTGGACATTTTTAAGAACGTTCCTCTTTGAACAAGCATTTGTGGACGGTTCAACCTGAATTTCCTGATTTATCTTATATTTATTGATTCATCATGCTTGTAGTCATTTTGTTTTAGTTGAATTGTACAGCAATTTGTATCTGCTTTGTGTTCTTTGTCTTGTATAATGCGACACGAGACAGTATCACGCTAAAGGTTCACAACGTTTATTACACAAATAGGAACATAATATAGTTCTGGATCATAATGACGTGACAATAAGATATGAGACAAAGTACCGTGACTAATGCAGCAAGGCTGACCTTGAAGTACACAGACTTAGATGTACATGGACAACTCATAACATAAATACATTTGGCAATTATATATCTCAGAATAAGGTAAAGCAATCTCCTGGACTGTGTATTCACGCACAAGCCTTGTTTATTTTTCTACTTCAGGTTGAAGTGCAGAGATATCTGAGCAGTTTAAAATGAATCCATTATCCACATCGATCACGGTTCACCCCTTCAGGCGTGCAGAAATCACATTTTTTCACTTCCCTGATGCTGTCACACTCAATGCATGTGTGACTCACGTGGGCGATCTGTGGGTCGAGTGATGACATCAGTTCTTATATGTAGGCATGAAATCGGCCTTGAAATGTTCACAATTGTTCACTGCAAAACTTGTCATTTGTGGCATCTCTCATGCTGCATAGCGGTTTTCTTTTTTCGGTAGCAATGTTTGGACGTCATGGAAATGAAACGTTGCATTGCCAAGGCATCACAGTTTCAGCCAAAATGTCTCTAAGATTATAGCTGGGCTTTGACTGGACAACATTTAATGTTATGAGGCATATCCCCATGGCCACTAACACTTAGGCAGTATAAATGTTGAGGCTGACACTAAATCCCACCAAGGGTGGTGATTTTGGTTTGATAAGGCCTCAGGCCCAGAGCAGACTGGAGCCATTTAGCACGCGCACACGCACACACGCACACGCGCACGCACACACACACACGCACGCACGCACGCACGCACGCACACACACACACACACACACAGTCAACATTGGTCACTTCAGTCTGTCATATACAGACAATACTGGGGAAGAATCATGGGGCAGATTGAACAGTACAGTATGGTGCAAGCTGCTTTGCCTTACACTTGGACAACAACATAATCCTCAAGCCTCTGACCACCAGCGTGGACATAGCCTAAGATGCCAAATATAAAAACAATGAGCTGACACGTATAGCCAGATGTATAAGGGCTTGTACAAATGGTTGATATTTTAATTGTTTATAGTAAGGAAAGCTTCCTCCAAACTTGAATCATAAGCACAGCCAACTTCCAATAGAAAAACCTCTCTTCTACCGCTGTTCTACATTTCTGGTTTCACACAGGAATTTTTGTAAAACACAACAGAGGAATCAAACATGGGTGACACATCTTTGGCAATAATGTCAACAATTCTGTCAATGCCATTACAACCGTTTAATATGGGACATAGACTCTATGGTCTGATGACACACACACACACGCGCGTGCGTGCGTGCACGATACTATTGATAGATTTACAGATGGACGGACGGACGCACGACATTAAGCTGAAGAAAAAACGAAGAGCAAGACAAAATGGTTGTCTCTCGTAAAGGCAGTAGTTTGGCGGCCAGCACATCAAGAACATTCCGATCCGTAGACCCCGGTTTGACCTCCCTCCTTCCACCGCCACCCCTCTGACCTGGCGACTCCAACTCCAGCCTGGCCTCATGCTTATCTTGACCGCTGCAGAACAGACACTTTCCAAACACTTGACTGATTGGCCGCTTCCCCCGCCTTGAGACAAATATAGGGACAGCACAGTGACAAATCTCCCCAAGGAGCCTCCGTGTCGACTGACCATGCAACGAAAAACAGAGAAAGGAAGACAAATGAAGGTGACCTGTGAGAGCTGCATGTTTTGACCTGTGTGACACACATACATTCACATGACACCGAGATGACACTGGAATCTGGTCATTTGTCTGCCATGCAGATCACTATTTTGTATTTCTGTATAGTTCTCAAATTCGGCCCGAACCGGCGTATTTTGGGCCGGGCCAGGTCTAAAATGTATGAGAATTAGCAGGGCTGGGCCAGGCCAGGCCAGGCCTCGGGCTTTATGAAAAAGATATAGCCCAACCAGATGTTTTAGGGCCGGGTCTAAAATGTATGCGAATTACTAGGGGTGCACGATTATGAAATTATGACCAATATCCGATATCCGATTATTTGCAGGGTCATATCTGCCGATACCGATTCTGAATGATTCCGATATTATACAGAGGACCACAATGGAAACAAGCCCCTAGGGCTTGGCCCAAAGCCTGTTAATAAAGTATCCAATTAATCAATAAATAGCATAATACTTTTCCAAGTGTCTGTTTTCACAACTGAATGACTACTGAATGAGATGAGTACACAAATTAAATATATATATATTTTTTGCTGGTGGTGTGTGTGTGTGTGTGTGTGTGTGTGTGTGTGTGTGTGTGTGTGTGTGTGTGTGTGTGTGTGTGTGTGTGTGTGTGTGTGTGGGGCTAATCTTAGAAACAGTGATCAGTGTTTCTGCACACTAACAGTAAGGAAGTACCACCACATCCTGAGGTGAGATGACTGACGTCATGACCACATGAAGTCCAAAATCCACATAGAAGCCTCGTTATTACTTCAACACCGTCGGCTGAGTTCATACGTCAGTGTCTATAAACCATGCGTCTGTCTTGTGCACTGTGTCCCATTTATTATTTTCACTCTGGGGCTGCCTGTACTACAAGATAAACCACCTAGTTTATATACTGTGTTAGCATACAGTACATCCATGTGCACACATACTGTACATTATGCGTGATGACATTGCATACATTGAGCCTCTTTTAAATCACAAGACTACCCTTCAGACAGAAGCCCACCCAAGACCCCAGACTATGTTGTGGGCTTTACATCCAACTGAAGAAAAAAAACAGAAGAAGCTAAAAGCATTTACATCATCAATGCATTCACATAATGTCGTCCACTGATGCCCACTGCACCATCAAGAGAAAGGGCCAACTATTCCAGTCTGGAAACCCCCAAGAGCGTTGCGGGTGCCTTGTGGCACTCTGAGGCTGCAATTTGGTTTACGCATAAACAATCCATGCCTGCCAGCAGGAAATTATTCACAGTCTCTGTTTTACATTCCAAACTACTCCTTGGGCACAGTAAAAAGCTTCAGAATAATGACAGATTTAACCGATATAACACCAAAAAACTTGTGTGAAGTGAGGGGCGCTAATATATTAAAGACTAACTATTGTTGATTAGGTGATGTAATGGTGATATAAAACAAACATTAAATTATCTTTATTGTTAATGACATTTCATGTTTGTGTTAGGGACAAAATGACGTAAACTTTCCCTTCATTGTCAATGGCGTTTTTAAAACAAACATTGAACTAAAAACAAACGTTAAATCTGTATATAGCGCCCCTCAAAAATGTGTACTGTAATTTTGTTGTTTACTGTTATCTTTACAGCCTGCATTGTGGTTTATCCAAGGGCTAGCATTAGGTGAGGTGCGTGAGCACTCTAATTTATCAGCAAATGGGTTCCTAGTTGATAGAGCTCATTGGAGACAAAGAGTCCCCTGCTCAAAGAGTTCTATGAAAAGCTATAATAGTTAATAAAGGACAATGCTAAAAGCCTTTAAGAAGAAAAAAGGAAGAAAATACGCCTTGTGAGGCTTGCCCAATTAAAGAGTCACTTGTTTAAATATTGGTAATAATCCCTTGTGACTGTATGGCCTACAGGCGTGTGCATTGCATTCAATCTGGCTGAGGTGGTCTTGTGACGATGCAGAGCAATAAGAAACATAATTCTTATTGACTTTGCCTGCATCTGTGTCATGGGGGGGAAAAGAAGATTCAGAGTTTGGGGGATTGCTCATGTATAAGGAGGTCATTCAGTTCTTTTAGAAGAACTCATCCAAAGAAGAAAGAATAGTGGGCAGAGAGACTGCTAAACATCTGGCCACCAAGTCAACAGACAATATTTCTAATCCTGCCCCACTTTACCCTGCCAATCTCTCTACACCGGCCAATAATAACCCCCTTGGGACTCCACCTGCCAATCAGGTGCCACATAAATCCACAGGGTCCCACCCCCTGTGTGCCTTTGCGATGTACTTCCTGGAGCCATAGGTTTCCCCAGTGGGTGCTGGGCCTCAGAGCCTGCATCCTCTTTGTGAAAACACATGCTTTCCCCCATCCCATACGCATGCTCCAAGATAGGCTTGCTGAATGGGAACTTGAACTATCCCACAGATGTGAACTAAAATGACTGACCCTTGATACCTCAGTTGTGAGCATTATTTATGTCTGTCCTGAGAACAAGTCAGAGTGAAATGCCAACCAGAGATGTGGGGTAGGCGGCGTAGGCCCTTTTTTTGCTACTACCACAAACAATTGCACAGGCCTGAGAGTGCAGCAGTCTCTAAGTCCACTTAATGACATAGAAAACTATATGACAACAAATAGTCTGTTTCCATTTGTCCTTTTCCCACAGCTTCAAGTCCAAGAATGTCTATGTTGCTTCAGAGTGTCGGGTTTGAATATTGAGATACCACACACCAGCATGCAGTGCATGAGGTCTGTGCAGAATAAAAAAAATGTGTGGCAATAATAACTCCATTTTCCATGCTGGAAGTGCATAAATGGCATATGTACAAACATGAATGTACTAGCAGAGCATCTACCAATGCAAAACTGCATGTGTGCCAAGTTGCATCTGTAAATGTGTTTGCATGTGTTAGTTAGTTGTTATTGTTATGTGTCATGCACGTACGCGCGAGTGTGTGTGTCATTGTAATGTGCAAGTGAGTTTCTATGGATCTGTGTCTGTGTGTCATGCGTGTGCGTGTGCGTGTGTGCGTGCGGGCTATCTGAAGCCCTCTCTCCCTTCTTATTAAGGTGGAGCCAGGAGGAGTGTGCCGGAGGAGTATAATCAGGGTAATAACAGGCTGACACACACAGCTGCTGATAGGGCCTGGAGAGCATGGCCAGGTTGGCAGCCAGGGCCACGGTACTGCAGGCAGGCTGCAGGTTGCTAGCACCAGGTTCACTCACTGCACACATTCACATTCTAGGGGCAGGATCCAACAAGCCAGACAGGAGACGGAGGACGGATGGCCCATTTAAGAGTTCTGTTACAAACATGACAATGTGTACAGAAAATGTCTGCTGTAGCTGTCGCTACATCGTTAAATGGCACAGATTCAAGAAGAAATGTGTGGTCCTTTTAAATGAATATTACGTGACTTACGTAAGTCTTTGCTAGATTAAATTGCACAGGCTGGATTGTCAAGACTCAAGATGACATCATATCAGTTATGAACGTCTTTTTGGACTTTGTTAGTTTCGGAATGGATGAAGAGGTGTGAAGATAGATAGCCACACACTTTCTATAAGGCTATATGCCTTATAGAAATGTGTGTGGACATACTGTGCACAAACACCAACACAAACACCAACACCAACTTACACACATGCACACACACACACACACACACACAGAGCACTTACAGTATATCTCCACCCCATCTCTTAGCACCCCACCACTTATATAGCCTCTGAAGTCTGAATCGCTCAGGCATCCTCTTCCTGTTCGCTCCTCTGCAGAAGCTTAAACTCCATGAAATCCTTCAACGCCGGGTCACTTCCCATCCTCCTATCCCTCCATCTAACCCCCCCCCTTCCTCTGCTGGTAAATGTTGACTCACAGTTCATTAAAACAAGCAGTTTAGGGCTGGAGGCATCCTTCTGGACTGTGGTCACTGCCGCGGCCTTTCGGTCGTTTACCCTTTTTACCGAACATATGACCCCTGTAGCTGTGATCAACACATGCAGATTACCAGAGATAACAAGGCTGAGTGAACTGAATGCTTCATTTGAAACGCATGTGATTCCATCTAACAATCAACAGAACAAAACGCTGGAGGAAGAAACTGCACTGACGGAAACTTTAGTCTGTCACAGGGTCTTGTTCTTGAGCTCCGAGCGTGTTTTAGAAAACAAATGACTATTCATATACTATTATTTTACAGAACTTTAGTCTGGCTTACATATGCACAATCCTAATGGGACTTTGCCTCCCGGTGAAAAAAGAACAATGGAAAGTTAATTTGGTCGCAAACCAACACATATGCAATGTACAGTATGTCATAGTGCAGCCTTTCCCCATTTCCCACACCATCACCAACTATCCAACATGTGGTCTTGATCTTTACTGCATGCACGGGCACTTCTCCAATATCCATTAATAAGAGCATTACTCTCTCCACCTGCACTACAGTATGAGGTCCTACAGCAAGAACTGACATGTACAGCCCAGCTCTGATCCTCTAGTCTAGTGTGTGTGTACGCTCAACCCTGTATTAAAGAATTATAGCACTGTAAGCTTTAGGCACAGCCAGGAACAGATAGGGCCTTCTCATTACCATCCATCAAACATGCACATCCTGAGATCATGGCTCATTTGAAGTGCTCAAAGAATAGCAGCACATACATACAACTAAATTATATGGGAAGATACAGTATAACAGAGCCAGTCGGGATTCATCTCCAAGGCTAAGACGTGAACCTACACAATTTAATTGAAAACAGCAATACAATTTAATCAGCGCAAAGCCCTGTGGCTTCAGACAAATCTCTCTCATAGCACAAGCAGTGCACACTGCCAAATTGGTGGGGAGTATAAATCACCCCCCCCCCCCCCCACCAATTCTTTATGAGGATTGTGTGTACTGTACAGAGCCATTTCTTTCGATAGCAGCTCCCCTTTAGCACACAGAATATATCAAGGCCTGCGAGCACAGACAGCGTAGTATGTGAGAACTGAAAGCTGATAATTTGGAGGCTGCCGGTGCATGTCTATGTCTGTGCCTGCATGTATTATTGCTATGCGTATGCATTCTCGCATTGAGTCGCATGCATGTATACTTATTACTTGTGTGTGTGTGTGTGTGTGTGTGTGTGTGTGTGTGTGTGTGCTGGCTTGCATTTTCTTAGCTCTCCCGTGACAGGGGAATGTGAAAACATGACTCCCTTGGAGTGGAAACCATCTGCCTCACTTGTAATCAGCTTGTGCAGTGTCAGGGTGTTTACATTATGGCTGCATGGTTTTGGAAGAAAACCCACAAGACTTCATAAATAAGCTTCCTGTTTAAGGCTCCAGTGCATACAGTATGCAGCCCCCATCACTGTAAGATACCCATCACTGACCTCTCCACTGGAATATAGGTTGGAGAGTTTCGCCAAGACATTGAAGCTATGGTGATTTACTTGTTGGTTTATGGGTCTCGATAGCTTTCATGGCTTTCAGATCACATCACCCATGACATAACTTGTGTTGGTGGGTGTGTAATGCTATCATGGATGATACTGTAGCGTAAACCTGAATCCACTCCTAACTCATTACAGTATGTTGTTGCAATGAATCTACCATGTGCAATTCGCAATATGCCTGTGAAGGTTCACACAACATCTTGACAGGTTTCAAAGATGTTTGGAACTTTCAGTAGTGATTCCAGATACCGGGTGCAGAGCTCTTGTGGGTCGGAGAGCGTCTCCAGTAAACGTGATAAACTTTGGCCAATTCAATGAATCACTGAAGAATGCCAGACCGCCGTGATGCAAAGTCTGTGAACTCCATTCACTGAACCCATTGGCATTCACAGAGGTGCCATCCATCCATGGCATATCTCCCTTTTTGCTCCACTGGGTGAAACGCAATAAACATCTCCCCTTACATTGCAAATTCCAGCGCTGCAGCTGTGTACAACAACTACAAAGAAGCACAGAGCAAGGCTGTGGGACGCATGTGCTGCCCCTCCTACACCCCCAGATGGTTCACCTCCTTAATAGCACGTAGCACACTCCATATGTCCCCCATCACCTGTAGCCTGCATGTCTTCTGGGTCTAATATGTGTGGGGGTAATAATGGATAGCTGCAATGTACAAGCGATCATGAAGCACATTAAATGATAAATTGTACGGTGATACTGAAATGTGTTTCCGGACAAAGTCTAGGATCAGCCCTGGATGTAGGTTGAGTCTACCAAGAAGACAAACGCTTCCAGAACCGTGCAGTTCTGGATTTTAGTTTTTAAGACCTGGGATGATACTGTAGGTCATAGGATTAATGTGTAGAGGAGTATCATTCATTCCAAAGAGCCAAACCCGGACATAAGACCTTACATGGACATCTAAATCAAATGTTCGGCCTGAGTTCCACGTTCCACTGGCTGGTGGACATTGATAGATCTTGTCAAACATACAGTTTGATCTCCCCGAGAGATCATGCAGCCGTGCAATGTCTCTCCTAAACATCTAAAGAGATCCGTGGAACTTTTTCGGGGGTCATAATGAGTCATTGTCACGTCACACTCCAGGAATAGAACCAGCGGCTCATGTTTGGCTGGACCTGCGTGGGGGTTAATGTTTAGGCAAGAGGCTTAGTAATGCACTAACGCCAGACCTGCAATCTGGTAAAGCAGGGGTGCCGAGTTCACCCCAGGACACAGGGTGTGGAGAAAATAAACTATTACAGGCACACAAATTATTGCCTTGAAACGATGAACAGTGATACGTGTGTGTGTGTGTGTGTGTGTGTGTGTGTGTGTATGTGTAAGTGAATGAGCCTGTGTGTGTAATCTGTGTAAGTGTGTGTGTGTATATGTGTGTGTGTGTGTGTGTGTGTGTGTGTGTGTGTGTGTGTGTGTGTGTGTGTGTGTGTGTGTGTGTGTGTGTGTGTGTGTGTGTCTGTCTGTCTGTCTACAGATGTGTTTCTGTGCGTGTGTTTGTGTGTGTGTGTTGAAACATTGTCAAACAGAGGGGGGGGGGGGGGGGGGGGGCACTATTGGATCTGGAAGGCGAGAACAGGCTGAAAATGAAAATCACCAGTTTGTTGTTCATCACAACTACACAGCATTCACTATTTATTTACATATCAACACAAACACACATCCAGACACATACAGTACCAGACGCCTATGCAATGGTATGCATGCACAAACATTCAGAAATGTGCGGCAACAGAACCACTCAAACAAGCTACACACTAGTAGTGTGTGTTAGTTAGTACACACTAACTAACACACACACACACACACACACACACACGCACACAGGCATGCACACGCGCACGCACACAGTCACGCATGCACTAACATCCCCAAAGCTGCCGTGAGGGTCCATTTCCACACTCAGACTAAAATTAACACTCAGGATTTTACAGCTCACACAAAGCCAAAGGGCTAGTATTCACCTGACTGACCTTTGAGACGGTATGTGTCTGACAGACATGGATGGATCCTCCACACACTTGCCCTCTCTGTTATTTCTGCTGCCCCCACTCTTTGACTGGAACTCCCTCACTCTCCCTTGGCATTAAACTCTCCTCAGTCTGAAGCACCTTTTCGTCTGCCTGCCCTGGATCCCTGCTGCTGTCGTGGCTGGCCCAGCTGTTCCTCACTGACCCAGGTGTAGTGCTTAACAGGCTCTGTAAAAGCCTCCTTAACCACATGAACCCTAGCATCCCTATCCTGACCATGTCAAAACAAGCGAACAATTTGTTGAAAATTGCAAAAAATACAAGCGAACAATGTAAAGCATTCTGAGCTTGTAGACTGGATATTTTCAATCAGTGAAGAGATTTGGTGTAGAGGGAAGAAATAAATAATAATATATTAGTATAGCACTTTTTAAACAATGTTACAACAATTAAAAGCCATAATCAACGATGCAAGATTAACTGTCTATTACATAACAATGACAAACAGGTGTCACAGATTGAATATGGACTGGGACATTTGCTTACTAATCTTTCTAGTTTTAAAGAGAGATTTAAAACGAGTTAATGATCTGGTTAACCAGAGGTCCTCTACCCTGTTCCAGAGTCTGGAGGCCATGATGGAAAAGGCCCGATCTCCTTTGGTCACCAACCTAGCCTTATGAACCCTACCAGAGTGTCTACTCTAAGTAAGCCTTTAGAGTTAGACCATCTAGACCAGGGGTTTTCAACTGATTTTGATCCAGGGACCACCATCTTGACTAAGAGCATCATAGACCTACCGGACACAATGGTGGTGAGGGTTCATGCACCATTCTATGGGTGTTAAGATTAGAAAGAAAATCTATAGTTTTCGAAGACAACATTTTTGTTGGATACAGCCACATTTGAATGCATCAATAATGTAAGTATTTTTCCCCGGACCAAACGGGATACCCAAAGAAAGAAAGAAAGAATAGGCAGACATAGAGACATTCTTTGCCACCATGCCAGTCATGAACCAATACAGCCACGCTGTCACAATAACTCACAACGAACCTCAGCAACCACAACAAGCAGCAGCAGAAAAGGAGCCCTACCTTGAGCTGACTTCATCAGTTGTGTAAGACTAAGTGATGCCAGGGTCCGGCTCTCTCTCTAGTTCATGATGAGCCCTCCAGCGGCGTCTCCAGTCATCTCCATCCATCTGGTTAGCTGGCCAGTACTTTCCTTCCTGTATCAATGGCACCAGCCAGCCTCAATCTCCTAGCTGCCATCTTCTACTCAGCCTTAGATGTAGCATTCTGCACATAGCATTCTGGTGTAGTATACTGTAGTGGTCACTGGTCAGGCATTTAGATTAGACTCTAGGGTCCAGCATTCACAGCATGTCACAGGAGAATGGACTCAGGGCTGAGAAGAAGTCGAGCTTGCGGGTCTGGGGGTCATCATCCTGACTCGTGTACCTGTGCAGGTTGAGAGAGACACCATAAGCTTTGAGTATAAGTAAGTAAGGTAGAACGAAAGAAAGTGAGCTGACCAAGAGCCACATGTACACTGTACACTGCGCTATATAAATTCAAGTTATTACTTGCGCGAGCAGAGCGCAAGTACTGTTTTCGGCTGCGTATGTCGGTGGTCCCATTGGCCAATCAGGGATTGCATCCTTCTGGTTGCAACATATACAGCCTAGTAGTATACAATACATACAGTATAGCCCATTATCCTGTCACTACACAGCCTAGTATACGTAGGTGTACATAATATATGTAATGTTAGTTTTATATCGGATAACTCATACATTTTAGGAAGGAATCTGTGGGGACTTTGGACATGCCTGGACTAGCCTTGAAATAAATTGAGAGAATTCAGGTTGAAAAAATCGTAAATTATGGTGTGTGTGGTGTGAAATGTGAGCTTTAGTCATATTCCAACTGCTTTTGGAGAGAAATGAGTCACTTTCAGTAGTATAGCACTGTCTAGGACTATAGGGGAGCTGTGTGTGTCTGTGACAAAATATCTTTTGTTTAAAATCGTATCCTGAACCTCATATCGTGATACAAATCGTATAGTGAGTTGAGTGAATCGTTACATGCCTAGTAAACAGTTAAGAATGAAGTTTCATACAAGGATTTGGTGCTGTGACACACCAAACAAAACTGTCTGCATATGTATTATTTGAATGTAGGCTATATAGGACTCATGCACACAGCACTTCAAGCACCTTTATGTTTGTTTGTTCATCACACACACACACACACACACACACACACACACACACACACACACACACACACACACACACACACACACACACACACACACTAATGCTTAGCATATGTAGCTAACTCACCTGCAGAATAAAGACAGATCAAACAAGCAGTTATTATGAAGACTTCTCTTTCAAACTGTCACACACTTCAGCAGTTTTCACTTCCTAACAACCCAGACTACTCCACTCAACTTCCATGAGGTGTAAAGTTACTTTATAAGTTGTTTATTTCACTAGCCTTTTACTACCAAACCTAAGTGTCTGTCTGTTTGCAGCAGGTGTGTGGACTGTGGAGGGGAAAGGGGCGTGGCTACCGGAGTATTTTAAAGGGGGAATGACACGCCCCTCAGGCTACCGTAATAGGAGAGATAGCATGCAAACATTGATCAAAATAACAATTCTTCTACATTCTCTAATTGTGTAGACCGTTGTAAATTAAGTATGGAGATGTTTTTTTATTTAACTCTTGAGAGCGTAAAAAGAAAACAAATGGACCCGTAAGGGCAAAGATTTCATGTTATCCTCTCAAACGTTAAAGATCTATAAAGGGTCCATTTGGTTACCAACTCCAACTGTCCATCAGGGACCACCCGGAACCCCCTCTGACCACTGATGGTCCCGGACCATTGATAACCACTGATCTAGAGTACGCACTGGCACATCTTCAAGATAGAAAGCTATAGGTGCTAGACCATGACGAGCTTTAAAAGTTAAAAGGAGGGGCCCACTGCAGACTCCTGGGGAACCCCGGTGAACTGAAGTATATACAGGTTGAAGTGGTTAACCCAACGTCAGGAGAATAGTGGGACGACGAGACAGGAGAGCGATTGCTAGGGGCCTTGTAAATAACAGAACCGCTTTCTACTGCCTTTTAAAGCCATTTTCTGCACTGTGGGACGCCTTTTTCAATGCTTACTGTACAGTTAAAAAAAAAGCAATATAGGGGCCTGGATGCCGAGTTTCCAAATCCCATCCACAGATGTAGGAGGAAAGGAGATGTTATACTGTTGAGGTGAACAACAGGAGTCCAGCTTTCTTTATTGCTGTTCTGAGAGAGATTAAGCGCTTCAAATCGTATTTCAGTTGATGTATAGCATTCCAGTGCTGCGTTCCCCCCCCCCCCCCCCTGCATTTCATCTTCTTAACATGATGAAATTGAATGTGTTTACGGCTCGAGCGGCACCATTCTTCTGCTGAGCAAATTAGTGATTAAGGCTGTAATTAACTGAGATTGCGTCCAAATCAAACACAGAAAGAATGAAAGCAGAGGAAGGTTTGAAATGTTCCCAGAGCAGAAATGGCTTCTCGGTAGCTGAATTAAATTAACACAGGAAGAGATCATATCTATGTAATATTCGGGGCCTCTGAAACAGTTCCTTTATCCATGTTATTTCAGTGTTCTTAACACGAAACAGTCTGCGTCACTTCCAGAGAAAATAGAATGGTATGGCTTGGCCACTGCATTTTTCAAATACATACATTATCTCCAGGAAAATGATAGCCTTTCAGAAGTTTAAGTCACCACAGCCTGTTAAAAACAGAGCAGCCCTTTGCAAAAAAAAGCAACTGCGATAAGCATAGAAAGAAAGAATGAAAAAGAAATACAGAATTAAATTGTGTGTCATAAAGTGACAGTTCATTTTCTTAAGTCCAAATAAGGCATGTGGAATACAGCCTGCATGTGCATGTTCAGTTTGATATACAGCTGCTGTAGCTGTCAGGTGGTTTTCCAACACCATGACCATGTACGCGTGTCCAGGTTTGGATGTGATTTTGGAGTGAAAAGAAAAGCTCTCATGAATAATACAATTTTACACAGCACTGACAGCAGTGACATCATCAGAAACTATAGTGATCATCTGATCAAGCAGAGATCCAGCAGATTGCAAGGCTTGATGATGCATATCACACTTCACTGTCCTTTGAGATACTGGAGTTTACACAGCTACCAAGTGCATAGATAAACAAACTGCTAACCAGTGTGGAGAGACGAGGACATGCTATTATGCAGACCAGAAAAGATCCCTTCACAATCCAGCGATTCCAGCCAAACCTTGTGGATGACTGACAGCAACCACATGACCTGAAAGCTAAACATTGTGCTGTGTAAGCAGCAGCAGCACCAGCAGGTGACCCTCCCAGCTGAGGCTCCAAACATGGGCATACTTCAGCCAGACCTCAGCAGGCTCCAGTTCAGTCTACTATGGCCTGGAACAGGGGTTCGGGTTCCCAAACCGTTCCATGCCAAGGACCCACACATAGTGTCTGTCTGTACCGCAGCACTCCATTGCAATATTGCCAATCTGCAAGCTCACATGTTGCACAGCGACTCATTGTGTGCTTTGAGCTATTTTCGCTACTTTTAAAATATTTTGAAATATGTTGAAATAATGGCCAAAATAGAGCCGTCGGGTTGAATAATGTTTTTATGAATTGAATTAGAATATAAATGTATAGGACTATACTGTAGATTTTCAAATGCATTGCATTTTATTTATTTTCCTATCCAATTGACCGCCCCCCTGCTCCCACATTGAAAACCTATGTCCTACTACCACAGTTCCCCTGCAAAGACCTGGAGAGACAACCCGAACCAACCGCCAGTATACAGAGTCAGACCCCAAACCAAACCCTGGTGGAATTCACATCTGGGCCAGAACACTGGGATGCACTCAAACCTGACATGTCTCAGCATCGTGGGTGCCTGCCTGCCTGGCACGGAGCAGGATATCCTGGCAGTAGAGGTTTTAGTTAAGTGGCACTCCACCCATGCCTCAGTGAGGCGAAGGGAGCTCGCCGCAAGAATTACACCCTGTGTGATTGTTTGTCACCCAGATTATTTTTCTCAGAACCACCCTCCCTCCACCATCTTCATCCAGACTGGGCTAGAATAGACATGGCCGGTCGTTAAAGCGTTACCCTAGAAAAGCCTATAATGACTACCTATATCTGCATTTGATTCTCTGTGGGGAGAGTTATGGTTCAGACAGAGAGAACGTGCCAGTTAAAAATATGACCTCCAGGCACAGTGCTATGTGGGTTATTGCAAACCTCCTCTTGCTCTCTTTATGTGTTTCCTCCTCCTTTTGTTCCCAGGGCAAACAACTGAAACAAGTGAAGTGGGCCAAACTGGATGTCACAAAAAGAAGATATTCTGACTTTTAAGAGAAGTTCTCTCTTCTGACAGAATAAGACTGCATTTGGTGACTGACAGAGAGGAAACTATAACTAGTGAAATAATGAGCATTATGAGAATGCATTGATGGTCTGTGAATTAGGGAATTTGTCAGAATTACCTAGCACAGAACTTTTGTACCTGTGAACTAAGCATTATATGTCAAACGACACAATCTTTTGCCTTGCTTACAAGGCTTGAGCTAGGTCTGTGAATTAGATCTCTTTTCCTCACCACACACATCATAAGAACCAACTACACCAAGACGTGCACTGTCTCTCGCTCAACTCATTTGTCTCATCCTGTGCCTTGATGAGTGCCTTTAGTGATGGGCTTATGGAGATTAGGCCAGGCTCTGAAGTAGGTCTCTTTGATTATATAAACTATTCACTAGAGAGAGAGAGAGAGAGAGAGAGAGAGAGAGAGAGAGAGAGAGAGAGAAGAGAGAATCACACACGCACACAAACGCACACCAATAAGCCACCACCACCCACACCAAAGCCAGCGTTTGAAGAGACAGATTGAAACCAAGGAAGTTTCCCATCACAAGATGGAGGATGCACACAGAGTAGAAGAGGAGGGGGGTCTTAGATGCGTCCCTGTATCTTTTTATATTTTTCCAAAAAGAATACAAACAGCCAATAGCATATTACAAGTTATGAATCTTGAACCTAAGGCAACTAAAACAATTATTAAATGTTGTTTGCTGTAGTAGTGTAGTACATAAGGCAGTGTGTTTATCTGCATACAGGGCTCTCACCTTGCCTGTATGTTCTCATATTTCAAGAGAAAACTTCTAGCATCTGTAAATGATTGATCTGTTTGAGACAGCCACAAATCTGCTGCCAAAACCTGCTGTTTCATGCAGTGGCATTTATGAATTCAAGAAACACAACAAAGCCTACTGAAAAGTGTTAAATCAATTCAGCAGCCTCTCATCTATTCTGCTCTCCTTAATATGGTTATACTGTACTTCAAGGTGAAAGAGCTTGTTGATGTTGTGCTATAAGGGTGTCAAAAGCAATGGGTGGATATCAAATTACAAATCCTGAGGCAAAAGAAGGCCTTTTCTGCAAAGCTTCACAGAGAAGCAAAGGCCGTTTGCAGCTCAGGCAGACAAGGGGTCTTACTTTGCAGGCCATGTATGTTAGTAACATGTCTAAAGCATTCTGGCAGTAACAAAACATGACCATGTTGATTGCGGTCACCCATTGCTGCCCCGATTTATCATAATGTCCACATAGCCCCAATGGAGACATTACATTGCATCCCTCTGCACTCGTAAAGCAGCCGCAGCCAAAGTACAGTAACTGAATTACGACTAATAGTGTGTGAATGGTGATTTCTCTCTTTCTGTGACAACAGAAGAATGTGGCACGAACCCAAACATCATTAGGAATGGCGAGGTGCAGAAAGACAGCTGTGTTTTGCAGTTAGGCAGTGTGAGCTCTCAATGCTCCTGGACGTCTCTCCCTTCGCTGAGAGTATTGTGTACGTACGCTGACTACAGTATGTGAGAGGGGACAGCTGTTAGAGTCGTAATCACCAGTGGACGGCAGCTCCAATACCCAGCAGACACTCCTTTTCCCCCACAATCGGCCGCTGCTTAACCTCTGTGGGACTGGCAAAGTGTGCATAGCATACCACACAAATTCTGGGTTTCTGGGCATTTTTGTTTGCGTTTGAAATTTGTATTTAATATGTGCTCATGTCACATGAGAATTCCTATGATTGATAGTCATTCCAATATTATTTTTCTTGTTTTGCACTTGGATCTATCGTCCAGGAAGACAGTTCACAGAACATTGAGTAAGGATTTAAGACTGAATGGCACCGAAATGTTTTCCTTGTCAAACAGACTGGAGGCAAGGGCCTGATAACATATTTCAACATTTGGTATTTGGATATCAAGCTGCTAATGAGCAGCTTGATTCTAGTGGTTTTAAGTTTATGTCAGATGCTATCCATTACATTCCAGCTTGAGTGTGCCTGTTCAAGGGGAGCTGAATGAGAATTCAACGAAAACCGATTTCTGCAAAAAAGGCAGGCAGTTGAAATGAATCACACAATCCCTAGGCTCAACTAGAGTTTGAATATGTGATTGGCTGTAGGTAATTCCAGATGGAGGTGTTTCAGGCCTTTCTGGAAATGTCTTTTCAGAGAGTGTGTGCATTGTCAAGCTGAAAGGGGGAGTATATGGACAGAAACAGGGTGACCATAAACCAATATAAATGAGATTAGTCACTTAAAACCCACAAACATCTTAAATGAGTATGGATAACAAAAATACATTTACATGAACTAGGCCCTAGTTCATAGGTATATAGCCTGTGCCCAATAGCTAGCATATACATCATTCCAATACATACACTGACAGTCCATGTATGCATATGCAGTTATGCACACACATACACGTACACACACCTTTGCCTCCTTGTTCATCTTGTGGTAGGCTGCTCCCCTGGCGTTGACAGGACAAACAAGGGCTCCCATTGACAGGGTCACCCTCATCCCCCCTCCGGACCAGATGTTCAGAGTTAGGGGGCAGTTTGAAAATGACAGATCCACTCCCGCGCCATTTTACATTTCCTCCACATCCACTGACACATGCTGTGTGAGGAGGTGATGAGAGGCGAAGACAGAAGACAGATGGGGTAGAGGCTATAAGAACAACAGCCTATACAAGTATTGAAAAAAAAATCTCACATTAATTTATAATATAACATTTGTTTGAGGTACATACTGTACAGTAAACATACATAACTCATTCTTGTCGGGATTCAGAAACTGGACCCAAGCACAGGAATAAGGAGGCAGTCATTGAAATGTGTGGAGTAAAAGAGTTTTAGAAATAGTACATTAACATGACAGTGTGTGATGTTTGGTGGCACTCTAATAAGCCAATGTGAAAAGGGTGCCATTTCTTCTTACGCCTTTGATGATTTTAGGCATTTTGTTCCATAAATGTGTTTTGCAAAAATCCACCTGTTGGTGGCGCTATAACAGGCCAATGTGAAAAGGGTGGGATTTATTCCTCAGCCTAGTAGGAAAGTGCGGGAAATTGCACAGGTGAGGGGATTTAGGCTGATTAGGCCCACTGGCAGAGCCTTTTGTGGTGTTCTGGAGAACCGTGGGTCCGACTGACTCGATACCGGGCACTGCACTCACTGCGGGGGTGTGGAACGTGTGTGTCGAATATGAAGTCGGTGGGGCAAACGGTTCTCGAGTTACGTGCATTACAACCGTACACACACGGAGGCAGACCGGACGCGACCTCACCCTAAAGGGCGAGGTTGTGTGCCGCCTCATTGACGGCAGATTGCTAGGCGAGCGATGGCACTTTGGCATGGGGGGTCAGATCAACATGGAATGAATTCTGTACTTCCCATATAAGGAGCATGTCTTGAGTCTACAGGGTTTGATGAGGTAAGATCAACATATGGAATGTCAGAACAGGTCAGCTCCATACAGTAAGTATATGGAAATCTAAGGGTGGCAGCGGGGACATTCTCTTTAATGTACAGGGTTTGATGAGGGCCCAGATGGCCGGGCCTTAATGTTCAGGACTGTTGAGAACTTTAGTTTTCGCCCTTTTGACTTATACCTGTCCATTCAAACTCGGAATGAAGCTCCGACGGTCCTGCCCCAAAGTTATTAGCATCCCCACCCGTCGAAAACTAGAGTTCTCAACAGGCCCGAAAATTAAGGCCCGGCCCTACCTGGGCCTAACCTGACGCTGCCAGATGGGGGCGGTATTGGGCATGTTCCCCAACACAGCTTCCATCTGGGATTTCTCAGGGAGTTCAGCTAACACCAATCCGTTCCGTACCGAACCAATCAGCGTGAGCTAAGGGCGGGATATGTGCGAAACCGGATGTGAAGCTATATAGACACGTCAATATGATTGGTTGTGTTTGCACGCCCACACGGTGATAGACAGACGGTCCCATCCAATCATCTACCAAGTATCTTGAAAAAAAGGAATCGAATTTGCTTCCGCGATCCCAGATCCCAATAAGCTGTGAAACAAATTTGTGTAGCAAGCTTCTTGGATCTGGCAGCGTCAGGTTAACCTGGGCCCTCATCTTGTCCCTAACACCGGGGCTCCACCGGGCGCGTCAGCGTCGCATCTCCGTCACCGTCAGGGAATGTTCCCTTTTTAATCAATGAAGGGTGGCTCCACTGCCCGGGTTGCGTTATGTGACTGCATTAAAATTGCCCCGGTTAGTTTTTTGGCGCACACGCCGGAGACGCAACACGCCCGGTGGAGCCCTGCCGTAACACAAACATCAACAATAAAGAGAATTTAATGTTTGTTTTGACACCGTTTGTTTTACATCATCAATACATCACCTAATCATAGCAACATGAGTTAGACTTTAATATATTAGCGCCCCTCACTTCACATAAAAGAATGCGAAAATAATAAAATAATGCGAAATAAGGAATCAGGAAGGTGCTTCCTTCTTCCGACTAATCCCTGGACCACTCTATAGACTTAAATGTAGCATTTCATACTGCTCTTAGATTGAAATAGTTTCATGATTTTTTATATATACAATATTGTAAAAATAATGTGAAACAAGGTAGCTGTGCTGAAAGCGAGGCCTTGAGACTTGTGAGGCATGCCAAAGTGAGCGCTCAGACAAATGAGTTCCCCCACATAGCAGCAGATGGCTTTGATGTGACACATCAACCTGAACAAAACCAGCACCCTACCATCCCTGACATACATAACTTATGAACTGAACTGAATGAACTACACAGTATTTATTGCAAAAAGAAAGGACTATGCATGCTATTTTTAGGACACTGAGCTCATCTGGCAAGAGCCAGATTATGCATACTTTTGTCCTTGTTAATTCATTCATTAAAGGTAAACACAGAACTCCCAATTTCAGCCAACATGGCAGCCAAATGGCAGTGATTGTTTATCATAATTTGACAAAGAAAGTGGTGAATAAATGCCAACATTCTGTGTTTAGTATAAAAAGTAAACTTCAGCAATAAATCATAACATTTTTTATGAGCAGATTTCAATTGATTTGTTATTTTAATGCAAATAATAAGGTTGTGTTTGTATGTGTCACGATTTGCAGTGAAGGACTGAACCCAAGTGCAGAGCCAAACACAGAATAGTCTTAAGTTAAAGTATTTATTAAAGCAGAGAAGCATACAGCCAAAGTAAATAGTCAATGCAAAAATGTAATTCCAAAAAAGGCAAAACTTCAGTAGCAAAAATGCAAAAACACAGAAGTCCAAAAATGCATACTTTCAAAGCATAACTGCATAAACCAGAAGTCACACAAAGCATATGCAATCCAAGATACCTTTTAGGAGACCAAACATAGCAACCAGAAGTCCAAGGGAGATCACTGGAACAACAATGTATGTCCTGACAGTGTGTTTGTGTAATGAGTCCAGTTTTATAGGGAGCAGGGTGATTGCAGAAGTGTTCTCAGGTGTGAAAGGGGCATGGCACTGTTGGGCTGAAGAGGGGATGGAAATAGGTGTGTGACAGGGACTGACAGGGGGAATGGAGAGTGGGAGTGGCTGATGTGGAGACATGGTCTGTAGAGCGACAGACCATGACAGTACCTCCCCCTTAAGGGACGGCTTCCAGACGTCCCACCATGCTGGCCCGGAACACAGAGCAGGGTGGGTGGAGGGGGTCTGGTGGAAGGGAACTGATGCTGAGCAGATGACGTCAGGTGGGCGGCCAGGATGCTGGGACGAGGGGTCAGGTGGACGGCCTGGGGGCTGGGACGAGACGGTCAAGTTGTCGTCGGGCGGACGACCAGGAGGCCGAGACGAGGTCAGGTTGTCGTCGGGCGGACGACCAGGAGGCCGAGACGAGGTCAGGTTGTCGTCGGGCGGACGACCAGGAGGCAGAGACGAGGAGGTCAGGTTGTCGTCGGGCGGACGACCAGGAGGCCGAGACGAGGAGGTCAGGTTGTCGTCGGGCGGACGACCAGGAGGCCGAGACGAGGAGGTCAGGTTGTCGTCGGGCGGACGACCAGGAGGCCGAGACGAGGAGGTCAAGTTGTCGTCGGGCGGACGACCAGGAGGCCGAGACGAGGTCAGGTTGTCGTCGGGCGGACGACCAGGAGGCCGAGACGAGGTCAGGTTGTCGTCGGGCGGACGACCAGGAGGCAGAGACGAGGAGGTCAGGTTGTCGTCGGGCGGACGACCAGGAGGCCGAGACGAGGAGGTCAGGTTGTCGTCGGGCGGACGACCAGGAGGCCGAGACGAGGAGGTCAGGTTGTCGTCGGGCGGACGACCAGGAGGCCGAGACGAGGAGGTCAAGTTGTCGTCGGGCGGACGACCAGGAGGCCGAGACGAGGCGAAGGACGGATCTGGAGGTCGGCCAGGAGGCGGCGCCGAGATGTAGAACTTGGGAGGAGCCGCCAGGGATGCCGCAGAGGCTGGAGGCGACGCCAGGGATGCCACAGGCAGAGGCGACGCCACCGGAGAGGCTGCAGGCAGAGGCGACCCCACAGGAGGAGCTGCAGGCTCTGGAGCCAGAGCTGCCGGTGTCAGGGCTGCAGGAGCCATAGCTGCAGACTCAGGAGGGAGGGCTGCAGGCGGAGCTGCAGGCTCAGGAGGTGGGGCCGGAGGTGCTGCAGGCAGAGCTGCACACCAAGGAGACATGGAGGGTGCTGCACACCGAGGAGACATGGAGGGTGCTGCACACCGAGGAGACATGGAGGGTGCTGCACACCGAGGAGACATGGAGGGTGCTGCACACCCAGGAGACATGGAGGGTGCTGCACACCCAGGAGAGGGTGCTGCACACCCAGGAGAGGATGCTGCACACCCAGGGGAGGATGCTGCACACCCAGGGGAGGAGGATGCTGCACACCCAGGAGAGGAGGATGCTGCACACCCAGGAGAGGAGGATGCTGCACACCCAGGCGAGGAGGAGGATGCTGCAGACGGGACCCCAGAGGACACTGCACACCCAGGAGAGGAGGATGCTGCAGATTCTGGGGCCTGGACTGCAGGTACAGGAGGTGGTGGAGCGCTGGGCAGGCTGGGCAGCGGAGAGCCGGGCAGCGAAGAGCCAGGCAGACTGGGCGGCGGAGAGCCGGGCAGCGAAGAGCCAGGCAGGCTGGGCGGCGGTGTGCTGGGCAGAAGGGTGGTCTGGACACCAGGCAGCGAAGTGCAGGGCAGTGACGACCGCTGGGGATGTAGAGGGCCATGGTGACCACGCCTTCCCCTAGCAGGCCCACGGTTCCCCACACAAAAGGCTAGGCGCGACCCCTCATATGGGTCCTGGACTTGAACCGGCTCAGAGTACACAGGTATTTTCACATGTTTACAAAAATATGAAAATAAGTCCACGGGTTGGTTCCTTTGTTGGTCTGGAACAGGGCAGGCTGATTGCAGACTCACTACTCCAAGCCTAATGGAGTTGGGAGCTGGCTGAGAAACATGTGGTATTGAGGCGTCTTCAAAGTCCTTAAGCCTCCCCCGCACCACATCCAGGTGGGGGACAAAATGGCTTACCCATGGTCTCTCCTTGAACCAATGCTGCTGTATTGATATCTCCACTTGGAGTTCAGTACGCAGTTTAGGTGGAGAGGCCAAGAGACGAGAAACCACATTTTCTAATTCAGCCACCTTTCTATGAAAAAGTTTTAGCTCTGCTGGGTTCATTATGGTCAGGACATACTGTCACGATTTGCAGTGAAGGACTGAACCCAAGTGCAGAGCCAAACACAGAATAGTCTTAAGTTAAAGTATTTATTAAAGCAGAGAAGCATACAGCCAAAGTAAATAGTCAATGCAAAAATGTAATTCCAAAAAAGGCAAAACTTCAGTAGCAAAAATGCAAAAACACAGAAGTCCAAAAATGCATACTTTCAAAGCATAACTGCATAAACCAGAAGTCACACAAAGCATATGCAATCCAAGATACCTTTTAGGAGACCAAACATAGCAACCAGAAGTCCAAGGGAGATCACTGGAACAACAATGTATGTCCTGACAGTGTGTTTGTGTAATGAGTCCAGTTTTATAGGGAGCAGGGTGATTGCAGAAGTGTTCTCAGGTGTGAAAGGGGCATGGCACTGTTGGGCTGAAGAGGGGATGGAAATAGGTGTGTGACAGGGACTGACAGGGGGAATGGAGAGTGGGAGTGGCTGATGTGGAGACATGGTCTGTAGAGCGACAGACCATGACAGTATGATGTAGTTTCGAAAGCTTGGGGAAATATTGCAGTTATTACAAACACAAATAGCCATGTTTTATAAATGGATTCTTTATACAAAGAATGTTGATTTATTTATGTAAATCACATGAGCAATCAATACTTTAACACTTTTTGTACCTTTTTCTCAGTCAAATTATTGTCAGATTTCCAAGCACATTTGTGCTGCCGTAGCAGAGTACTACACTCACTACTGAGTGCTTCTTTATGTAAATTCTCAATTGTCATTCCAGAACACTTTTATCATCAGTTGGACTCAGCCTTTGCACTCTGGAGAATTATGCAAGAATTATGCTCTGTCTCCACACAGAATGAAAGCCTTGTCTAAAGATAAGTGTGCATGGACTGGATGTCCCTCTACCATGCAACATGTCAAACACATACTTTTATTCGCATAGAACAGCGATTCCCAACCTGTGGGCCGGAAGTGGGACCCACTGGTGGAATATTTGGCAAAACACTAAGATTTTAAATGATAATATAACATTATAACATTCTGATCACAATCGATTGTTTGATGTTTAAAATAAACCGACCTGACTACTTAACAAGGCACCAACGCTTTGGTGGGGAAGTGTTGGGAACCGCCTGGCATAGAATGTAAAGGTCTCTATGCTTTCATGAGAAGACAATATCCAGCTGTGCATCACTCTTCTACCAGAAGATGACATGGTCAGAGAGAGAGGTTGAAATACTACTAGACAGAAAGAATGATACAGACCAACTGAGACTGAAATAGACAATGAGAAAGACAGGAAGAGTGAGTGGTACAGAGAGACAGAGATAATACGACGAGAGAGGCAGCAGCTGAAAGTAATCTTCTGCAATGGGGAGAGCCGGGTCACTGATGTGTTTCAGATGATTGGTGACGGGGGGTTATACTGCATGGTCTCTGGGAAGGTTTAGTAATAATACACTCAGACTGCAAAATCCTGAGTATAGTAATGTATCATTATGGATGGGCCCATGGTTAAATTAACACTTACTGTGTACCTTCTAACACCATAATACCAGACCCTGTCATGATAAAAGATTCCAATGAAAAGATAGATGCAAATAACTCCACTTTATGGTGACATACTGTTTGTGTTTTGGATGGGGGTTTTCTTAATTAGGAAATTATAAATGGGAAAATAAATCTAATTTACAACTACTTCTGGCTGTGAAATGCAGAAACATTTGAACAATTAATAACAGGAAACCCTCTATTACAGTAATTTGTGCTACCATCTTGAGCAGTGAACTGAGATGCCCCCCCCCCCCCTCAAAGGTGCCACAACAAAGCCCCTGGTTTGTACTGGCACCAGCTTTACAACTGTCTCAAGTCACTGAAATTGCTTTGCCCCTTTCTTGTGGGGAGAACTTCAAGTCTTGTGGTCCTGAAAGCCAAGCTCATCTGTTTTTATTGGACTAATTTTAGACAGACCTCCAGTGGTGTTTTCATGTTCAGTGAGAAATTAATTGGGTCACGAACATGGACTTCTGTCTCAGAGTCAGCTCAAATCAACTTAAGTGGATCGTGGTTGCAGTTATTTTTTATAGCTCTAAATCGGATTACTACACAAACTGAAACAAAGACATCAGGAAGAGTCAGGACACTTCAAACATCTTTGTATAAGCTTCAAAAACAAAATCACGCTGTGGTCAACAACTTCTTTATTGGAGTTTAATCTTCTTTCAGATGTTTGAGTTTATTTTTCATTTCCAAAACACACACACACACGTTCTTTTTAACGTTTATTCCCAACAGGACCAGAAATAAATGTATTTTGGTGTAATACTGAAATGCATTTGTTCTTTGGTCTTTTTGTTGTTGCCTCACTTTGTTTTCTGACAAGGCGACTAGTATTGGATTTCATTTTTTGGTGCGATCAGCTGATGTGTGACACACAGGTCCAAAAAGTTCAGACACAGCTGGAGCCAATCATTTATGTTTTGTAGAACAGGGGTTCTCAACGTTTTTGGCTGCGGACCCCCGGGAAATGCTTTGGCCATGTATCGCGACCCCTCTCCGCCCCCCTCCCCACTCCCACTCCCAATACAAATTGACTGCTACACTAACCTTAATAATAGCGAAAATATAATCCAGATATAATCATTAAGGAAAGTTTATGAATGCACTGAATGTGTACTATGTAAACTCTTAATTTACATTATCAGTGGCGACCCGCCGGGGGGGAGGGGGGGTTGAGAACTGCACACCTGACGCAAGCAAACAACGTGCGCACACACACACACACAAGCTGCTGCTGGCAGGCACTCGCTTCACCATTTAATTCACATACATATTTCACAGCTAAACATTCTGTTACAAAATACAAATACAATATACAGACACACGCTATGATAATGCAGTCACATACACACATCTGGAAGCATGCGTCCCAGTTTATCCCATGTTAGCGATATCCAGATGGGTAGATATGGCCTATTTCTCTCGACCGAAAACTGCATAATCCTCTAAGGTACATGAGGATATCACAGAACAATGACATAGTCTCGTATGCATCTTCCCCTCTGTGAATGAAACACATGAGTCCTGGATGAGCTCTCAAGGACCAGCTGGTCAACGTTTATGAGAACATTACATTCTGAGGAGCTCACCCCTAAGGCCACCAGACTCCCTTGAGGCCGAGGTCATAGAGGCTCTAGACTCTAGCAGAGGTGGCTCAGTACCATTTAACTATGACATTCTCTGGGTGGTCTCGGAGCAGTGGGCACAGCTATTTGGCATGTCAACCCTCTCTATATCATGTCAACGTTGCAACATTGCATTTGACTGATGCCTTTGGGCATTTGGCTGATGTGGCCTGCAGTGAGTGCAGCAACAGAATGTGCTACAATTCCTAAATCACAAATAGTCTGAGGCTGTGGATAAAGACAGAACGCTTGCAATACATGCAAAGAGGAGATATTAATTCAGCTGTGACTGCTGAAAGATCTTCCAGGATAGTTTTGATTTAATCATACAGCATTGAAACCAAAGGTGTGTGAGTTCATGGTTCATCCATGTAGGCCTATGGTGGTCCAAAACCAACAGATATAAATGGTTCACATATCACTTACATTTGTCTAATTAATATAGTGTATGTGAAACCACATTGCAGAGGCTTATATGGAAAAGTACATTACCACGGTGCGTTAGGTGAATTAGGTGTCTGCAGAGTGCAGACATCTGATGAACCTTTCATGCTCGTGTGTGTATTGGCAGATGCAACGGTGTCTAATGGAATTAATGCCCCACTCAAGAGGGTGTGTTTGTGTTCCGAGGGCTGAGGTGAGGCGGGGGAGCTGCCCACAGGGTCTTGCTGTGCTGTTGGAGTCAGCAGGCGGCTGGTCCAAAAAAACACCCCTCAAGGCTATACTATAAATACAGGGCCAATTCAATCTACATCCTGTTCTTATTCATATGATCTTCTCTAGTCTTAATATGACATTGTTCATGTCATATTAAGCACATATACACCAACCGCCTAAAAGTTCTGGCAACTTTTCCACCCACCCATTTATGGAAACATGTCAACAGTCATTAACTCAAACTCTTGTAGAGTTCTTGTAGAACTTTTTGCTTCATTTTCTAAGAAAGTGCTCCACCTACTGGCCAATGTTGGAATTAAGCACAATGTCATTTTCAAGTCCTATAAAGACACAAAGTAATTGTTTCCATATCAAAGTTTATTGCTGACATGCATGTAGATTTCTGATGAAGTACAAAAATATGTCTTTTATACAAACGTGTTTATCATCTGTACAATTACCCAGTTTCATTTTTTTGTATTTAGATGCCCATTGTTCAACCAAGCAGCTTACAACACATTATCCCATTGGGTTTCAATGATCTACCACCACATCATGTCATATCCTACATGATCTAGTTTCCAGTTGAAATAGTCAACAAGTCCAATACATTGTTTACATAGTGAAGTGGATCTCTCCATTGGAAAATTGGGTGAACAATCCAAAAGACAATTTTGATGCATTAGAAACTAAATATTGGATCAGTCTTCTTAAGAATTATATTGTTTCAAGATTTTAGGGTAGGACCACCCAAAAAAAGAAAAAAAAAAAGGTTTTTACACGGTTGTTGTCGTACAGCTCACAAGTTCATTTCAAATATCATGCAATGAATCACGTCTTATACAAAGAGTTTCACCACACACTACGTCCATGCTTTTCAGTCCACAGAACATTGCAGTCCATCAATACAACTCCGTCAAAATAAAATGAAAAGAAATATCGACTGCGGTCAAAAGAATCCACCAGCTAGAATGTGAAATATTTTATCTTTGAATGAGGGACAGATAATACATCAACTGTCTATTGAACCTCTAGTTTACAATTCAATAGTTGGGTAATATTCTATGGGGCCTCACGGAATATGGCATTGATAGACATTCGCTACAGATGATCACTATGTCAGCGTTCAACAAACATGAGTGTGTTCATAAAAAGAAAACAAAACAAGAAAAACACCCATTTCTGATTAACAATCTAGGCTACTACAATACTGCTTTATACCCATGGGAATTCACATTGAGGTGGGAGAAAGCTGTCCTTTTCTACGATATCCTGAATGTGGTGGCTTGGTGGTGTTTGGCTATGCTCTAATGCAGGGGTGGTCAAAATGGGGTTCAAGGGTCCCTCAGGGTCCATTGAGGGTGTTCAAATGGACTATTACAGGTCAGTAACTGAGTGTGTGCAAACAAATGGAACCAAATGGAGACCGGCCCATTCGGCCCCATGTCAACACGATCAGAGTTCGGGAGGTCCTTGAAATTATGGATTTCGAGAACCACTGCTCTAACGCATGCCAATCGATGTGCTGAAACAAGAATTGGTGTCGTTTCAATAGAGGGCACTACGTACAGTGGGACTGGCGCAGTTGCGATGATACATATTTACATACTGGCCAGAGCGTGCAGCCTTGTATGGGTCAAGAGGGTGGGGGTGACAGCAGTACAAACCACTAAAAATCACTCCCATCAAAATGAAGATGTGCGGTATAATTTTTTTTTTTGTAAAAAATAGAACTCTGCAGAGTCAGTCTCATTAGTGTAGCTTAAATTGACCACAGAATCCGTGGCAAAATGACAAAAAAAAAAAAAAAGGAAAACCATAGACATTTCTTCCATGAAGGTAGCTTAAAAAAAAACTATGGCTAAGGTTGAAATACGTCGCAAGTACTTTGCTTAAAGCTGTGAGAGAAGAGATGTTTTGGACTGGGTTCACAGGCACAAACCAAGAGTAGTCCAGGACAAAGAGGTTGTTCTCAAGTGTGATTTATACCGGGACCGCTTGCGTGCTGGTTCCGTGCAACGAAAATAGCCCATCTATATACTCGCACACATTGGCACGTTGTGAGCTTGTATTTTCGGTGCACGACACCACACAACAAAATACATCAAGCCATTCATGGTCATCTCCATTAGGAGATTAGTAATGTTTTGCCCTGGGGTAGGCTTGGTCCATGTCTGGAATACCTGTCACAATGTCTGGGAAAAGAACAACAGAAACGGTCTACACTAGTGAATAAATAACAAATCAACTTACATGAAATTACCGAGAAGCAAAAGAGGCAGTAGTAAGAAGACAGCGGCTCTACTCATGCAATCAAATTTGGATATAAATAGGAAGAAGTCTAAATAGCCTAATGCAGACACACAAGGGCAAGCTGCAATATAGAGAATAGAGATGCCCAACATAGTCACAGGTTAGTAGCAGTGTTTGGGAGAATTCCTTTGGTGAAGATGTGAGTATATCCCACGTTCAAAAGGACCTGACAACTACACTTTAAACCTGTAATTTCTCTATGAAAAAGTACAGTATTGATTACTGCTAGTCTTCTCAGGTAGTCTATATAGCAAGATAATACAAGCATTTACAAGTTAAGCTAAAAGAGGGGGCTTGAGAAAGGCAATGTGTTCAAAGTTGATATTTACCCAATATGCACTAAGCATTTGTGATGGGGATGAGCCATTCAACCAAGCCCCTTGTCTTAGCAAAGCCTGTTCTGGTTTTCACAGTGTCTGCCACTGAGGCAGGCCAGATAGAAAAAACAATGGAGGATAGCTTAACGGGGGCGTCTGCGAATGTCAGAGCTGAAAACCTAATTCATACTTGAATGAATCATATCGCACCACAGTGTCACTTGCCGAAAAGAAACCATTTTCAGCTTTCACTAGTCCACTAGGAAGGGAAAGCTCTCCAACAACCACATAATAGGACCAACTTGTTATATTGCTGTAAAGCCAGATTATTTCTTACTTTATCTACGAGCTCACAATGCCTCACCAAGAATCGGCCATTAATGTCCATGCTTAACACGGGTGCATATCTAACTAACAATCTGGCATTTATCAAGGAATACAAAGAGGAGATAAAGCACCTAAGTGTGACCTGGCTGCTACTCAAGATAAGAATGGAGTTTATGCATCATGAAAAAACATGACGACTAGCCAGATCATATCCCAGGAGGAGAGAATAATGGAATATAGACTTCCATAGAAGAATACTCCTTTGGAAGGGAAATAATCGGAAGACGCTATACAAGATTTAAAAACAAAATCTGCTCTTATAGGCAAGCGACACCATCATTCTACAAGGGCATAAATTAGGCTTAACACAACTCTGCAGCAGTTCAGACCCCTTTCTTTGTATGAGACATACTCTGGGCCACAAATCACACATGCAATACACTCAGATACTGCAGACGAATCAAAGCATTAAGTTCACATTCACACCCGAAAAACACTGAGCCGTCTTGATGAAGGATAGAACAGGGAAGTAGAAATACCTGGAAGCCATTTGATTCTGAACGAGGCTGGAGGTATAGTTCCTTGGCTAACAATCATTTGTAAGACATGGTTTTTGGCAATAGAAAAAAAAGAAAAGGAAAATAAAAATAAATCATTGCCTGATCTTTACTGTAATGGCACTGAGGAAGTGTTACTACTAAACATGCCTTGGTAGAGGAGAGTAAAACAGTGTTTTCTCATTCAGTTCTTGGCGTTGTGACTTCCAGGTACCCGACACTAGCTGCCTAGATGCTAAAAATAGATTTCCACAGGGATGAGCGAAAAGCAAAGAGACGATGCATTCTGCATATAATCAAAGGGTGCCTCATGTGCATTTTTGATATTTTGCGTCTTCGCTGTGAATAGAAAAGGGTAAATGCTACTTACGTGGTTAATAGGAAACAAAAAAAAAAGCTTATTCAGATTGTGAGTGTAACCCACTAGAAAATATCTCAAGGTTGTTGTTTTTTTTACTGCTCCTCCAGAACATGGTAATGCTATGTCGTCGATGGTAGCATTTAGACTCCCCTTTTACAATCCCTTGTTTTGCTTTTCTCAAGAACAGTGAACATGGTTTACAAACAGAAGAGACGTAAGCCTGAGTTATACTTTGTTGCGCCCCAGCATCGTGCTCAAAAAATAAACTGTCTACAGGCTCACAATGTGTCGCGGCCTGTACATTTAGCTTATTTCCAGTGTGCAACACCTGCATGCAACCAAGTATAATTCAGGCTAGAGAGAGGTAGATTGATTGATTTGAAGTTGTTGTTACTGACAGGATGAGAGAGAGACAGAGTGAGAAAGAGACAGACAGGAGTGGGGAACATGGAGGTATAGCAGAGTGATGTCCGTCGTGATTAGGCTGATCTGAGTTGAGGCAATACCGTTGGGGAGAGATGGGGTTGCTACATGATTCTTGTCCTGTATTGCTCAGGGTTTGCTCAGAGTAAGATGGGTACAAAGTTTTACATAAGGGAAGATCTCAGTATATGGGGGATGGAACACAGGGCATAGTAGTTTCTGCAACACTCCAGGTAGGGTGTTGTTGTAGCGACTGTGGTAGGATCTTGGGGGGGGGGGGGGGGGGTGGAGGGGATGGGGGGGTCAGGGGGTGGCTTTGGTTCAGATCCTCCACCAGGCCTTCCCGACTTCACTGTACAGGAGGGGGATCCCAGACGTAGGATGTGAAGATGCATGTTCTCTTTTGGTGTCCTCTCCCCCGTGTCTGGTTCCCCTAGCTTAGCCCAAAGCTTACCTATAGGGGCCCCTTTACCCAGGGTTGAGCCAGGACCCCTGTAGGTGCGTTCTGTATTGGGGTATAGCATTCCCCCCTGCACTCAATGGACTCTGTGCGCCTAAGCCCCTGGGAGGGGGCAGGGCTTAGAGGCCAGAGCCTTTTGTGGGGCACTACTTCCGTAGAAAGCGCTGGGCCAGGATGGCAGCGTCCAGGGGGCTGACAGGTTGAGCATCGTGACCCAGGCGGCGCACAGGGGGGATGCTACCGAACTGCCGCTTGCCGCTCTTGGCCTCATGGATAGTGTTCTTTTCCTCTGCCAGCAGCAGCTGCTGGCGCATGTAGTTCTCAAACTCGTACTGCGAGGACTCCTCTGTCACCTTAGCCTTGTGGTGGAGAGTAGGGATGTCTTAGAATTTTGCTAAACATGCCCATATTAACATGCCATACTAAATTCAGCCCAACTATAGCTCATACAATGTTTGGAAATATATTACCAAAATGGGACAGTGGGACAGAAAATGGCATAGACACTAAAAAAAAATTAGAACAACTTCTTACAGTTGATTGAGAGACCAGTTACATCCCCCAATTAGCCCTTCGCTAAATCCCAATGTCCAATGCCAATCCAAATAGTTTAGAAACTGTTGCTATGCAGGTCAAGCTTTCGTCACCTCATAGCTGTCAAGTGTTATTTTGCATGGCTGTGTAGTTGAACATATACACTGCTTAACGTTGTGAAAGTTACACGACTCACCCAGGTGATGACAATAATACTAATGACCGTAGTCCTACCGTGCAACATGAAAACTATGGTCGGGTGGTCGTTAAAAGTTGCTTTCTCCCTCTGTCATTTCCTCGTATTTCTAGTTAATTTAAATAATGTCATGCACATTTGTCCAGTCTCCAGTGCATAGCCTACTGCAGGCCTGGTTGACTAGATTCCTTCAAAAGACATTTTGAAGGTTTTGCTAACGAAATGATCGATTTTATATGGAGAAATCCCGTCATTTAACATGCATCTCAATGGGGGAGAAGGACAGCTTGTCCCGTCTCCTCGCTCCCAACGTGCCTATTGGACAAGGACGGGTTGGGAAGGGACTTAGCGAAGGGCTAATTGGCATAGACAAAGTATTCACAAACTAGCAGACATATACAGTGAATATGGTCTCGGATCCATTCAAGAGCTCAAGCAAATCTATAATCTCTGGTACATCCTTTTTTTATTTACAGTTGCGTACCGCGGTGCGCACTTATGGTGTCCCAAGGAACCAACCGTTACCAGTTCTTCAAAGAACATAGAAAACGCCGTCCCACCCTCACTCTGCCTGATGCTGAAAAGCTAGTCCACGCCTTTGTCTCCTCCAGGTTGGACTACTGTAACGCACTTCTTATCGGGATCACTAGCAAGAGCCTTTAAAAAGGCTCCAATAAATCCAGAACAGCGCTGCTAGGTTCCTGATGAGAGTGCGTAAATACGAGCACATCACACCCATCCTCTGCTCACTCCACTGGCGGATTGCAGAAATATCCCTGCTAACCCATCAGTGCATCCATGGCAACACTCCTTCCTACCTCAAGGAATTAAGGTCCCTGCACACGGAGTGCGTTTTTCTGATTTTTAGCTGCATTTCTCCATCGGTTTTCCTAAAACGTGTCCAGTGTGTCTCCCTTTAACCCTAAACTCACAACATCCGCTCCTCAAACACTAAATGCCCACCAAGACCAACTTGCGCACCATGGGCCTTCTGCCCGGTCGCCCCCCAATTATGTAACGCCCTCCCCGCCTACCTGAGAGCACCACAGTCGGTTGACTCATTTAAGAGAGGACTTAAGACTTTCCTTTTTAACAAAGTATTTTTAATTTTTATAGCTATGCCCTTATGTTTAAAATATTGTGTTCTCGTTTATTGATGTTATGTTTCTTCCGTTTTAATCTTTTTGCTCACTGTAGCACTTGACACTTTGAACGAAGTGTGTTATAAATAAAATCCATTATTATCACAATCCCCGCCGGGATGAATAGATTTATTTATCGCGCATTGCCAAGGTTTTTCCCCATTCAACGCTTATTTTGTGTTATTATCCTTTAAATGTTAAAATTGGCTTTGTTTCCGAATTACATAATAAACTGCCAAGAAAGGTTTAATGTTTCTACAGGTAATATCACTGTCTGGAACATAGATCTAAAGGACTATAACATCTGTATACATTGGCAGAATGTATGGAATAATATTCCGTTAACATCCCATAATTATCATTAACCCATTATAAACTGACAAAGATGTTATTCAACAACCTCAAACTCGGCCAAATCAAAATACTACTAAAGTCCTTTATGTTCATTATGTCCTCAAAATGCCATGGAAACGCATGTACACATGATGTGGGAATGTCCAGGACTCACTTTTTGGGCCAAGGTTGCATTATTCCTGTCTGACATAACTGAGACAAACATACCTTGTTCACACATTATGTTACTAAATGATGATTAATCTATAAGCTTATGTTAACAAGAAGAGTGTTATTGGCCGGCTTAACAGCAGCAAAGAGGATGCCGTAATGAGATGGAAACCACCTCATAACCTCAGTATCCATCATTTGAAGCCGTCTTCTACGAGGTTCTGAGATTGGAGGCCTCTAGTGCTCGAGCACAGGGCGCAAGGACGGATTCGATGCAAGCTTTCCCAGAAGGTTAAATCAGAACTCCATTAGGTTGAACACCTGTACTTGTACCTGTACCTGTACTGCATCAGAGATCGATTTGTTTTGTTGTCGAGGGCAGTGGAGAAACAATGGTTTTAGGCCCTTACCTCCTGCAAATGCTCAGGGTGGTTGACCTGGTCATCAATGTCCGGAACTACCTGGAGAGGACCACTTAGCGATGACACAGACTGCCTGTGAGACAGAGAAAGACAAACAAAGAGAGATCAAGTCAAAATGTATATTTTTAAGTGATATTTATCATTGGTAGAACATTAGTGAATAAATACCTGGGAATGATACAAGGCAACATGTCAATCATACAACTAGGCCAGAATCAACCCATCTACATGAAGTTATAGAATTAATCAAATTAAGTCAAACTTTTATTTTATTAATAGAAACAGATAGAATGCAATGGATACTTCTCAACCAACTCAATCAATTCCATAACAATGTAGCAATGGTAAAGCTGCTCAATGTCTAAATAACTTGTGCTTTGTGGCACAATTCCATGTAATTATTCTATTGTCCAGCAGAGGGAACACTCACCATGAGGCAATGATGGCGCTCAGGGACTCGAGCACTTCTCCCGCAGACAACCTCTGCTGGGGGTCCAATACGAGCAGCTTACGGATCAGGCACACGGTGCTTTCTGACACGCGGCCATCCCTGACAGGAGGAGAGAGGAAATGGGGCGCAGGAAGGAAAAGGTTACACATCCACAGCCGTCAGCATTATCTGAAGGATTCTACTAAAATCAACAGTCAGCAAAGAGGAGAAGTGGGTGTGGTGTAGGCGATTAAGGTGCCGCACTGCAAGCTTGTACATCAGATATTAGTAATTGTTTTTGTTAAATGTTTGGAAAATGTTTGAACATAAATCTTCACTTCTGGGAGTCCTATGCCAAATACATAACAGTTTGGGAGTCCTTGACAAGGAAAAGTTTAATAACCAGGCCTATGTCATGAAAACCAAATACATGCATGCCAGTGCTGTGCAATAAGGCACTTTGACAACAAAACGCTCATGGATGCAAAGCAGTGGCAGGACGACTGAACACTCACTCTGGGATGGAGTACTCGGCAGCCTTGATCTTGCGGAATAGCTCTTGAGGTATGCTGTCGTAGAAGGGAAACTGGCCATAGAGCATGGTGAACAGCACCACGCCAAGAGCCCACATGTCGCTGGGTTTTCCACGGTACGGTCGGCCTGGAAAAAGACGGGAGGACAGGAGTTCAGTGCGTTTAGATCAACGAGTCACGATCAACTGACTTATATTTGTTAAAAGTTTACTGGCCTAAAATATTGTGTATATAGTATCTACTATACAAGTGAAAAGGTGTACCCATACTCATTCTTCATGCTCTATCTCCGACCGAACCACACTTTTACCACACATCTCTATATGCAAAATAAATTCGCCACCCTCCCCGAACTGACATAGCCTATTTTTTAGCCGTTCAAGTTTCTTATTTACTCTGCAAATATTACTTTTATGAAAATCACGATCGAGCCAGCAGATAAACGGGTGCCACAACACGCCGAGAAACAAGGAATTTAACCACGCTACTTGCATACACTGCAACTCGCTTACAATTCGCAAACCTGGCAACACTGCCTGCCTCTTACGTCACCAGCTCTGTTCCTCCTGGCCTCCGTAGTCCGTCGCGCTCACAATCTGTCGCAGCCATCTTGCTTTTCTTTTGGATGGGCGAGTGGACATTTAATGCTAATAAATTAATTATAGGTCCAGCAAGCAAATCATGATGGTCTGATTGTGCTCAATAGGTCACAATAACATTCCGAAATTAGGTGTTGTGTTTTGTATGGCATTTTCCCCAGTAGTAGTTGCATATCTATCTCAGCTTTTGCCTGATAGCACACATGCTAACGTCAGCAGCCATAGCAACATACAGTGTGCGCAGACATAACATGAGTTGTTTACAACACAAACACACGGCCTTTTAACCACGCAATACACACAACAGCTCGGGAGTTATTAAACCGAACGTGGACGCTGTTTCAGTGTTACATTTGCTGCGCATATCGGAATAATTGTAACGGCATGCATGATAAATGTAACAACGCTAAAAAACACCATTAAACATATCGTTTTCAGCTTAAAGCTATTACATTTCATTGAAGCAACTCCTTAGCATTGTTTTCATACCATGGATGTGATAAGATAATGTATCAAACATAAGGGAAATATTAAATAGCATCGGGTGTACCAGTTTGGCCATTTCTTTTTTTTCAATGGGGCAATACATTGATTAAACAAACGTTTGATTGATTGAGTTGTACAACGTTATACAACCCTAAACTAATTTTAGAATACACTACACAATACAATACAATTTTAGAACATATTTTGCACGTTCCATTTTTTTACTCAGAGATCCCTTTAGCTACACATGTAATATTTCCAGGCAACGGACCTACACATGTCAGCTACCATAAACCACTTCAAGTTATTAGGACGAAATAACTGACAGGAGTGACGGTGCTGTGCTGTGAGTAAACTAATAGGGGAGAGCCGCCAAGGATGTAACATTTTGCACGTTTCATTCTTTTACTCAGAGATCCGTTTAGCTACACATGTAATATTTTCAGGCAACGGACCTACACATGTCAGCTACCATAAACCACTTCAAGTTATTTTTTTGATAAAACAGGTCGGGAGTTATTCAACCGAACGTGGACGCTGTTTCAGTGTTACATTTGCTGCGCATATCGGATCAATTGTAACGGCATGCATGATAAATGTAACAACGCTAAAAAACACCATTAAACATATCGTTCTCAGCTTAAAGCAATTACATTTCATTGAAGCAACTCCTTAGCATTGTTTTCATACCATGGATGTGATAAGAAAATGTATCAAACATAAGGGAAATATTAAATAGTATCGGGTGTACCAGTACCAGTTTGGCCATTTCTTTTTTTTCAATGGGGCAATACATTGATTAAACAAACGTTTGATTGATTGAGTTGTACAACGTTATACAACCCTAAACTAATTTCAGAATACACTACACGATACAATACCATTTCAGAACATATAATATTGGCCAATATGTCAAATATGTAAATATTACATATAATGGCATTGAATGGAAGCGGACCATTTGTAACACATGTTACAAATGACCCGCTTTTGCAAGTTTTCTTTGCAGTTGCTTACAGACCAGAATGAACGTGAATTCCGTCTAAACACGATGCAAACTAATGAAGAACATAAGCATGAACACATCCATGTGGATTTTTATTCACCAACACCAAAGACAAAAATTGTACCACACATATACTCCAGGTGTAAAATTAGACGCATTTTGAAGGTAAACACTTCAAACTTCAAACTCCTGGCCACGTAGAGTACGTTGCTGTACACATACTGACGCGATGGCGTCATGGTGGCGTTGACCAATCAAGATATAACGTCCATGTTACAACCGTGAAGCGTTACAACCTTGGCGGCTCTCCCCTACATTTGTTACTAACATTAGGTTGTGGCGAAGTAGACACGTGGCCAGCAGATACTGTGTTTTGGACAAACAGGCTAGGTATTGGTGTTGATTTGGGTCAACTGGACAAACAGCGTGGTGTTGTTTTGTGTCTGTGTTTGTGTTGGAGCGCCTCAGTGTGGCCGTACAGGTCATGTGCAACCTCTTCCACAGAGAGATGGAGACACTAAATCTCAGCTGGACAAACATGTTTGCATGCATGCATCGCTGCCTTGCATGCTGTGTGCTACTGTTGAGTCTGTCACTTACTTTGACTGATTTATGGCATTGTCTTTCTGTTAAAATCCAACTATGTTAATTTAAGAACTCTGGGCATATAGGTCATTGTTTATTCACTGTGCACACGTGTAGCCTATTGTATGTCAGACTGTATGTCTGTCCCACAGTCACAATCCTTTAGTACTTAGGCTGTGGAAATATTCAGGACAAAACAATGGTACATTTCCAATAACCCATTCGTTACTACATGTGGAGTCAACTCCCGCCATTTATTTCTTCCCATAGTGCGTGGCAAAGTCGCTCTGGGATGAGTGCGCGCGTAGCGCGCACGAAATTCTAGTATACATACATTCATGAATCACATTTTCAAAATTTCATTATGCTTTATGTGACATGTCAAATAAGGGGGTTTTCATAATTCTGAATAAAGCATTAGTTTAGCACAAAACACTTTCCTTGGGCTAAAAACATCTATAGCAAAAATTTGTGATGACAGCTATGGCCATTTTTAGTGCGTTTTTGTGCAAAACTAATGCTTGGAATGCATTCATGAATGTATGTATATAGACAATATTTTAGGCCAATAAAACCAAAACTATATTAACACATTTCTCACTCCACCCTGCCAGACTATGGGGATTCAAATAAATCAATGAAAAATAATGTTTATATAGTTTAACATTTGCACGTACTAGTACTGTTATTTTGGGGACAGTGTGCATTCCATCATTGGCTGCTTTAATAGGCCGCTGTGACACAGACGGAACTCAAACATAATGTATTTTCTACTCGACGACGTTTCCCACACATATGAGGAACCTCACTGCCATACGGAATAGTGTAAGTAAGTAAGTATATTTTATTTATAAAGCACCTTTCCAAATAAACAAAGTTAGAAGGTGCTGAACAATTGCCACAGTATAAAGTATGTGTGTGTGGCTACGATCATTGGAGCACCGATGAGCAAGCCAGAGATGGGCCGGAGGGTGGAGCAGAACCATAAGCAGTGTTGTCACAGCCAGTACGGCGGCAACAGCGGCAGCAGGCAATTATGGTAAGGCTTGTGACACATGCAAACACGCTCACACATACAGGAACAGGCTGGGAATGGGAGGGGAGGTAAATGGGAGTAGTTTCCCTCCAGTGACTCACCCGACGCGTGACTCACCAAAGCTCCGTTTTCATTGTGCGTCTGTCACGTTACGCTGATATAGCAACACACTCTGGGGTTTCTATGTACAGATTGTTTTCTCTGGTTGGTTGAAGGCAAGCAAGGTATTTGTTTGTGTAGGCAATGGCATCAGTATTTTGATGTGGTGCTAGCCCCTCCTATTAGTGTAGATTTTCATCTTACACGAACATTAAATTCTTGACAATGAATGGAGTCATATGTGTCTGAGCAAATGGGCTTAGTGTCTATTTTTGTCCACACGAAAGGCAGTGTCTATTTTATGTCATGATGATGTACAATGATAAGACGCCCCTCACTTCACATGGGTGTGATTTTTTTAATTACTCTTCATGTGACCACCACGCTCTGACTTTAGGTGCGTTACCTGTTCAAAACATATCAAATAAATAACGGTAGTGGGTCGCACACACCAATCCACACTGGATAGCCGAAACGTTTGTCCCTGTACAAAAATGAAATAAATATTTTGAACTGAAATCTTGGTGTGTGTGTGTGTGTGTGTGTGTGTGTGTGTGACCCACTACCGTTATGTATTTGATGTGATTTTTTACACCTGCCTGTCAAATTGTGTTCAGAGTGAGGATTCTAGTAATTAATGCTTTAATGAATGGACCGTGGGGATTTAAAACATCCTTTTTAACGGCATACAGGGCCCTTTCAACTCATCTAGCAAAAATCAATGCAATAATGCTGAACAATAAAATGTATTTCCTCGCTCAATTTGTTTTAAAGGAACAACAGTATGTCTTACAACACAGAAAGAAAATCCACCGAACGTCTGCTCCGCTTCATAATCTTTAAGGAAATACTAAGCTCAGCATCATGATTAATAAACCTACAAGGAAATGAAAAAGAAAGGAGGGGGAAAAAAAGAATGCAGCTTTTCTATAATCATGCCGATTGCGACACATCCTGATTCTTGTTGCCTAATTGCCGGACAATCAAACACGAGACCGACTCTCCGACGTTATGCAACACACTCGAATAACTCGCAGCTTCTCAGCTGGACTCACATTTGGCAGGTTCAGCCTTCTGAACAGGGGCCAACTGCCTTTCAAGGCCATGCATTATGTGGAAACAGGAGCATATCAGGACAGGATCAACAGTGAAGACGCAGTGAGTGACTGCCAACACTGAAAAATGCTTAACATATCTAGCATTCTTATCACCCGCAAAGATTAACATGTGATGTTGGCTGAATAGCCCATCTGTTTGCTATGGAAACATAGCCTCAGCCAATTTGTTTGCCTCAAAGCAAGTCTATAAATATCATGTCTATAAAACGTGGGGCTTTTACTGATCAATACCGTCGCTAGCTTGCTGTACTTTCATTACCTCACAATAGCCTCGAATGCTATCATGTTTGTGTTCACTGTACACTGTCAACAATGATATAATCCCATATTTGTGGTCTTTGTAAGTGAAAGTGAAGTGTGTGAGGCACATTGTGTACTCACCACTAAGTACATCTGGGCTAATGTAGGCCGGACTTCCTCTCTGGTCCTTTAGCAGGTCATCCTCACTCACCAGGTGTTTTCCCAGGCAGAAGTTGGTGATGGTGATCCGGTGAGTACTAAATTAAAAACAGAAAACAAATGGGTGAGTTCCCCAATTGCAAGTTCCCTGCACTCACACACACACACACACACACACACACACACTTGAATGCTTGTCCTATCGCAAGAAAGCTTAGAATGTGACAGGCAGGCCACACAAAGTAGTGAACTGACACAATTGGATGAGGGCGGCAGCCCTACTTGATTCTCTTGTCTAATGGATCTCTCAGGGCCTTGCGACTTGTGGAGGCAGCAGATGCAATAGTATCTGAAAGAGACTTATGCTCCTCATTGTAACCACATCCAAAGAGAGCCATCCTACTCTCATCATGCCTGTGATATCTCGGTGTGTGCCCCAGACACACTGGCGCTTTGAGGTTACCGTGGAAGTCCGGCTAATTTGGTTTCTGTGGAAACACTGTGGGCTGATTCCATTTCTTTGCCTGACTCAAAGATAAACAGTTTGTGTGTGGCAGAGTGAAATCATATAGGGTTTTAAACCAGGGGGACTATGGGACTATTCTGCCTCTCCTTGTTCTTTAGAGAGAGAAAGAGAAAATAAAAAGCCATGCTTTGACAAACATGTGAGTCAACTTGTGGCTTGGGATAATTGCCTGGGTGACTAAGACTGCGTGGCACTGCGCTGACAAATAGTGTATGGAAACCTGTATATGTGGTGGGGATGGCTGTTAGAATTATGCACATACATGCAAACACCTTCAAGTGCACCCACTCAATTGGTCCCAACTTAAGAATGCATACATGTGACACACACACACACACACACACACACACACACACTCTACAGACTGCTGGGTCCTGCAGGATCACACTCCTCACCCACATCCGCTTTCTAAAGAACCTGAGGTCAACAGCTTCCCCTATTCTCTCTCACTTTCACACGTAGATGCTCTGATCTCCGATCGTTCCACTCAAGGATCTGTTTAAATAATAATTTTCAACCAATTATATGTTCTGGGTGGGTAGCTGGAAAACAGCAACATGCGTCTCTGCAGCACTATGGTGGCCTCATGTGCACAAGACAGGCTGGAGAAAGTACGAGATAGTGGAGGACTAAAGGGCCTTCGACATTTAAAAAATGCCTCCTTTGTGGAGTAGCAGCTTTATCTTTTGTCTGCTCGCATCACGACCCAGACTTCTATTCTTGCACCGGAGATTGGGTGAATGAGTTCGCCTTGTTGAGGCAAGGGTCCCCAGGGACATGGGAGACCGCACCATCTCCGCTTCCTGGTCATGTGACCCCACCGGTACACAGGAAACCAGAAATGCGAACAGGCCACACAACTGCAACCCCTCCTCCTTCCCAAACTCTCCCCACAACCTCCTGCTGAAAATAAACCCCGTCCCTGGTGATGAGCTGCAACAAGGTTGAGTACAGGGCATCCTAAGCACAGGGACTTGCAAATTGCACATTCCCGAAAATACCTCTCTTTAAGAGCTAAACGTCTGAGGGTCTCTCTCTTGGCCAGAAGTAAAATTTCATCCTGAGGGGGGGAGGTTGGGAACAGCATTACACGAGAGCAGGGCTCAAGACTAACTTTTTTCACCACCGTCCCGGAACCGTCCCAAAATACAATTTGAACCGTCCCGAAGTAAATGTATACCGTCCCGGGATTTTTTTTTACAAAAAGCACCACTCAAATTGTGAAATTAATAAAATAAAGGTAAACCAAACATAGGCTACAAGTGTCCAAAATAAGTATATACCAAAGCAAAGTAAATAAAACAAATCAACTTCAAACTAAATAATTTAAGTTAAAACCAACAAGTGTCCCCGGCAGTTACAGTATTCCTATTGTAATAGAAATACAATTAAGCCAAACAAATAATGTACTGCATGTATTGAATACATGCAGTACATTAATTGTTTGGCTTCATGTTTCTTCTGTAGATACACTGATTTAGTCAAAATGCTCCCAGATGAAAAATAGGGCTTGGTTAAAAATGTTAATCGAATTAATCAGAGGCTTTGTAATTAATTAATCTAAATTAATCACATTTTAATCGCATATCAATATTCGACCTGAGAACAGTGATTTTTATTTTCAAATGGATTTTGTTATTTTGGTGTAGGCTACTTGATCAAGACCAACAGATAACGTGCAGCAATGCAGGTATATGAATACTCAAATGTCTATTACATGGTTGGCATGAGAAAACAAATAAAAACAACTTTATTAGGGGGAATACTAAGACGAAGGATCAATAAATAATAATAATAAATACAATCAATGTGGAATGAGAGCGTTTTGGTTTTGGGGTGTGCATTCCACAGTGTTGGGGCAGCAATTCCAGAACAATCTGAGCATTATAAAACATCTGTTGCTTCAGATGATATATACCAACATATTATTTAATGTCGACGCCAGCTAGCAAGCCTAGCATGGAAGCTAACGTTAAACGTTGGTGTAGTGTAGCCCCAATTGTCCATATGGAACCTTTCTGTGGCACACAACCATGGTCTTATCCACGCTTCCAACCGATAGTTTTTCAATCTAAATGTCTCATCCACGGGGCAAAAGCAATATAATTCCTATGATTCCGTTGGGTGAATGTAGTGTGTGCGTTGTTGTTGTCAACGGGAGGCATACTGTCCGACAGAGCATTGGTTGACGGCACGGCAAATTCTCATGCTGCTCATGGCTGCACACGAAATGCGCATTTTCAGTGTAAAAACTCCTCTCGTCCCGAAACCGTCCCGGATGAGATACATTTACGTCCCAAATAGATATTTTACAGTCCCCGGGACGTCGGGACGCCGTTAATCTTGAGCCCTGCACGAGAGGCCGAGGCCTTTTCCCCCCAACGTTTTGCCCTTTTGTCTCCAGGACTACAAAATGAGCTCGCACTTTGGTCAAATTGGAGAAAGGTTTGCCACCAACTCATTTTACAGCAGCATCAAACAAAAACATGACAAACAAGCGAGCGAGTCAACAGGACAAAATGTGTGTGTGTAGGGGGCGGGGGGGGGGTTGAGCAGAAAGCAAGGGCAGCAGCATACAAATGTCAAATGTGTGAGCTAATCTTCAACACAATGGCAAAACGATGGCTCACCAGACCCCTGCTGATGTCAATTAACTGAAAGCAATCTATACAGTAGACAAAGTCCTATTAGCACCTGGGTGTGGTGTGGCTGTATTTGTTTGCATACTGTGTGTTGGTGTATCATGTATGCACATCCAACTGCCGGTCAGCATTAAGATGTCAAGGGAAATCGATACAGCCTTACATGCACACAGTCAACAACCGTGATGAGAGATCTACAGCATCCTGCACAACAAAATCATTATGGGTCCATTTTTGCACTCTCAAGAGTGAAATAAACGCTTACGACTTCATGTGCGCTAGCCTTGCAAGAGGAAATCTCATCATCGTTTGCCTAACACTGCTAAGCTAATTGATGCTGAATTTCCCAGAGTGACGTTAGGACAGCAGGAACAGACAAGGTTAAGGGAGAGGGGAGTCCTTGCTCTGATTAATCCCATATTATAATCCCATTCTGCATGTCTGGCGTTAGGAGACAGAAAATGCACTAGCGAATGCAACTTCAAGGCAAAAAGGTAGACATAAAAAAGGGGGGGGGGGGTGGGGTGGGGAGTGAGGAAATGATGAGGAAACAAAGACAAAGAGGGAAGGAGAGTAAAGGCAAAGAGAGTGGGATGGTTGCAAATGAAAAGAGAGAAAGCAGAGGGTAAACAGAGAGATGACTCTGTGTGTGTGACGTGCATGGCGGTGTGTGAGTCAGCCCTGAGCTATGGGGCCTTTGGCAGGCCTCTCCTTTGTCTCCAGCTGGGACGGAGTGTTCCGCTCGTCTGCTCCATGCTCTCCGCCACCCCTCCCTCTCTCTGGCCAAAACACTCTCCTGTTTCATCACCACCACTGCTGCTGGTGAGGGCACCGGAGCTACAGCACTGACTGTGTGTGTCACAGTGAGTGCATGTGCTCGTGTGAGCGAGAGTGTAGAGAGAGCCGGTGAATGTATGCATGCGTGAGTTTGTGTGTGTGTGAAAGTGACGCCATACATGGGAGCATTACTTTTCAACGCATGCACTCATGCATATAAAACTGGTGATGTTCCACAAGAGAATGAGTGGCCTCTGTCACAAATAGAACAGACCTGTGAATATGCACAATCATGCTGTCGGATGTATGCATGGTTAGCTGTGAAGGTGTGTCTATCTGTATGTATATTTAGATAAGCATGCGTAGGCTTGAGAGCGTGCGTTTGTTAGTCATGTGGCCCCCGTATCAAAAGACTGGCTTTATGGGGTATTTTTTCCAGCGTCTGAGTGTGCACTCTCTGCAAACACATTTCACAAAATGAGGAAAATGGCAATAGCTGTTCGCACTCTGATACAAAATGCTCGCTTAAACATGGTCTGCCAACATAATGTCTCTCACTATAGCAAAGAATATTCTTTGGATGAATTTACAGCAGAATTAGCCGTTTAAGGGGGAGGAAAAGGGAGAGTGGCTGAAAGCCAAACACTCCCCCAATTCACTCAGTCTTTCTCACACACTCGGCACGTTTGGAGAGGGCTTTATGGATGAGGAGCTTGCATTCCGCAGAGCCTATCCGATTTGTGGGACTCTGACCTGAGGTGCACTCATGCGCGTGTGCGCACACACACACACACACACACACACACACACACACACACACACACACACACACACACACACACACCAGTGTTTGTGTGTATGCAGTGCCATTCCCCTGCATGTGTGCGCACGCTCGCACATACACACGCTCTGACCCCCATTACCACCAGCCAGTTTCCAGAGAACAAAGCAAATATGCATTTTTTCGCCCTCTGTTTTGCACTAGGTTGTAGCCCCCTCTCCTCCTCCTTACTTCCAGGGAATGTGACTGCGGGAAATGAATCATCAAGTCTTACTCAACACACAGGCATGGGGGAGAACCAGACAGGAGAGTCAAGAGTAGTTTCAGTAAAAGTGACTTTAAGTTAGCATTGGTGGTCCCAGGATCGGGGACTGCGAACTTGACCCCTGCTGGGTATAAGGTCAAATGCACACTGGATACAGGTCGCTGGGCCTGGCTGTGAGGGCTCTCATGCATGACCGAGTCTAAAGTGAGCGACTTACTGTCAGGCTAACTTGACAACTAGGACTAATGAAGGCACTAGGGCCCCAATGAGATGGCCTGACTGGCAGATTGATCGCAGTTCATCTTACCGTTTGTTCAGCACCATGTTTCCAAGCTTAAGGTCTCTGTGCACAATATTCTTCTGCAGGGAGAGAAAGCGAGAAGTAGAGGAAAGATTGGTCAAACTGTTCTGAGTGAATCACTGCAATCAAAACAATCTTTCATCTCATTTCTGGGAGTGGCACACGAACATGGGAAATGAGTCATCGAAGGGATGTATGACCCGAAACAACAACAATGCAATTTGCCTTCCATGCTGAGAAAGGCACAAAAAGTTTGAGCATGTTTGCATTTTTATCAGTCCGTTACCTTCACCAATGGAATTACTAAATAAATGGAATTCTGTGAAATTTTAGTATTGTACATACACCTGCAGGTGTATACATCATGATGATGTGGCAATAAATAAAAATAAATAAGATATATTTTCAGCTGAAAAGCGTTGACACAACACATTGCATATGGATAAATAAATCATCATAAGCGTTTCAGTACTGTACTTGCTGTATATATTATATGCACACGTACATACATTATAGGTCAGATGGATCTCACCTTGTGCAGGGCCTCCACAACTCGCACCACATCATAGAATATAACGATGGCCTCGCGTTCGCTCAGTCGCTTCTCCTTGATGACATAGTGCTGCAGGTTGATGAGGTCCGCCGTCTTGTCGCTGAAGTCGTGGGCACACAGGCAGTCCAGCACCAGGCAGATTCGCTTCTTCATCCTGCGCACCTTGTTGGCCTCCATGTCCTCCACTATCTCGTACGCTCGGTCCTGGAAAAGTTAATAAATACGACAAATGTGAAGACAAGGCAAGGTTTTATTTCTACCGGACATTTTATTCATTGCTTTAAGGCATACAAAGAGGCATTTAAAGAATAAAAAATAATCAAAAGTTATTATATAGTGTATTATCCTGGGTTCATAATATAAAATGTATTTTGGCCCTAAAACATTGACTGATTTAAAGATAATCACCAGAATTATGACTCACCAATCATGATCACCAATATTTTTAAATCAGTTCTATGACAAACTTGGTGTAATGTCCTTGGGTGGAAGCTGCCTTTTTTATATTAAGTCATAACACGCCACCACCACCACCACCACCAACTAATTGACCGTAGATTAATATACATCACTAATATAATCAGCTTGTGCATGAATCACATGGAATGGATTCCTGTAGCGCACGACACAATCAAAGTGATCCACTCAACATGGGAAGGACCCTGGCCTGGGAATGCAATCAATAACAATGCCTCCAGAGTCCAGCCAACAGTAGCACGCTCTAGATGTGAATGGAACACGTCCGGCGTCCGCCCCTCCTTACTGGGGATGCGGTAACTGAAGATGAATAACAAAAGGTCATTCTACTGCACAAGCTTATGCCTAAGGTCTTAGCAGAACCACGGCTCCTCCATTGATTTCTGTATCAGGTTGTCAAAGGGCCTCTGCGCGCTTTCATTACAAACTGCTTCTAGTGCAGCGGGGATGCTCTATATTAATTCAATCAATATCGTGGGCCTTGCATGAATCACAGATTGCCACAGCTCAATGCTGCTATTCTGAGAACACTACTGTAGTGGGACAGGAGCTTGTGCAACACATAAGAGAGCAGGCAGATGGCACAATAACAAAGTTAGCGCAGGAGACGTACGGGAAGAGAGGAAGGAGGTGAGGGAGTGAGTCATTGTGAATGGATGGTGCTGTGAATAGAGAACGACTGCAGATAAATAAGTCTATGGGTTTTTAGTTGTACTCTCCTTCCTATCCACTCGAACCAAGACTGATTAAAACAAAAGCAGCAAATTAGTCCCAATGACGATGATACAGTATGCAGACTTACTGAGGCAAGAAGAGCACGTCCATACTCGTTTTGAAACAATTTACAGAATGAAACTGAAACGTCACTGTGGTGATGCCAGTGTGTTTTGTAAAACACCCAGAGGTGCCGACTAATACAGACTAGTATATAAAGTATCAATGTTCTCTCTCTTGTCACTATATAACGAAGCCCATGTTTATTTTTATGCATTGAGGCAATATGCATGTCTGTGTGTATCATTCTTATAGCCTTTTTTGAGAATCGTGCAATTGTCCATTTGATGTCATGCTGTTTGCTTAATGGGATAGTTCACCCCCAGACACATGGTACGAACTTGTAGGTCTGCAATTTAAAAAAAAATCGAAGACCGACTGACATAGAAACATAGCTTTTTCAGAAAAATGTCAGGATATAGAAGACATTTTTAGAATCTGATCTTAGGTCAAAATGGGTTAAAAGCCACAGCACTCTATTTTCTTAGCATTTAGCTTAAGTTCTTCTCCAGGGCAACTCTGACGAGTGAGAGACCCTTGGCTGATGGCCATATTGCTAGTAGTCCACCCTGACTAGTACCTGGAAGAGACCGTGGTGGTGCACCACTCCATCCTGGTTGTGTAGCAGGGACAGCAGAGAGAACTCCGTGTGTAGCAGCATCTTTCCCTGCCTCTCCTCCTGGGTCTCCCCGGCAGAGTCGGCCCGCTCCTCCAGTGTCAAGATCTAAAACAAGGCACATACACAAAGGTCAGAGGTCACCGGGGCAACAGTGGCCGAAGGGTTTGCGGAGTGGTCTTGATATCGGAAGGTCGCTAGTTCGTATCCCCGGACCGGCACGTTAAAATTACCACCGCTGAAGTGCCCTTGGACAAGGCATTGAACCTCTACCATGAAATGTTCTATGAGCAGGGCCTGGCTGTAAACAAGTTCTTGAGCTTAGTCCAGTTACCCTGGGTAAACATTAGGGCTGTCAGTTCACCTCTATAATCCAATTCGAATTTCATTGCTTAATTATTTGTAATTTTCGAATATATTCGAATATTTACATTGTATTTTAGCTCATATTTAGCCTATAATAATACACAGAATAACAAGGTTTTGACGATGCACGTTCTGTCCACTAGAGGGCCCCCCCTTCCAAACGACAAAGCAGTAGGTTCAGTAGGTTTTCGGCACAAAATAGCGTTTAAACTGTTGTTTTATTGAGCACAGTGCACTCATCACGGTAAGATTGTTGTCTGTCTATAGTGCAAATGCATTTTACAGTGAACGTTGTATACTTCTGATACAGTATAGCCTGAGTAGTGAGTAGGCTAGTCAGGAATCATGAACTTTTTCTTTTTTCTTTTTAAACGGAATGCTGTCACGATGAACAGGCCATCATTAGTAAATAGCAATGAAGATATATAGAGATGCCTATATTTTGCGCTAAAGTAATTGTTGAATAACACATAAATGTAGGTTTTAAGGCTAGAATGGCATTGTAGTGGACTATAGTGAGAGGCGAGATTGTCTTTCCTTCATTGCGGGACTGCAGGACTAGTCTGGAGATATAGTCGTGGATGATCAGCTTCAGACAGTCAGTGTTTTGGTTCGTACCTGGAGTTTTGCATTATCTCCGCTGTGCACAGCAGCACAGGGGAACTGTCTTTAATATATCCATGGTCGTTTTCAGTTGCTTTCCATGTGCAACACAAAAGTAGCCTACCATGTGTTTGTTTTGGTAATAGCCTACTGCAGGCGCAGCCATGCTGATTCACGTAATCGCGTAGGACAAAATGAAACCAGCCGGACCAACGTTAATGGTTTAATGCACGTAGGACCCGCATTTTCAAACTGTCCACAATATGCGACAGACTCGACGGTACTAATAAAACATGCGAGTGATTCTTCTTAGTTGCAGCGCGCTGTGCGACTGCGTGTGTGCATGCGTGCAGAGGAGGGAGGAGGTGACGAGGCGCGCGTGTGACCGTGTGTGCGTGCGTGCAGATGGGAGATTTCACAGCGGTAGATTCGTTACTCAATACATTTAGTGAGCGGATAAAATAACATAAAACAAAATAAAAATATTAAATAGAATTAATAAATGATAAAAGCTCCATTCGAATGGCAATTTTAACTTTCGAATATATATATTTTTTTTAATATTCGAATTTCTTTCATATTATGAAATTCGTTCTGACAGCCCTAGTAAACATAGTACCTTTCCTTTCCTTTTTACCTGACACAGACTCTGAAAAGGATGAGAAACGGGCGAAAGATTGTGCCACTTGAGATTAAGACCATTATTATAGCAAGCACAATAATTTTACTGGAAAAGCATGTGGCCATAGTTTAGCATGTAGCAGGGGGTTTGAACTATGCAGCTGCAGGGCCACGCACAGACGTTTTGGGACAAGGAAAAAAAAGGGCACTCACCCCACCTGACTATGTTGCCTCGCCTTTGCCACCCATAATCACTAAACTACCAAAACGTAACGACCCATTTCAGAAGTGAATTGCATGACAGAGACCTCATTGCTATTAGACTAGCTTGCATGCTCACATGGATTAAAGCAAAATAACATCTCACGACTGAAAAGGTTTGCATGAAGTGCTAAATGTGCGATTTGTGAGACAGCATGAAAGTAGCCGCCCCACACACTAGTGCTGATTCCTAAACAATCAACACAATATGAAAAATGATGATGTTTTAGTAATATTATATTGTCCCTGCCGTCAACCAGGTGAAAGAAATCACAGATTAATGCTTTAACCTTTATTTTCTTCTGACTGAGACTATCACAGATGTTATGGAAGATGCTTCGGAACATATAGCTTTGGGTCAAACTAGTAACAATATGTTCTGAACCTTTGACCACATCAAATGCGCTAAATTATCCGAGAATAGACGATCTACAAGCTCTCAATGTGTGACGCATTGAGAGCATGTTTTTGCTGTGCAACATGCCTCCAAAGAAGACATGATGATGGCTTCTATGGAATCAAAAAGACTAAAATCAGTCGTGGCGACTGAGAACTTTAATGTGCTCACGAGTACCGAGGCTAGTAATGGCAACACTGCCTACCTTACAGTGAGTCACATAATTCACCATAACCAATCTGGGAGCTGGGGATGTTTTCCATGACAAAATGGATTTAGAATGTTGGAAGGTGAGACAAAACCTTTTGGAAAGTTGATTCATTGAGACAAAACCTTTTGGAATGGGGGTAGTTGGAGAGCAGAGTGGCGAGTACTTCTTAAATTGATAGTGATTTTATTTTTTACATTTGATCATTTCAATAAAACACAAATGACACCAGCCAAATAGGGGGCACATTTAAACTATGTAAGTGTGACTGTGCAGCTGGGGGCAAAAGGCAGGGGAGAGGGGACTAAAGCTTTGACACATTGGCACATGTCCCACTGCTAGTAAACAAGCCATGCTGTAGACACTGAGGCGCTGCAATCCTGGGGGGTGGGGTCTCAGAATGACTCACCTCATGGACATGGCATGAGGTCAAAAGTTGACATTCCAGGTAGGGTGCTACCTTTCTCATTCTTTTCCACCTCCTAATGTGACTTTTGTGTAAAAAGACATTAGTGGATTGCCCCAATAAAGAAACAGCCTGACTGGGGCCTGTCGTTTGACCCAGGCTGAAACAGTGTGAGCCATAAAATGAACACTGACAACAAGGGTACGTACTTAGGGAGGTCAAAGGTTCAAATGACTATGGTGATACATTGTTTGGATGGGAATGTTCAAACTGCTTTTGAACCATGAGCTTACAGTAAAGGTGGTTGCAATGCACACTGGACCCGTTTTCCGCAGCGTCTTTCTGTGGGTTTTCCGAAAAACACGTCCAGTTTGCAACCACCTTAAGTCATTGACATTTGAATACAAAAAAGTCACACACACACACACACCTTGAGCTGATAGAAGTCATCTGTACCGTCTTTCCGGGCCAGACACTGCACTATGCTGGGCACTGGTGAGTTGCCCAGGCGAGGCCCTGCAAGTGAAAAGGTGAGATATGGGGGGGGGGGGTGTTAGCAGGGGAGACAGCTGCTTGACCAAAAGGTATGCTGAAGTGTGTGGTCTCTGCAAGTCATTTTAGGCTGCATGCGCATGCAGCCATTCACACCTTTCAGCCTCTTGTTTTCTTTGACACTTGCCGTTTAGTGTGTAATGCTGAAGATTTGACAGATTTTGAAAATATGGAAAAGACAGGTCTTCTTGAGAAGAGGTAGGAAGCCAGTTCAAGCCACAGACTGAATGTCTTTGAACCAATGTCAAGGGGATCAGAAAAATTCTTCACATTCTTGTCTCAGATGTGTACACACACAGACACCCCCCATTCCCACCTCTTTCCTGCACAGTATACACAATACACACAGGCCCCCCTTTTGGGGCTTAAATAAATCTTCCTTACCGAGGACGAAGGGCCCGGCTCTCTTGGCATTGCTGCCAGATATCCCTGGACATAGGAGCTTGCTGGGCCGGCTCGAGGTCTCCCCAGTTCCCCTCTCTGACAAGCGTCGCTTAGACATACTGGAGCTCTGCAGGGGGAACAAATATATCAGATGAAGATATAGGCAAATTAAAACACTGAAGACTGACATTTGACTGCAAGGATGCAAAGTCTGCAGTTTCATCTGAGCTACACCTCCAGGACTAAAGTAGTTCAACTGAGCATCTGACAAAATAACTCCACGATCAAACAAAACTGAAACTTTCATGTGCTTAAATAGCAGTCCTTTAAAATGAATGACCGTAGTCCGTACCAAGAACATCAGGAGTTGTCCTCCAGTCCTGGCTGACTGAGAGCAAGGTTGTGTTATGTGGTACAATACCAAAAAGGACAGAAGAGAAAAAGGGGGTAAAATTCAGGGAAACTCCTCCCAGCCTGTTTTAAACACCCCTCCCACACGTTTACCAACACCTCAATGCGAATGCAAGGCCATTACGACTCCATTCAGCATGATGGCTGTTGGTGTCAAGGGCAACACCTAAAGGTTCAGGCTCCACATGGAGCATTGAGAAGGGGCCCATGACCCCATGTTCTGCAATTGAAATGAATAAATAAATAATAATAAAATGCAACTATGTAAAAACATTTTGCTCTGACACCAAATTATTTTATGATCGTGGCAGTGCTCGGCAATTGACATATTTTGCAGAGGCTCTGTAGCATTGCAACAGAGGTCCGGCTTTAGCGTTTTACTGTTGCAAAGCATTCAGGAAAATCCTTCCACTCTTAATCTGCATGGTTTTATCTGAAAATCTGTACAGGCAGCTTATCTAGGCCTGGCTGGTGAGGCATGCCTCCCTCTCAGAAATGACATGCGTGTCATTGCAGGGCCAAAACCTTTAATTTCAAAGCGTTCTATACTAGTAGGAGAAACGCATACCAGAGGAACTGGTGACAAATTGTGACACAAAGTACAGTAAACCGGTAGACCTGTCCTGCAGCCCAGGATTTCAGAAGCTTGAGCTTTGTTTGCTTATAATGAGTTCTTCTATGATGATTCCCCCACCAACCCCCGGTTCCCGTAACAAGGAAGTGGTGCTAGAACTGAAGGGAGTGATTCACCCAGCTGTCGCCCCGGGGGTTCCCTCCCATGGACTAGAATTCCTCTCTGAAAATGGTTTAAATGTCATTGTGATGACACCAATGAGGATGTGAAATGTCCTACAGCTCTCTAATCAGTAGGAAAAACTGAACAAAGAAATCACAGTTACATTACCAAGTATACACTATATATCCTAAACACTTCTGCGTTTTCAAAATAGTTTTGGTGCACCACTTGCCGGTCAGCATTTTGGCAACGCAGAGGCATGCAGGAAGAGTTGGCACTTGGAAGTCAGCGTGGGCCGATATGAATTCTCACTTCCATGAGGTTTTCTGTGATCCCAGACAGCAGACAGTGTCATCACATCTCTTGCCCGTCTGTCGCCATCACTACTAGTCATCACCCACCAAGGGCGATGAGATGAGGTTTTCATGTGACAACATTTATGTGCACAAAAAAACCACAAGTGACCCAGAGTCAAAATACAGATAATAAGAGAGTAACAGAGTATTATAAAGCAGTCAAAGGGACAATGATCATAAGACACATCATTATGATCCTATGTGTCTGACTGGCCACAACTGAATGACGTCCATGCATCTGACAGATTAGGGTGAACACAGAATAAATTGAAATTGAATGTTTAACTGCTTCAGTAGGCAAGAATTTCCATACTATTATCAGCCAGTTTCAGACAAAGCCATATATTGCTGGGCAATTAACCAAAGATTTACTGCTATTTAGAACTAATCATGTGACCTTGTAGATCTGCTGCTATTTTCCCTTTATCGTTCATTAATAGTAATTGAGGCAAAAGTTTCGTATTGATTCATATCACCCAGCCCAAGGGTTATCTGTAGCTATGCATAGTTCAACTCATCACACAGCTACGTTTAATTCCACCATTTTCCAGGAAAACTTACCCATATCCCCTTAGTTTGGAAATCATCCACTTAGTATTTACAAATCTTGCTAAGCAATCCATGCACATTGAACCCTTAACAGTAAAGTGACTCACGGGTAGAAGGTGCCCCACACTTCACAGCAATTTAAACATTTACCCACTCAACAGTGGATGCCCTGCTTCAAAGAAACTTCCGACAGCTCTAAAAAGCAGAGGTCAAAGTACCTAACTAATGCACATTGACCTAAATGACTTCAGTGTGATGACAGCCTTGTCTGACGCTAGTCTGCCTCTCTCCAGACGATGATCTAGCAAGCGAGACAAATCTGCCTCCAATTGTACCAGAGAAAGGAGAACAGAAACACTTGTTTCTGAATCACAGTATCACACAAAAGGCGGATAGACATGCTGTCAGTGCCCACGAAAATGTGGCCTCTGTAAATAGCATTAGGAGGCCAAAACGACCACATCGGTGGCTGCAGATCCACCCACAAGACTATCTATTGTAGCAGATACCCTGGCTGCATGCCACTCGGCGGGCTCTGCAAGGAACTCCTACATCTTTGTTTTAATGCCCGAAAGGACAAAGAAAACAAAGGAAACTTGAAGCTATTGATTGATATATTTATTAACAGTTTGCAGAATTACAGCATTCCAATTTCCAAGCACAACTCAATACAAAGACTGTTAACTGTGAGTGGACGACTCAAAAAGCATTACACGTGTTAAGAAGGTCCACCTTGTTCAATTCATCAAAACATTTAGAGACTACAAATAGACACTTCAATATGGCCAAAGAACAGAACAGGAAATCATCATAGTTGATGAATATGGTGATCTAATATAAAAAAGTAAATCACTTATCAACATAAGCCTATGGGAAAGGCAATAAATTGATCAAATGCAGGTGTGGAGGACAAAGGGCTTGCCTCTCTTCCACAGTCTTTCCCTTACAGCTCGAAGGTCATATGGGCTTCAATCCTATTGTCTGATTGAAATGTTGACATGCCCATCAATCAAGCGAGTTCTAGTCAGCTCTAGAGCTATAGCTGCAGTCGCTGGCTACATCTAGTCAGAACGTCCTTGACCACTCTACATGGCAAAGACCACAAGGTCATGATGCAACTGGATCTAAATATTTATCAAGACAGATATAGTATTGCTTGGATCCATCTTATGACCACAGGGACTCCAGACATCTGGTTACAGCGTGTACTGTTAATCCAAATAAAACCACAGACTCAGACTGAGTGTGCAGGGCAATGATGCAATTTATGCACGTAAGACAGTAAGTAAGGCTTATCGGGGAAGCCAGGGGCTATGTTGTCCCCACAACAATAACTATCTGCCTGCCGCCTCACGTCGTCTCGACACAGCCACCCATAATATTGCCATTCATTGTGAAGTTACTGTTGAATGAATGCAGCGTTTGCATAAAAATGCAGCCAGCGAAGATAACATCTTACTTAAGGTGGGCTACACGAGTGATTTACAACGCCAAGCATATATGTGATACATGCAAAAGGAAAGTACAACAAACTAACAAAGCTTACTGGATACATGGTTTAACAAGCCATGGCCAACAGCGGCCAGCCAGCCACACAAAGGGGCACGTACTGCAAGCGACACAAGGAGTTGGTGGTGTTTGAACGCAAACTACCAAACGCAGCATGAATGCATCAATATCACAGAGGCCAGCACACAGTACATTATTCACACCACGATTGTGTGTGTAGGCAAGAGGCGAATAAGTTACATAGCTAGCGAAGTTTCTCTCAGTTCAGCCGGGAGGCCATTTAAACAAATTAGCTCCAGCTGGCTAAAGCTTAATTTAAAATTCTCCATCGCGCAAGGGTGCCGCTTGCAAAAAACACTACGGATCTACAAGTTAACAACGCGCTGAGTGATAGAACTGTAGATTTGTTGTTTTTTGACAAGCGACACCCTCGTACTATGGAGTTATATCGCATAGCATAACCGATGAGCTCTCCTTTCTCTCTAGCCTGGTTTCTAAGCTTCGTCGTACGACGACGTCGCGCGGACAAAAATAGCCGATATACATGCTCACGAGGACCAGCGTTCTTGATCCATAGTGAGCTTGCAGATCGGCTATTCTCGGCCGCGCGATGGAAGCGTTCCTTGTTCGTCAACCTCGCTTCTTACCTCGAGCCCAACACCGCCGGGGTTTAAAGTCTCACGTCGTGTCGTTACAAGCGGGGCATTTCTCACACAAACGACGCCGTTTGTTCCTCCAACTGAAAGGGGGCCAAGGGGGGGGTATGGTGGTTTCGGGGTCGTTTTTGGCCGCTGCTCGGCTTGCTGCTGCTACCGAAACGAGCAACAATCTGTGGAAAAGCCTCTGCTCCGTCTCCCTGCTCGCATCTTTCCACAGCGACAAGCACCACCTGACAACGGAAATGACGCACATGATTATAGCAATGACAGACAGCTACTGTCAGCCAATCACAGTGGCCCTGTGTTTTAGACTGAAATACATTAGATCTCTATATCTTTGGAGGTAGCAGATCCGGCCTAGAGCGGATACGGAAACGGTCTGTGTGTAACGGTCATGTGTGATGAAATCACCGGACACGGTAGGCGGGCTCTGGCTCTAATGCCGTATCTGAGCAGTAAATAGGAACCTGGTCTGGTGACGCGATTTGTTTCTCCTGGTAAATGATTGAGCGCCGATGATGAAATGTTTTTATTTATTTATAATAATAATAGGAAGGTTGCAAAGTGAAGAAGATTACATCATGCCATTACTGAAAATGCATTTGAGGCTTTTGGAGCTGCTGTGCTGTAATGAGCAACTCAGACTGTTCTAAACGTGGAGTATCAAATTGCTCTTCATTCAGAATAGAATTATGACTCAGAGTCAGATTGAAACTGTATATCCTGTCCTTGATTGCAAATTAGAGCCCTGCGGACGAGCTTACATTATAGGCTACATTTGACTTCCATACCCTGTTATCAAAAGAGCGTGTGTTGTTGTCTTGGTGTTTAATTCGTAATATTAAACTTTTATTGTCCAAATAAGAGGTTAAAGTATGCTTCGAACAAGCTTAACCTGGAGTTTGTCCCACCGTGACATTTTAGATGCCAGCGACCTTGCAGGGCAGAATCAGAAGCTGGACCAGAGCCAAGCGACCTTAAGAACCTCCAGACCACCCTTCCGAATTTAGAAACCCTTATTTGACTTTTACACCCGCCACTGGTCCCAGTTTCAAACAGTTTCAAACCAGTGGGCAGGTATGACTCGTACGAGGAAGACTGCGTCAAATAAAGAGGGTAACCTAAAGGTTGTTGCAGTTGCACTCTCCTTCCTGCCTCGACTCAGCAGAGCAGCATATGCCCCTGCATGGCCACATGAAACACTTGTCAGCCGGTGGCTTTTACGGTGTCCTGCTCCTGCCCACAGATTGGAAGAGGAAACTGTGAATCATAGCTCCAAATGCAAGGGTGGGGACTGGGGAGAGAAGCTTGCTTTAAATGCTCTTTGGTCATGTTTAGGATAGACCAACTCAAAGCTGCTGAAATGCTGAGTTGACACGTTAAACAAATTGCAACAGAAACTCTTTAAACTTTTTTTGTTTCATAAATGTTAGTTAAAGAACATATCAAAAGTCTTAAGAAATCCAGTAGTGGAACATATTGAACTAGTCTCCACCAGGGCAGGTCAGGTTGTGGCCTCCTGGTGGCGCTATAATAGGCCAATGTGAAAAGGGTGACATTTCTTCTTGCCTTGGATGGTAATTGGATGATTTGAGGCATTTTGTTACAAAAATGTGTTTTGCAAAAATCCACCTGTTGGTGGCGCTATAACATGCCAATGTGAAAAGGGTGGGATATACAGTATTCCTCAGCCTTCGTTCATGATTTGAGGCTTTTTGTTCAAAATGGGCCAATCCTGCAAATTTTGAAAGCCAATGTTAGCAAATTAGGATGGAATCTTAAATATCGGACCGATGCGTCTTGAACACAGTCATGACTATATAGATACTGTGTAATGATTTGCGGGATTTTTGGACAGGATCTGGATGAGTAATATAAAATAATTCAAAAGTATGGCATCCTGGTGGCACTATAACATGCCGTGTTGGAAAATTTGGAGCAGAGGTTCATCGTTGGCATCCAGGGAGTGTGTGCAAAATTTGGCATCGACCGGGTTAATGGTGCTGGAGATTAGCTGTTAACAGACGGACGGACACACACAGACTCACACACACGGACAGAGTGCAAAACATACTCTCGAACTCGTCTCCTGTCAAGCTACTGTGATCTATCAATAAAGGCTAAAAGCCCCAAAAATATATCTAAAAACAAAACAAAAAACAACATAAAGGCATTTTTAAATGGGTTGGCTTGGCTATTTGGTGAAGTGAGCCGGCAAGTTGAATCCAGAGCAGTGTTGCTGATCTAAGCTTTAGCTTGTTTTGCAGACAGGCTGTATGAGGGCAGGTATAGTTTTTTCATCTCTTCTCTCTTCTTTGACTAGATTTAGGAAGTCCTCACCTGAATCCCCCACCCCCTGATCCATTCAGAACACTGTCTCAGCATGTTTTGCCTGCGTGGTATGCAACATTATGAGTTTGAAAGCCCGTGGTTGACTGGGGGAGGGGGTTATGAGACGTGCTGAGACTATCATAGTTTCACTTTTGTCTGGAGGCACACCGCACACAAATAACTTGGGCACTGACAGAGCCGTTGCCATGGCAATTCTGATTGTAGATCTATGCAGGTTTCAGGGGAGCCTATTTTGAGTGGATGACACTCAAGCATTCATATGCAGTGCTCAAATGACAGAAAAAAAGTCTAATCAATTGGTACTGTACACTTACTGTGGTCTATTGGCCACTGGGACATTTGAAATGCTTCTTCAGATTCTACATGACAGTTTGAGTTAAGGCAGTGTTTAATTATTAACAATACTAATCTGTGGCAACAATGATAAGCCAAGAGTAAATTGACTATAACAGAAAGAAAGAAAGTTTATAGAGAAAACATAAATTACTCAAAGGACATCAACAGCCTAGCCTGGCATGGCCAGACTAATATCACTGCATTATCCTTTATTTATTTAGCTCTGGCAGCTTCTGTCTGGTTTCCAGGTAAGCAACAGCCATTCAAATCGCAACAATTTTAAGAGGACTATTGTGAATTGTTAATTCATATTTTCATCATGTGGCAAAGGCAATTCAATTTTTACCTTGAACTCATACATAACATATAGCCAGCAGCTCCCTCTTGTGTTCTTGCTACTTAACTGCAATACAACTGTGGGTTGGGTATACAGCACATAACACTATTGCTTCACAATCACCACCAAAATAGATAGGGGGCAATGGTGCCTATAATAACAACCTTCACAACAAAGGAAATTAAAAAAATGTTTTTCCAATGTATTTTATTCAACCTATGTGTTATAAAAATGCATTCTATATTCAACATTCTTGCAATTGCCAAAAATCCTTTATCACTTACAAGATAAATGTACACATTAACAAACACCATGTAAAATAAATACTCTGCAATAACATATTTACATATCAGACAATTCAGAATATCAATAATAATGTTCTGGCTACCATCACTGAGCATGATTTGTCCATCAAAATCCCCGTGAGATTACAGTACCACTGCCTGCACTTTGTAAAATTATGATAAGATAAACATTACATTATAGTGCATAATAAAAAGGTACTGCAGGACTGTCAACATATTGGAAAATATGGAAGTTTCGTCTATGGGATTCAGGGAATCCGTGTTTTGAATCCCAGTGGAAAGGACACTTGAGTTTGATCTAGCGGTGCCTACCGTGTCCGGCCGATTCATACTCTTATTTTACCGCAGAAATGATTTCGGCTCGTCAGACATTTTCAGTAGCACCGAAGAGTCGACTTTAGGACGGTACACGCCCCCCCGAACCTCAAATTACGTCACAGGTTTTCTGGCTGAGTGCACGTGTGTGTGTGTGTGTGTGTGTGTGTGTGTGTGTGTGTGTGTGTGTGTGTGTGTGTGTGTGTGTACTGTGTATGTGTGACAGTCACCATGGTTTTGCAGGTTCGACAGACAGTAGACAGGTTCGTCCACAGTAGAATGCACTGTTGCTAGCAGTACACTTTGTCACAGACCGTCCATCATAGCCAGGAGATCGTCTCCTTTGTTGGTGGCACTGGGTGAGGGCTCTGTAGCTTCTGTGAACTCTCCCATGATCTTGGCTAGCTCGGCATTGGCCTGCTGGTCCTGAAAGTCAAGGTAATCCATCAATCACGGCAAGGAAGCAGTCTGCTAGTAAGGCTTATGTCTTATTACAGTACATCCTGTTAGACTGGCAAAGGCTTGTATCTCTGATAATGTATAATCTTTAGCTTAGCCAAAGACAAAACTTAAGGTTGCTGCCTCATCAGTTTTATTCAGCCAAACTTAACTATGAATTCACAAAACCTGTGTGTGGGTTTGTGTGTCCCGGGCATAACTCAGGTGCTATCCGATCGAATGGCCTCAAACTTTCCATATGTGTGCCAGTAGCAATTAAGTCAGAACGTTTGTGTGTGTTTGGGGGAGTAGGGAATCGGGATCCCCTGATTGTCCAACCCGACCCGCCGGCTTCACGGATTAGCGGAGCTTCCATTGAATTCTAGAAGACGGATTGCCCCACAACTATTAATTTCAATAAGTTGTTCAGTGGTGTTTGAAACAACCAGAAGTACAGCTACTTCCTGGTTGGCTCCAATATCGGAGCCAATAGATAGCCAATAGCTAGCGTTTCAGATTATAGAAGCATGCACACTGCACAGTAGAGTTTCAAATGGTATACGCACATGCAGTAGCGTTTTAAATGCTGAAGTGTTGCTATCCCAGATTTGACCACCAAGCTGTTCTACCACGGTTCTGGGGCTTGGGAGCTTTGAGTAACATTTGTGCCGCTTAGCCAATATAAGTTCCTGATTGGAAAACCTGACCCGTCGGTTTAACTGGTTGGCTGAGCAGCTTCGTTTGTGCTGTGCTGCCAATACACTGCAAATGGAACAGAAGTTACGAGAGCTGTGGTCATAGTAGTGACATCAGCTTGTAACTGCAACTTCTTCCTGTTCGCAGATGACTCAGCACTGCTGGTCTCGGACAGGAACAAACTGCAGGTTGAAAAGACCCTCAGCTCTGAACTCGGTAGAATCTGCACCTGGCTCGCTGATAACAAACTATCCTTACACCTGGGAAAAACTGAATCCATTCTCTTCGGATCAAATAGTAATCTCAGCAAGGCAGATGGCTTCTTGGTTAGAGTGGGTGACAATATTATCACACGAAAAGATGAAATTACCTACCTAGGTTCCATCCTGGAGGCTAATCTTTCCGGTGATAAAATGGCCTCCAATGTAAACAAAAAAAATCAATCAAAGAACAAGATTCCTTTACAGGATCTCCTCACTGGTCAACACAAACACCTTGAAGACCTTAACAGGAGCCCTCGTACAAGGTTTCTTTGACTATGCATGCACCTCTTGGTACCACAGCACCTCAAAGGCCCTTAAAACAAGGCTCCAGACCTCCCAAAACAAACTGGTCAGGCTCCTACATGGCGTCACCCCCCGAACCCACCTCACCCCTGCCCACTTTGACAGGCTGGAATGGCTTAGGGTCGACGACAGAGTACAGCATCTTGCAACAAGATTCGATACACCACCAAGATACCCATGTACCTGTCAAAATACTTCCTTAATGTTAACGAAGTCCACACCCACAACACCAGAGGGAGTGCAACAAACCATGTACAACCCAGATTCGACACAAACATGGGACTAAATTATTTTCGCTCCTATGCCACCAAAATGTGGAACGCCCTACCAACAGTCATTAAGACATGTGAATCCCTTGACTCCTTCAAAACCGCTCTCAAATGGCACCTACGGATGGCTGCAATTCGAAACTGGCCCCCATAAAATCTGAATTGAGTTTGTGCTTGAAATGTACTGTAATTCTGCAAACTGTTAATAAATATTTCAATCAATCAATGAATAGTAAAGTAAAGGAAGCGAACAAAAGCGGCACTCCGAAGCAAAATGCCATGCCATGCAGCTAACGGGTACGAGTACATCAAATAACACGAGTATTGCACAATGGGTGGGCATGTATTCCCGACTTGCATGGAACAATTTAAACAAAACAAAGAAAATAAAATAAAAAAAACATCAGGTTGTACAGACAAATAATAATCTTTACCGTTGTTGCTTGAATGTTTATGACTTCATATGAAAACTCATCTGGTCTTGATTTCAATGCCTCCCTTGGGGTGAGAAAAATATCAGCGTTAAATAATTAAACAGGTCAAAGCATTCGTTTCCTCACACAGAGGGGGAGTGGGGGAGCAGCTCATACCCGATATAGAACATATCTGACAGATCATTCAAATTGACACCACATATAATGACAGACAATTCACAGACACACAAACACACATCTTTAAATAGGAGAAACTCACTCTTCTTCCTCGTCAGTTGCGAAGAGGTTGACCCGGAAGCCAGTGCCTGTGTTGCCAGGTTTCTGTACCTCCAACCCTCCCATTAACCTTGCCAGTAGATTTAGTTCTTCTTTGGCCAGGGGGTTGGGAGCAGTGTTGACCTGGTGACACAGAAGAACGCCAATGCACATTATGATTTTGTTCCCCCTCAAGGCATTTCTGTGCTCCCGTTCTGTCCCTTTCATGGTATGTGAAGAGTGATGTCATGTGGTACCATGTTACTCCTTGGCTTTGTTGAATACTTGAATCTAAGGCTAGGTCTGTAATTTGCAGCTGTTCCTAAAAACAAACAGCCATGATGGGGTTTATTTTACAATAATTACCAACTCTCTGTATATTATCCCTTATAGAGCATCACTGTCGGGCAGAAACGTCCAAATGTCCAAAGCCTGTACTTTTCCAATGGACCCAATGTAGTTATTATTTAGTTACAACAAACTCTTGTTAATACTTTGTATTGGTTAAATATGCATAAAACCCACAGACAAACTTAACTGTATACAAGGGTTTTTGCCTGACAGCCACAATATCGTACTTTGACACTCTTCAGTGGTCTCTCTCCAAAATGACATTATACTCCTGATGTACTTTGCACATGAGAACTGGGACATATCCAATTTACTATTTCATTCCAAGTATTGCCACATACAAGATGAATGTTATTGATTTGATTTTGAATCCAGCCGGTGAATTTGATAGCTTACCTTAGTGTGCTGTGCAGAGTTTTTAGATGTCCCTGACATGTGGGTTTCCACTGGGCGACTGACACTGTACCTAAATGTCATCATGATTACAATATAAACAGGCAACTGATTAAAATGGAACACAGATGAAGTGGAACAAAACATAATGCATGTGAAATTGTGAATACAATATAAAATAACTTGCCGTTGTGTCAGGTGTCAATATATCTTTGCTGTCGAGTTGAAACCTTGTATGTCCAAAATGGTTACTTTTTCAGAAAATTGATCTATTGTAGTTATAGTCACAAGCTTTGCATTGATTTAATATTTAACCACTTTCACTTAAAAATGTTTCATGCTACATAGAAAGTTGTAATATGGAAATACAAGGTTTCTGCCCAACAAATACGTAAGTTGTTGAGTTGATAGTACTCGTTAATATACCGGTACTGTATCTTTTCAGCAATGCAATCAAGAACATGTTCTGTACTTAACAAGCTAACTCAGATTGTGATGTTGGCATCTTACATGTTTGTGCCTAGTTTGATAACTCTGTCTCCAAACATGTCAAAGGAGCCCTCTCGGAGAGGACTGCTGTAGTTTCCTCCACTTGGGAACTGTAGCCTGCTCACTTCTTCGCCAGTGCAGCTAAACATTCTAGTTATTAAATATACAAACACAACATGACATATTTTCAGCACATTTGTTTTCATGACATATTTTCAGTATTTGTTTTCTTTGATGAATCCTTTTTCAACAATCTCATCTCACTGCTTATTTTTCTTGTTCTCCCGGTGTTCAGACATTTATATATTATAGGCACTTTTTAAAAATTGCCTACAAATACAGGTAATTAAAATACAATTAATTATATAAATATTTCACACCTTGCATGCTTCTAGGATTATGTTTTGTGACCTACTGTATAACAAGACGCTACTTCCCAAAAGATGCCAAACAAGTCAATGATTTAAATAGTAGAGGAATAGACTGGGAGAAACTGCTATGATCTTTGATAGAAGCCCAAGCCCATATTCTATTCACATTTCAAGCTTATTTATTTCTTCCAAGGTCATCATAAACACAATTTGGAGCACACACACAATCCTTTACCAGCTGGAGCCCTGGCTGAAAGCACATAGTAAAATCTATAGTGTTAATTTAACTCCAAGAATGTACGAAAGTAATTTGTACGGTACATTTGCACACTCCTTGGGTTAAATTAGGACACAGGAGTTGACGGTGCAGAAGCCGCTTCAAATTACTGTCTGGGTTAAATTAACACTAAAGACATGACAGTGTAGAGGCTGCTTCAAATTAGAAACAGACGTCTTGCATAACAAGACCTCTGTAATGCTATTAGCTACAGCTACGCCAATCAATCTTTACATGACAGTGTCTGGGGACAGAAAAGGCACATCAGAATGTATCTACGAGTAGAAACTAAAACTCATCTGATGTAGTTAAGGGACATGATTCTTTTCACTTTTAGCAGGTTATGGCCTGCTAAATATACCTGATCAATCCAGGCGGCTGTGATCCATGGGGAACAGGACCAGTGGTGGGAAGGACGAAACGGCCGTTGGAATTTTGTACTTTGTCTTTCAGGAAGATGGACACCTGTGCATCACAAATGGAGACGTGAATTAAAGCTACAATCCAGGACTTTAACCACCTAAGTCCTATTTTCAAGTGTTGCATCCTGAAAAGACTTCACAGAACATGTGTCATTTGGGACAGTTTACAAAGATATTGCAAGAAAAGAGAATGTTGTCAACACTACTGGTGTTGTGTGGAGAGAATAACTGATCAACAAGCTCACAACACATTGTTTTATATTATGGTGACACATTGTGAACTTGTAGGTTGGTATTTTAAATATTATCAGATTTGAAAATCTTTGAACATTTTCAGCTGTAATGACATGCTGAAAATAGGGACACAAAATTGTTTTCATTTTGGCCGCATTCCACATGTGGAGAATGATGAGAAGCAGCCTATGGAGACACAAAGGAGACTCTTTGTGTCTCTCATAACATTATTGGCTTAGGAAAAAGAATATCCATGAATTCGACAGGGACAAAAAGTCATTTTGGGGGTGAACAATCCCTTTAATGAGTGAAAAGTGACTTTAATCAATCTGCATGGTAGAGAATACAAGAAGTACATCTGCATTGGTTGGAGGTGGTCTCCCTTAGAATGAGGAAATTGACCCCGGTGTGGGTAGGGAATGACACCTGCTGGTCGACAATGGCAGTAATGGTATTTGAAGCAGACGGCCACGCCATAGAGCTTGGCTTAGTTCAGACATTGTTGCAACAGAAATAGAACTTATGGATTGTAGATTTACTACAGAAAATAGAAAAAGCTGAAACATGGTCTGAAGAGGGGTCTACAGTTTCTCTTGTGGATAAATGGATCTTTGATTTTTTACATGTATGTAACTCTGAGTTATGGCGGTCCTTGGATTCAAAATGTAAGATCCGATTGCCTAATCATTTATACAGTGAGTCTATACGGAGGACCTACCCTTATGTGCATGTCTTGGAAGAAGATGAGAAGTGTTTGTCTGATCAGCTGGAATTCACCATTAGATGATGGTGTGTACATCTTATGAAAAGAAAGGGAAAAAAATACATCAAATAAAATCAGTAATACATCAGTTAGTGAACAGCAACAATCATAAAACCATAAGCCATAATTCACTGTCATGACCCTATTTGTCCCATGTTCGTGAACTCTGTAGTGTCTATTCTCATGAATCTTTTTCAGTGGGATTGGCCAGTCAAACTGATATGTCACAATGGGCATTGAATATTGGCATATGCAGGGACTGACAAAGCCAATGTTTTACTTTTCCCTGCTGTAAGCTGTTTATTAAAAGCCAGAGGCTATGGGACCTGAAGTTGCAGTCCACAGAGCTCCACCCTGGTGGTCACAAGAATAAGGAGGAGAATACAATTTGAAGATGGGTGGAAAGAGTGATTAATATCGGGACCCTAATAAAGTCATAATGGACAAGAGCCGTCATGTAATCATAACCAAATTGTAAATATTGTAACTTATGTCACATTTGACCAAAATGTTAATGAACACAATCAAAACATGACGCAGTAGTTTGACACAATGCATGGCACATACAGTACAGCAGCCGGCTCTAGTCCACTATCATGCAAGATACACTAAAGGAAAATACCAATGGATATATAGCTAGGCATGCTGTACCTCAATGAGCTGTTGGAACGTCTCATCAACCTGGCTGAGAATGCTGGGGGTCTCCTTCACAAAGTCCTTGATGGCATCCATGTGGCTGAAAGTCACTAGGAGAATGTCTTTGGGCCTTGGACAGAGAAGCACCTGGTACTTAAAGGCCATGGTCATCAAGTCATAGAGCTGTGAGCAGGAAAACAAGGCAACAAAATTCAAATTGACTGATCAGCCAGCAGTGATTGGAATGAATGAATGACTGAATGAATACAAATCCAAAAGGGAGCTACACGGCTCAGTCAATTACATTTTAAAATGACCATCTGTTTTGCTACATCAAAATGATGAGGTAGGCGTGTGCGCGCCACACACACACACACACACACACACACACACACACACACACACACACACACACACACACACACACACACACACACACACACTTTAGTAAAAGATCTGAGAAATAAGTGACACTGACAACTAAACACTCACAGACTACATGACAGCACATGGCCCTAGGGCTATGTGTATTCATGTGTAAAATCACTGTTCAACAGAACACTACACGTGCCTTGTCCATGCTAGCTTGGTTGAGTCTCATGATGGAGGCGTGGGCCAGTCTGTCGAAAACAGTCCGCAGGGCCTTCTTGGAGTAAAGCTCCTGTGGTTTGAACAACTCCTCCAGAAACTTCTTGTTGAACATCGTGGTGATGATGTCGTTCATAACTAGTCAAATGCAAATAGTAAAACCACAACAGGACCCAAATGTATTGTGGTTACTTACACAGACAAGCATTTGAAGCTGTGACATTGACTCGTAAGCAGGCAGATATGCAGATTAAGGCACGCAAAAGTAGGGGCTGGACAATTAACTGAAAAATCAAAACAGACGTTTAGTACCAATTATCTCATATAGGTATATTGAATAATCAATAAGCTGTTTTGTATATATTATTATCAACGAATCAACACAAATACATTCTAATAGATCTTTATAATCGACTAAATCTATGAGTCTGATTAACCACTTAGCCCTGTGTTATACTTTGTTGTACAATGGTGGCACAGCATGCGAGTGTGGCGAGCCCCAGCAGACTCCCCTGTACAGACCAAATAGCGAAAATAGACAGTCTACAAGCTCACAATGCACCGCATCGTGAGCTTGTGGATCAGCTATTTTAACTATGTTTTATTATTTTTTATAATTGCTCATTAATCGTAATCGAGGCAAAAGTTTGAAATAATTGTAATATTGATTTGAAGTCATATCGCCCAGCCCTACAAAACCATTACTACTTGTGCCTATTCCCAAAGGCCCTAACAAAGCAGCAGGTCTGAGAACCATCAGCAGTGTAGCCTACATACATGGTAGCTTGCTTGCAGTGATGTATTCAAGCTCAGGTTTATTGTTAACCTGGAAGGAGACCCCCGGGCAGACCAAGGGCCAGACTGGCCTTGGATTGGAACGCCTCAGGATCCCCCAGGAGAAAGATACTAATGTTGCTCTGGAGAAGGAAGTCTGGAGCTCTCTGGTGGAGCTGTTGCCCCCACGACCCGACTACGGATAAGCAGTTGAAGATGTTATTACCATCTATTATCATATCGTAATGGCGTCTTGTTTTGTTGGCTTGCTGGTTTCCACTAAGGTCTAGGCCAAAGCAGAGCAGAAGCTACTGATGCGCCATTGCATAATGATAAACTATGCAGGGATACCTCTCCTTCTGTCCTCCTCTATCCAGGCAGCTACAGTGTAGTCTTAATGGATTGAAGAAGGAAACAGTTAAAATAACTGACAATGTTCTGACAACCACACAGACTGACAGGCTGCACCTAATATAAGATCAAGGCTAACATTTTAACTGCTTGGCAATGGATAGCAATTAATGAGCTCATATTAACATGTAATTATAAACTATCAATAACATTTTCTTAAATTATTTTGAAATAATTGAGGTGAAGATAATTACATTGTGGCATTAAAATATGTTGTGTTTGTGTGTAGCCTGTAGTACTGTGTACCTATATGGCCAAGATCTTAAAACGGATTCACTGTGTGTTGCCAACGACCCAGTTACCACTGGTGTAAAAGCTCCATAGAAATGGAACAAGACTCCAGACTCCTGATCTTTGATCAGGACTCTTCACTGGTCTGCACAGGTCATTGGGAAAAGAACGGATTTCTTCAATAACTCAATAACAAAAGACAGCAAGCTGTCCAGACCCCGATTGTACCTGGATCAACTAAAAGTCGTGACTCTCTCACATGCTAATGATAGTACAGAGTGACGTTAGCCTTGGCAGAGTTAGCTGTGCATAGTTGCTCAGATAGCTACCTTTCTTGGCTTTGTCAGCAGGGATATTCTGGGCTCGGAGTCTTTGGTCCAGAATGTAGAGCATTTCGCCACCGAGATTGATGAAGAGCAGGGGTAGGGTCCTCGAAGAAGACATGACTGTTTATGGCGGTTTACTAGTCTACTCTCTCCAATAAATAATAGGTGCGCCGGATTTTGCTAGCTTGCACAGTGCACACTGGGATGGCTCATGGCTGCAGCACCAGTGATTCGTCAGTGTCAGTGTGTAAATCATAGGTGCGTAAACAACACGCGTCAAACAGCAACTCCATAAGCATGTGATTTCCGATTAAGGGACTTCAACCAAAACAATAATAATAATCATATAATAAAAGTGTATTTGTACCTTTATCCTAGTTTCATCCACAAAGTAGCAGTTTTTATATTGACTTGTGCTTTCGGTTGAAACCCATTCTGCATACTGTGAAATAAAGATTTCAATCAACCCTCTATACAAATTCCAATGGAAATAAATACATTTCAACTCAAAGATGTGTCCCTTTGGTGTCCGACGTGTGTCCTCCAGCGCCAATGAAGGTATCTGCCAGCCAATTTAGACTGTTTGAAGCAATATCTTCCATCAAATTACAAACACATTTGCACAAGACAACTTTTACCTCATATAATTATTTTAAATGACAAGCATATTGATTACATATTGATTAATTGCATACTTCATTAACAAAACATTATTGATAACAGTACAGGTAGCACATGCAAAGGTTATGCTAAAACTAAGGATTACACATAAATGCTCCAGGGGACTTGTTTCCATATTCCCCGTTCTATTGAATAGAACACATACAGTACATCCAAGAATTCATGTCCGACAACAACATGGCAGCTGTCTTGTGAAATTATGTTTTTCATGCATTTTGCACGGTTCCAAACAACTACAAACGTTTGATGCGTTATAAACTCTTATTTTGAAGTCATTCGAACGGATGTTAAATGCTTAGTAAGGTAATATTGATGTTGACGAGCGTTGACGGTACAATGGTGTCGGATGCTTGGAGGGTCAGTAAGCTTCTTCTGGTTGCCAGGCCACGAAGAAAAGAACCAATCATGTTCCCGTGCGCTATGCCTAACTGTAGGGGCGGAGTGGTGGTTCAATCTGGGGTCTGTGGACCCGTCCCCCAGGGGTCCTCGTTGTGGTTTCAGTGCATTTCCAGCAAAACAAATTTAATTTCACTTTGAAAAAGTGACAATACGAGTGACTATTCTAACAGAGTGTTTCAATATCACCATGTCCATGAATAATATGCTTAAAATAAACTGCATAATGTCTTGTGCAGAATTGGATCATAATACAATGAGGCACTGTCATTAATTCATACACAAACACAATATAATATATTTTACATTAATGCAAGTTAGGACAATTAAAAGGTGTATACGTTATATATTGTATGAATAATTATACACTTGTATGAATTATGTTATCACTTTAAAACATCGATTCAGTTTATAACATATTCATGATAGGCATGCCGTTAAGATTAATTAACTTCTCCATTCCTGATGCGGATTTCTCTTGCCATTCTACACACTTCCAAGCACCCACAGCAACAGGTCATCCAGGCATCGTCGCACACTGTCCCCTGCCAAAGTAAAATATTAGGACGTTTACGTTATACACAACCACAAGTTCCTATAGCTTGGTCATGAAATGTTACAAAGAAGCAATTTCATAAACATGTTGATAGTGATATATCTTCCCGTCTTTCACAACTTTGTGGACAGACTGCAATCATATCATTACAGCAGAGATTTAAAAGTGATTAATAATCAGATAGAGAATAGGTGTATTTATTTCCATTATTCTCATTAGTGTGAGGCATTAAAGCTACACTGAGTAACTTAATTATTTTGTGAATATATATTTAGTTTGACCAATCTAACACAACTGCAGTGGTTGTCCTAAGCAAACAGGTGTGCTCTATTGGCTCAATGATACACATTTCAGAGGACACATGCAAATCCCCAGTAGGTAGTAAAATTGTCTGATGGTGATGGGACTACCACATACCTGAATACCATATGTCAACCTCATGTGAGTCCTCATTGCTGTCATGCCTCCTGGCAACAGACCCAGCAAACAGTTCTCACCATATTTATTTGCTGTGTAGCATGTCAGGATTCCCAGCCATCCCAGGACAACTGCATGAAACAAAGTACACGTTGTAAAATACAGAGAAAACAGCATTTGCACAGTATGAAAAACTCACTGACAGCTGTGTGTATAGTACTTGGGTTGAACTTGTTTACATCAAATAATGCTGGATTATAGACAATTAGCTTTGGAGGGGGAAATGGTATCTACTCACAGACAAAGCAGTCACTGCAACAGGAGCACAGGCCAGTAGACCATTCTCCTGTTTGAACATTTGTCCCATATGAGCCAGCACCTGGTTGGTGAGTGATTGCTGGATTAGACATTTTTTGTTTGATGGATTCACTTGCTCAGTATCAGCCACCTAGAGAAGATCACGTGTAGTTGTACACACTGGAACAGAACAGTTTCCTCGGTCAACGGTTGATGTGTCACTTCACTTCTATTTAAGGAAGAAAAACAGCATTTTGCAAGCTCTCTCTTGCAAGTCTTCTTTTGTGTGAAGGAAATCCAAAGTCTACATGACATTAACCAATTTTTTATGTGGGTAAAGTTTCCACTCACAGGAAGCAAGAGGTACCAATGGATTCCCGGAGCAGTTAATTTGTTGAAATTTGTTAAAAACAATTCAATTAATAATTAAATATTGGCGTGTGAATATGCCTGCACACAAATAATTATTACTTATTGTGATTCTAAAACTGTAAATAGTATCACAACCAGACCCTTTTCAATAGTCTAGTTACCCTTTCAATTAGTTGCCCATTTGTTTCTCATGTCTAGTTTGCAGACATAAACTCACATTCTCACTGTTCATTCAAGACTCTTATTACATTTGCACTCTTATTACTTTAAACTAACAAAATTAAGGTATTACAGTTATATACAAATAAATTAACTCTTGAAACATGAGAAAAGACTATATCACTCACCAGAGAACAGGCTTTTAGTCTGCACTCCTTCAGATCACACACATATATCACGATTCACACAGGAAGTTATGACACGTTCAATTTGTGAAGCGCTTGTGGTTTGAAGAGCTACCTCCGAGGATGACAACAATCTTCACCGCAGAGGCTCAGATGGGGACAAAATCTTATTTATGACTAGTTCGTCTAAGACTAATCTTGCATACGTCAAGAAGTGAAAGAACACCACACAGAATGTCAGCTCAGTGAATGTCCCACTTGTGTACAGAATATCAGCTCAGTTAAGTGTTAGGGAAGTTAACTTGTGCAGGTCCACCCAGAAAGCACACAGCCATATGTGCATTAGGTTGACAGAGATGAGTGGTTTTCAACCCTTTTCATGCCAAGGCCCATTATTTATTCAGCATTTGAGCCAGGGTCCACGAGATGAGATTTGTGGTTTTGTCCACAATTCTATGCTGTATTGATGTGGTACCAGGCAAACATTGATCAAAATTACAATTACTCTACATTCTCTAATTGCATAGACTTCTTTTAAGTTGAGTAATGCAGATGTTTAACAATAATTTAACCCTTGATCCAAATGGACCCGTAAAGGTAAAATCTAATAAGGGTCCATTTGGTTACCAACTCTCCGTCATTTATCTGGGGACCACCTGGAATCCCCTCAAGGACCACTGGTTGAAAACCACTGTTGTAGAAAATGGTCATTGCCACGTCTCATCAGTCTTTAAGTAAATCTTAACCTTAAAGGTCATAATAATCAACATGGTCACTAGTCTCACTACTACTACTACTACATCATTTTAATATAAATACTAGAAAAAACGAAACAATTACCATCAATAAAGCTTCTTTAAAAAGCACTGCTGTTTTTTTTATTTCCACCACATTTGGACAGAAACATGAACATGGTGAATTTTCTTGATGAACAATAATATTCCATAGAAACAATCACCCATACAAACACAAACATTCCAATCCACATTATCCTCTATAGTGAGTTTTGTTGGGTTTTCTCTGACGCCTCTCTGTGTGTGCTGGCGACAGATTGCTTCATTGCTTCAGATTGCTTCATCTTCAACTTTTTTTCTGCTTTTTGTTTCTGCACCTCTTGAAAGACCTAAGAAATACACATGAATCCAATATGAAATATTTTAGTCAATATGCACCAGGTGACATATCAAAATCCACAAACACAGAATGCATAACAGCATGAATTGCCATATGTGTTGACTACCTTGACGCAAAGAGCCTTTTTGGCCAGCCAGCGGCGGGTGATGCGTCTGTAATACTCTGGGGGGAAGGTGTAGGTGATGCCCAGCTGCTGGCACACATTCTCAAAGGCATTGTAGTTAACCAACCTAAGGTTCTTCAAAAGCTTTGTCCTTTGATCAATGGCCATAAGCATGCGTCTCTTATTCGCCATGTCCTGGAATTACATTTCATTTGAACGGAATCAATGGAGGTAGTAGCCACATTAATTTAAAGTAACACATGGTGAGGAGAAATAGGTTTAACTTAGGGACAATTTACATGTAGGTGAGGGGTTATTGCAAAAAAAAATAAAAAAATGCTGATTTGCTGATCATTCATGTTCCAGATCAATTCAAGGCCTTTATGAAAGTAATGCAATATGAATGTAAAACTGGGCGTGAAAACTTCCCAGCATGACCATGGTATGTACTCATTTCTTGAGGGGTACACAGGATATCCTGTTGCACACACACTAGCCTCACACCACAGTGAGAAAAGGAAATGTAGAAAGATAATCTTGTACCAAATCCGTTGTGCTACTTCACTGTATTGCAACATGATGGAACACTTTGTCTTGAAATGTCATTTGCGTCACTAATAAGAAGATGCACATACACAGGATGAAGGGGACTCATTGCAACCTAAAACATAGAAAAACACACAGAATTAACTTGCTTAACATACCTTGTTATGCTTTTGTAAGTGCTCTTGATAGTTTCTGATCCTTGTAGTCAAAATGGCCACTGAAACAAAACAAACAATAAAGTGAAGAGAGTTTCCATCCAAAGAGGAATTTAATCCAACAAACAAAGCGTGGGTTGTTTTATTTGAAACCCAAAAGCAGTTCATGATGTGGCAATACATATTTTTAAGGGAACCCACCTTTCACTTGTGGTGAGCTGCAGTCACTTTCATCCATCTGGACTTTTGCAATCATTTGGTCCCTTTTCAGCTTGAGTTTCTCACTCTGAAGACACATGGAAATTATTAACTACATTGAGCCGTCACAGCAATTTGGGGCAGAAACCTCATCTCACAACATGCATGAGCTTGTAGATGGGCTATTATACAAAAAACAATTAATAATAATAAAAGCATAATAAAAAGTTTTTGACATACAAGGTGTCACCTGACAGAGACAATATACTTTATATTTTTTAAAGAATGGCATATCAGTATTTCATTATAGGCTTTGAAGAAATCTGATAATTGTCATGAAACTATTAAATACTATTATAGGAGGAAAATAAACATACATGGCTTGCCAATTCCAAATTAAGCAGTCTTTGGACAATGTCATCAGTCCTATGAACACAAAGCACATCAGCTTTAGAACAGGAGTCAGTGTCACCACACACACACACACACACACACACACACACACACACACACACACACACACACACACACACACACACACACACACACACACACACACACACACACACACACACACACACACACACACACACACACACACACACACACACACACACACACACACACACACACACACACACACACACACACACACACACACGTTTGAGCGAGGGGAACAGCAGCATATTCTTTCTTCAACATGGTTGGGGGTAGATCACTGAGCTGGCTCCCAGGGACTGTAGAAGAAAAAAAGGTGTCTGTGATTGTATCTCTAACCAGACAAGATGAGGTTTGCTTATCTATGCAATCCAGTTTGCAAACTTAGTAAAACCTACTATGGCTGGGTGATATTGATAAAATTGTACTGTAGATATATGTTTTTGGGTCACAATGATCAGCAAAACATCTTCATGGCAGGTTGGATTACTTATTAGTGTGTGTGTGTGTGTGTGTGTGTGTGTGTGTGTGTGTGTGTGTGTGTGTGTGTGTGTGATTAAACAACTGTCCAATGTTACATGGTATAATGTACTATGATGGCTTTCACCCTACAGCGTTCACAATCACCATCTGCTTTGATTCTGTAGCTTCCATTTTGGCTTTGAGATTTGGGACATTAAAAACTCTTGCCTGTGGGGGGCAGTATTATACTTTTCAGTGTACAGCCTGCCACTTTAACCAACAGTTAGCCAAAAAAGATCACTGGTATTCATGGCTAATATTCCCCCGGGCTAATTTGTTTGCGAGAAAGCCATCATCATAACCATGTAGTACACTATACCTACCATGCAACATTGTCATACTAGTATGGACTATCACTGGCTTCCTTCAAAACAGGCCTAAAATTCATCCATCTTTCAGGAGTCCACAGGGGGAGGTTGATTAATTGAATACATAGGACCACAATGGAAACAATAGTCTCCAGGACTTTGTGTTATTCTATCGACCCAAATGTACCTTCACCTCTTTTCAATCTTCATATAATTGGTCCGCACTAATGATCATGATAAAATACCACAATTATTTCTATGTCTACAGTATGTCTCATAGGAGGGCTGTGGGCAGTTCAGAAACCCGTCCACCAGTGACATCATCGATGGGGAATCCAAGCTAATAGAAACTGCAGGCTTTATATTCCCTAAAAAGTTGCGATACAAAAATGGAAGCCATCGTTCTCACGATAATAAAAATCTAAATATATTTCAAAACATCTGCCTAACAATATTGTCACTGGTGGACGGGTGTCTGAACTGCCCACATCCTTCCTATGAGATGTGTCTAATCATGAACATTAATGAGGACCAATTATATGAAGAGATGTTGAAAAGTGGTGAAGTGGTCCTTTAAGTTGTGCCGTTTACATCTTTTGTCTAATTTTGAGTATGAATTACACATAGTATACTGTACCTTGCTTCTTCTTCCTAGCAGGTCGGGCATAATGTCTCACTGGCTGAATGGCAAAACTTCCACAAGCTGAGGGGGGATGGGTTAACAATCCTTCTGTTAGTTTTGGTAATTAACTAAACTTTATTTTTTTAAGTAAATATGAGAAAACTAAGATTATTATTACAGCTGTGGCGCCGCGGTACGCAGGCGGTAGGCTATACTCATGCATTTGATTTAACGTACATGTGCAAAAACAAATGTCTCAAAATCACAGCAGATTATGTTGGTGCTCCAGCATAACACAGACATGCATAGAGCTGCATTGCAGTTGCAGTTCCCTTTCTGAGATAATATTAGTAAACCATATGACACTGACACATACAGGACTAAAAATGCATTAAAAACTAAAGTACATCCTATAACACATATTTTCAAGTATCTAATGTACTAATAAAACATAATTGAAGAAGGTAGGAAGTCCGCAAACCGTTCTTTAAACTCCCAGTAGTTTATTATAGGATATCAGGAATCAACGTTTAACTTTCGACCCCTCCGACCCGGAGGGGTCATATAGGACCACAAGACACATGGATAAACTACTGGGATCTTAAAGAACGGTGTGCGGCTTTGAGATGTGCGTGCTTCCCGTTAATAATTGAAATGGGATTACGGTAAATCACCTATGTAAAACCATCAGCGTAGCGGTCCAGCCTTGGATCAAATCATGACAGTCATGTTTCAGGGCTAGATCAAGACTAGCTCTGATCCATAGCTCTAATGCCGTAAATCAGGAGAGTCGAGACTATCATTACAGTGTTACAAATCAGACCAGAATAAATAGTCTTGCTGAAAAGTGTACATGATCACACTATATGAACATAATGTGTTGTGTAGCTAAAATAAACGTCTTACCAGTTCGGTCATGCCTCGATATTAATGCCGAGGTGCATGAAGGAGCGGAGCATGTTCCCATCAGGCTGGACATTAAAACTCTGCTCTCCCCAAAAACCGCAGACGACGATTTCAGAGCGGTTCGCAAAGCCATGCCTGCCGTGAACATGGCTGCTAAAGTAATTGGGTATTTCAAGAATCAGCGATCAAAATAATAATATAGCAAGCAGGCAATATCACTTGTCGGTTGTCACCTACAAGGGGATCGCCATGTTGACTAGACCTAACTAATAGATATAGGACTAGCCGGATAATGTGACAGCTGAATGCTCTAGTCTAGGCTCTGCTATCGATGCTAGAATCGGTTGATGGATGCAGGTTTGCAAAATGTATGTATGTAATCTGGTCCCAGCAAAACAGGCACACATTTGCTGTTTTATTTGCATACGCATCAAAAGTGGCTTACAAATTACATATATATATAGTATATGTATAACTAGCTCTCAATGATGACGTAAGAAATATGTGGATTAAAGGTCTTACGTCATCATTGAGAGATACACTGACACGAAAACGCGTATTCAGGGCGGAGTCACCACCCCCTGCAGGGTAAATTGTGATTTGCTCTCGTTCACTGCAATGCAATTTGCAATTTCCAAAACAATATTGCGCAGAGTAGCGATTATCAAACGTATTTGCAATGCCATACGTTGAAAGATCTGTTGCCCGTGGATAAGGCACGTTACCTCCGCAAGTTAGATATTATCGGCTTGCGCACTAGTTGGCCATTTAAGGCCTACTAGTGTGCAACAAGCAAGTATGCACTTGACAGAGTGCAGTTCTAGGTCATCCTAGGATTAAATGTGCCATTCAATATGTCGAAATATATATTAAAAATAAGATTATTTTGGATAGCAGCAGTATAGTAGGCCTAGTTATCCTCAAGGGTACTAGGTCATCTCGCCCCTTTGCCAACTCGCCCCCTCGAAAAGTGAAGACGGCTCACCCCAAGCCGTGGATAGCGATCGCCCCCAAAGCGTGGACATCTCGCCCCACAGCGTGGATATCTCGCCCCAAAGTGCGGATATCTCGCCCCATGTTTAATTCTTACCTTATTTCTCATATTAGAACATTTAGAATCTTATCAAGGGCAGGCTAAGCATTAGGCTACATTATTATTGCAGTGCATCAGGTCAAATATTGCCCTCTGTTACTGTAAATTATGTAGGATATGTATTTAAAATACAGTATTTTACTTTGATTCGTAAATAATAATCTTTTCTATTTTAGAAATGAGTCAAATTACTTCAGGGATAGGCTTAGGAAGTGGTGAAAATGGTGTACATTTTGAGCTATGATGTCAGATGCTCAGACTAACACAGACAGTAGACTATAATAGACTAGAGTAGTAGGCGATAAAAAATATTTCATATCAGTCTCAGTCTTCTGGACTTGGTCCTCCCTCTGTCCTCGTTCTCAGTCTGGACTTGTTCGTTCTCGGTCTTGGCCATGACTTGGTCTTGCTTTAGGTCTTGATTGAATACAGCACTATTAAAGAAGACTCATGTGCTAAGTTTATTCAATGGCAGTGCAGTGGTTCTCAAACATGTCCCCCAAATTGTATGTATTTGGCCGCGGATACCGGCCTGAAAAGAGCCAGGGACACTGGGACAAAAGTGTTTTTAGAAAAAAAGGATATGTATATAAAAACAAGTTCAAGATTAGCAGATCTACAAGCCCGGGCCATAACGCATCTCATCGTGACGTGTTGTGTAGATTTCCAAATACCCGATGATGGTTAATCTGATTTTGATGCTATTGAATAATTTAGCTGGAACCCCTCAAGGATCCCTGGGAGTCACTTTGAGAACCACTGGGCCATACAGTAGAGTAGACTAACCTGATGGGAACTGTGCTGTGGCCCCATGCTATTTTGCTGGCTGACTGAGTGAACACAACATTGTGACAAAAAATATTTTTTATTAGAGGTAATAATATGTATCTTCACAGTGTAAAAGATGACAAATATGCATAGCAGACATTTTGCGCATTATCTGAATCAATTCATTCAACAATGAGGGCTACATCTAATTCACATTCAATTTCAGCATTAGCAGTTAGCACCTTTGTCAAACATTTAGGGTTTGAGGTTTATAAAGTATCCTTATTAAAGTTCGCTTTGAGCATCAGTCATGACTAATGCTCTGAGCAAAGGAAAGTCATCCCAAACAGTAGCTGATTCTCTCTTTGTTTGGTTAGCATCGTGACATTCTCCAAAGAAATACTGTTGCATGGGCATTTCATCAGTGGTCATGTTCTGGTAACTCATTGGGCTTAAGGGTTCATCAGAATCCAAAAGGGGCTGTGTGGACTCAGAACGCAAATAGGCATGAGGGTGGTCGGCTGGCTGGCTTGGAACAGAACCTATTACAGTGGCATATGGGACTGAATCACAGTTTGACCTACAGTACCCAGAGCTGATTGGGGAACCACAAATAGACTCTCCCAGGTCACTGGTGTCCTCTGCACCACTGTCTACCCAGCACACATCACCTTTCTTATCTAGCTGCTTAGGCATTTCCAGGAGACTCAGATGGGAGAGGTACACTGGATCGGTCTCTTGATTGTCCTGGAGAGGGGGCGCATCCCGCAAAGTTATAGATTCTGGTACCCAGGGCCTGATGCTGCTGTTAGCTGGGTCAGGAATTAAAGGCCAAAAATGCACCTTTAGCCTGCAGAGGAGAAATGAAATTATTCTTAATGAGTACAAATTAAGCAGCACAGCACACCACACTGTGCACAGCATAGGAGTTTAGAATTAAGTTCAGTTCTCACCGTTTGTTATTTAAGAAACAAATCATGATGGGGATAGTGATCAACAACATTAATCCAAACACGCACACGGCTACAATAATCGAAAGAGTGGCTGCATCTGAAAGGGGGAAACAAATACACAATGAAAGGTGTGCAATATAAATATGCTGTATGCTACATTCCATAGAAAGCCAGTGATCATACTGACCCATTTGTGGCGCTTTGAAAGTAATTGTCGACCCATTCATACTTCCACCACCTGTGCTAACCATGATGAACGCTGTGTACAATGATGCAGTGTTAAGCTCTTTCAGCACTACCATTCTCTTTTCCAGGTCAGCTTCACAAACTGAAAAATAAATAAATAACATTGTCCCGTATTTTAATCCATAAAACATACAACAGGATATTTGAAATGATCCATAATAAGGGTTGTTTCCCCCACCTTTTTTGTGTTCTTTGTCATCCCAAAAGAATACCCTATAACTACTAATGATTCCATTCCTTTGGCCCAACGGAATTTCATCCCAAGTAAGCTCAACAGAAGACCACCAGTCCACCTCTTTGGTTCTTATCTCTGGTACAATGGATGGGGCTGTAAAAAGGGACGTTCATGAGTAAGTGTGGTTGTGGATTAGGCTATGAGCATTAAATCAGCACACTGCTGAAGCATTGTTTTCAGTTTGAGAACATATTTTAGGGATACAGCTGAAATTTGTTTTGAGACCTCTCTCCTGGTTGATGTTGAAAGAGGTTATTCACTTTAAATCCACAAGAGGGCGATAGTGTATAACAATCAATCGGGATTGGGCTGAGGTACTGAAAACATTTTCATGCTGGAGGCAGGATTTTTTCCTTCTTCAAAGAAGAAATAACCCACCCCCCACACCCTTTCCCGTGCTTTTATGTGATCACCTCTATGTCTTTAGTGACTTACCCTTTTGTCTCGAGTAGGCATTAACAGTCAGAGGAAGGCCTATCCCGTCCTTATACCTCGGATATACAGAGATCCGATAGGGCTTGTAGGGATCAAAGCTGCCTAGCGAAGCGAGTGACAAGGTTGGAGTGGATCAGTGCCCAAGAAGAAATAGTTATTTAACAAGATTGGCTGTTTAAAACTATAACAGCACATTGGTTAATGCAGATCAAGGACACCAAAGAAATATGCTGAATAAAAAAAAGATAGGTGAATACTAAGGTAAAAAAAGAATTAATAGTTATCACCATGAAACTTCCCCAGTTGATTACTTACTACACGAACACGTATTACAAGTTTTCTGAAATTGTACATTTAAATATGCAAATTAGGCATTATATAGCAAAATATGCATAAAATATAAAATAGCTACTACTGTGGAAGGTTTATCATATATACAAACACACAAAGCTGGGCATAGGAGGGTCTAGCGCCCCACAAAAATAGACCCTAATATAACTTAAATATTTACCGGTTATTAAGAGGCTTGACTGGTTTCTGTCAGCCAGGTCAAAGAAGGTGAGGGAGGGGTCCGTTTTTAACAAAGGTCTCCATTCCACCACAAAATCAGTGATGCCAAAGGAGGCCTGGGTTTTCCACTGAACCAGCAGGCTTCTGTCATCATGGGGAAGGACTGTAACGTCCAATAATGCAGCACGAGCTGGGAGCACGAAAAACATTACTCACACAGTGCACAGTGTATTTTCTAAACAAACCCAACCTTACTTAAACATGTTAGTGTTATTGGTTTAATGTTCAACCTGTCCAAACTTGATCAATTCATGTTTTTGTATACAATATCAGGCAACTCAGTGGAACTTTAACATCCTGTATCTATTCTATTCATTGGATTTCACCAGATGTTTAAAGCAATTGTGTTTAAAGCAATAGTTTAATGCCTCTAGCATTTGAATGCAGAATCACCTTTCTGTTGAAGAAGAGGAACTTTAGTGAGGTTGGATTTTCCTGCTGCATTTCTAGCACATAAGAAGATTTTCCCGGGTGGTCTTGGAAGCCGGAAATCACAACGATATCCCGATGTAGAGCACACCTGAATGTTCTTTTGATCTGGTGGCCATTGAAGCAAGACACTGTAGGACACGTTTTTTCCATTGGCGCAGAATTGTTTTGAAGGCTATAACAGAAGGATAAAAAGTGAGATGACATACAACCACCATCACCACCACCCCAACCATGACTAATGATCTGTCAGTCTGTGACAGGTGTTGAACATCGGTGTGGTGAGTGTGTACCTTCCAAAACAAGTGTGCATTAAGATGGGTTTGCCTGAGCTCTCCTGATAACCTCATCCAAGTGTCAATCTGTCCAGTAGGTGCTGGAAAAAAAGAAAGAAAAAAAGAAAGAAAGAAAGAAAGAAAGAAAGAAAAAAAAAAGAAAGAAAGAAAGAAAGAGAAAGAAAGAGGCTAGCTGTCAATTTCACAGCTCAACAAAATTCTGGACTCGCCACTCACTATAGAAAGAAATGAGGTAGTGGTGTTGTAACTTTTTTCATACAGGGCAGCCCTATAGATTCCCTGCCAGGGAACATAGCAGAAGTCAATACGTCAATTGAACCAGGGCTTAAAAAAAGAGTAATGGGACATGTAGAACATGGCTTTAGTATATATTGAAAAGACCAGGGAGATGGAAGAAAGGGCAATAGATTGGAGAATGTTACGTATGCTGAACTGTGCCCCACTGAATAGATATATTTCACCATACCCTTTTCTAAGGTGACTCCAGTAAGGCTTCTGCTCCATTCACTCCAGGGGCTCTGTTGGTATCTCATCCTCATCTGGGCCCGGTACTCTTTCCCATGGCGCAGACGGCACACCTCACATTGTCTTTGTCTAGGTTTGTTGCACGTAATCTAACACATGCACAAAAACATGCACATGCACACATGTAACAATTGTGTTGCTCCAAGATGTTATTATCTGTGCCTGACCAATTGCTGCGGCCGGAAATTACGTTTATGCCCTGTCTGTCTGTCTGTCTGTCTGTCTGTCTGTCTGTCATTCAAGTTCTTTGCCTCAGCCTCATGGTGGCAGTATATAACCCTGCTATACATTTTGAACTGTAGGTTATACAATGAAAATGATGAATTTAAAATAACAAATCTACAGACAGACAGACAGACAGACAGACAGACAGACAGACAGACAGACAATCACGCACGCATGCACGCACGCACGCACTATCTTTGGAAAAAAGCCTGCGCAACTCACTGGCTCACTCCACTGGTTGCTTTCAGCAGTTATATGCCGCACCTCCAGATTCAGGTTGCTGAGAAGCACCCATTTGTGTGAGGACAATATCCAGCTCAACCACAGGCAGCCATACTTGGCTGGCTTAGGCTCAGCTTTCAGAATCTTTGGAGGGTCAAACTTGGCTGAAAAGTAATAGTTGCATTTAATTTGAGAGCTCATACAATGGTTTACTTCTGCATCACACATTCTGTATCACAGAATGGTGAAACACTGATTTTGTTGTTTTGGTTTCCTCATTACTGTAGTAATGTGTCAGAGTTCGATTTGCTGGAGGGAATGAATGAAACATCCTTGCTTTGCTTTAGATATCCCCCCATATCATACATTTTTACTATTGTCCATGGCGAAGTTATGTGCACCGTGTCCATCTGTCCATCCGTGTGTCCAGATTTCAAAGTTTGTAGGAGTGCTCCGTTTGGAACAAAATGCCTCAAATCATGAATGCAGCATTTGATTGTAGTGAAACTTTGCACCCACATGAGGAACAAATGCCACAATTTAACATTAATTAACCTACCCGGTTTTTGAATACTGTATATTACGCCTACAAATGTATTCCAAACATCACACAAATCAGGACACAATCTACACATTATCTATATAATCAAGTGATCAAGAGGATCCGTCAGAGTTTTCATATTCCATCCTGATTGGCGAATTCCGAACATTGCTGGCCCACAATAGCCTACCTGACCTGGTGGAGACCTGAGCACTTTTTCAAAATATATATATTATATATTTTATCTCTGATTCTGTCATTAGACTGAATTAAATATGCATTTCCTTTAGGGAAATGTAGACTGTCTAATATGTTTGATATTTATGTTTGATAATATCACATTTAACAATTTAATAACCAATGTTTTTTAACAAAATTGAATCATGCTGGCAACCCTATATTTTGGACAGATTTTCCAAAATATTTCCAAAGGAAATAATAGTAAGAAATAGCAGATGTACAAGCTCTTAATGCATCAAATTGTGACACGTTGTGAGCTTGTACATTGGCTAATTTAGCTTTTTGTCATACAAACAAGTATGTAACTAACCTAAGTGGTTAAGAAAACATCCCTTGGTTCTTGTTTTACAAACTGATCCCAGCATGATTGTGATTGATTGACTGTTTACGAGCTTTGATCCTCACCTGCGCAGAGGGGCTCCAAAATGATGTGTTCTGACGAGGCTTCACCTAAAGCATTCGCTACCTTCACGTATACTTCAATCCTATTAAAGATGTCAAAGCCAGAGCGAGGGATGGTGTAGCGGTGGACTCCTACTGGTGGCTCATACATACGGTTCTTCTGACCATCTGAAAATGTACTGAAAAAGATGAAGGGGTGTTTATTGCTTTGATCTTTCTTTGCACTCCGATACATACTGTACCATACATACCAAATAAGTGTATAGCCTTATTTACACTTCATTGCATGTCAGCTGAAGATGCCACACGTTTGAGTCAAGCACGTATCCTGTCATGTGTCATAGCTTGTTCCTTCCCTTCCGGTTCCCGGTTCTTTTTATGAGTGGATAGTGTTTATTTTTATGACATCCAGACAGTGTTGAGTGGGCACAGGAACAAGGCGCTGACCGAATTAAACAGGGGTGTGCTAACAGTATTCCTTAAACAACTCATACCTTATATAAGTGTGGAGGGTGTACTTTGTTGGTAGGTGTAATTCCTGATCTCCAGGGCACCAGTTACAGGACATGGTGATGGGATAAGCCAAGTTAGTCCTACAGGTGAGGTTCTGTGGAATTGGTGGCGGACCTAAAGGACATATGAGAAGTTTAAACCCATGGGAAAGGACCCGCAGGCTGCACTTTAATTTGAGCAGTGTATTGGCATTCTTTTGGCAAGAAAGGCTGTAAAACCGATATCATGAACATAGCCAATAAATTATACACATACTTTAAATTCACAGATAATTACACCTGTCAGATTGGTACAGATTAAAGTAGGCTACGTCCAATACTTGAACAAGCCTTGAGCTGAATAAAGAAGTAGGACATTTTGATTTGAAAGAGCAGCACTGAAAGAAGATAATTATGTGAGTATTTATTTATTACTTAATATTGCGAACTTGCTGCTAAAGTAAAACCATGAGCTTCCATGTGGGGGAAAAAACTGTATGTGTGTGCGTGTGCATGTGTGTGTACGTGTGTGTGTGTGTGTGTGTGTGTGTGTGTGTGTGTGTGTGTGTGTGTGTGTGTGTGCGTGCGTGCGTGCGTGCGTGCATGCGTGTTTACACTCGTGTACATGCGTGTGCACATGCACACGTGCCTGTGTGTCTGAAAGATTAGATGTATCTTCTAATTCAACCAACTGAAAGTGATCTTGCAAATTAAATCATTCTCACGTCCAGCTCTGATCTCCACGCCTGCCACTATCGGACAGCCTGAGGCCTGCTGGACGCAGCACGACAGGTATGTCCTAGTTTCATTGAAGCTGGGAATGACAACCCCAGAGATCCTGCCACTGTCATTGGCTGCGCTGCTGGGGAGGTGATGTTGGCCGAGTTGCCATTCTATGCGAACAGCCTGTCCGCTGCCTAGAGGGCAGCTGTCGCTGATGATGCAGGTGGCTGTCACCGGTGACCCCAAGGCCACCACTGTGCTGGACGTCTGGATCTCTGCACATGGCAATCTGTCACTCTCTAATGGAGAGGAAAAATGCTTTTGTCAACTATAGGATTGATTGATTGATTGAAATACAGTATGTATTAACAGTTTGCAGAATTACAGTACATTTCAAGCACAAACTCAATACAAAGACTGTTAACTGTGAGTGGACGACCCAATTAAGCATTACACTTGTTTACAACAGGGTCCACATTGTTCAAGGAGACTTTCAGTGTTGTCACAAAAAACATATAGGAGCAGTTTGAGTTTTTCCACATTAGATAGAATGAGAACTTCAACTCATCTATTAGAACCGGGATCTAAGGCTTTGGTAAATGATATATTATTTTATAATTTCATTGTACAAAAGGCTTTGCAATTCATTTTAACACATTTGTGGGATTAAGACTTGTCCCGGTAACCTCCTTCTCAGTAAAATCCAGCCCCCGTTTGGAACCTCACTGTCCACGATAGCTCCGAGATGAGGTCCCATCGCCACTAGGGTCCCGGCAGAGGTAGAGTCCGTCCAAATGCAGTGAAGATCACCTTTTTCGCAAGATCATATCCAAAAGTAAACGCCTACAGATGTTCGCCGGAAAGTAAAATTCATCCGAGGGGGTTGAAAAGTCAGCATGTGCCATGTTTTTCCATTCAATCCGGAAGAACTCCCCAACGGCAGGTGGTAAATGGTGCATTTATATATATAGTGCCTTTACCCAAGGTTAAAGGTTAAGTGTCTTGCTCAAGGACACTTCGACGCCAACTCTGGGGTACCCGGGTTCGAACTGGCAACCTTGCGGTCACCATCCAGCCACTCTAGCCCTGATTCGGATACAATCTGTAGGTGTCTTGGACCCTATACAGTGGGTGCTCTCGGAGCTATTGTGGACAGTGTGGTTCTAAACGGGGCTAAGTAAAATCCTTAATTTACAGACAGACAGACAGACAGACAGACAGACAGACAGACAGACACTGTCTGAGATAGTTATATAATTTGTAACTTCAGACTATACCATTATTTCGGAGAGTGTACAAATATAACTTTAACCATTTGTAACTCAGAGAGAGTACAAAAGTAATTTTACAGGTTTATTTGGTTACATTTGTACACTGAGTTAAAGTAACACTATCTAAATGAGGTGTCATTTAGATAGGCTGTTTAATTCCAAAGGCATTGCTCACCATTTACTGCAGCATTCACAGACAGCAGCAGCAGGAGCAAGGCCAGTGCTGATATCCATGCCGATGCCATGATGAAAACCCCTGTTAGGCAGCCAAAATGAAATACATCATTCTCAATAAGGGGGGTGAAATTACATACTTTTACATCGCACCAAAACAATATTTTAATTGCCATTTATTCCCCTTGATATACGAATGGCTTGTGGTGGATTGACTGATGATGCTGCACTTTCAAGATGCATCATCAACATGTTTTTTTCTTTGTTCTTTCAATCACTTTTAAAACAGACGGAGTGAGGATTTGATCTATATAATAAACTCATAAATAATGTATATTTCTCAAAGTAGGGACCAGGGACCCCCAGAGTCTTTGTGGCGGTTCCACTATTTGAAAATGTATACCGCCTAAGCCCTGTTAAAACAATCTACAACACGTTGTTGAAGATTGTTGAAATGTTAAAACTTAAAAGACCCCCCTCCATTACGGCATGCCAAAAATAGGCACGTCAGCTTGAAAGGGATTTACTCTCGCCACTGTTATCTTCAAACATACAGTATTGACAGATGAAGAGAGAGAATCTAACAAAAAAAAGTCCTCTCTTTTAGGGGTCCTTGCCATAACATTGATTCAAATGGGGGTCTGTGGTCAAATATGTACCCATTTGTGGGTCATTGACATGAAAATGTTTGAGAACCAGTAATAGATAAATGGAAGATGAAGGTTTATGCTGTTGTCCAAAACCCAAGCTGTGCCAGTTCTCTGCCAGTGCTGCCAAGGTGTGTGCATGGCAATTCATAAAACAACACATGACATGGTTCCTAAAAAATGTCAAAGTAAACATTCCCTGAAGTGACCTCAATTCTCTGTAAAGGGAATTAATACTTTGCCAGAGCGGAGGTTGCACTATATGCTGGGCTTGAGCCATTCAATTACAGGAGTAAAATGTATACTATACTGCTGGGGGAAAAGTCACCACATTGAGGCTATACTCTCTTAACCACGTTCCTATTTTCATCAGACATCTTCAAAGTGCAATTTCTCAGAAATAGCAGATATACACAAAACACACTTTGTGAGTTTATATATCTATCAAATAGAAGCCCCTGGCATTTCTATTATAGCACTGTGGTCATATGTCAAGCAGAGGAATGGTCGTTTTCCTCTGAAAGGATTTATAAGAAACCTGCTCCCAGAAGCACTCGTTTAAAACAAAAACAGATGAGAACTTCTGGGCCAGATAGACTATAAGAAACCCAGTAGGATTATACGTCAATTATTACTCATTTACACCATTGTAGATTACAAGCATGGGTCCCAATGTAACATTTTGAAGGTATGTCATATATACACCAGAAACAAAAGAAAATAATAGTTTATGGAATAGTAAATGGTATATGCCGTATAAAATAAATCTCATGGAAGTGGCCACCTTTATATAACAAATATTAAAAAGAACGTTTGTTCGACCAGTAACACATTTGGAGGTCAAGTATCTGCATACATTCCGCAAATCCACAACTAGCAAGTTCTACTACTTACAGTAAGTAGCACTCAAAAACCTGTTTCTGTATTTCTCTATTCAATTGTAAAGCCCATTTGCAGTGTAACCCTAAATATTTATAGGGCTTTATACCACCGCAGATAATGTGGATTCAAATGGACCTGTAACTCCCCAGGGTTAAATTACCACTGAGGATTTTACTCTGTAGCATCTGTGCAGGGAGACTGGTTACCATAAATAGTGGAAATGGCTAGTTCCTGATTTGTGGAATGTATGCAATGTCCTTACTGTCATCCCAAGATGCAACTGAGGCCACAGGGTTGGGAAACTTCCTGCAGTCGTGTAACATTCACGTCTCACAGTTGTCTGAACTGTAATCTTGATTTCATCATCAGGTGGTGTTTTGTTTTCCAACCATGCCTCAAGACAGGCTGAGTGTGAATAAATATGTATAAATAAATGAAGGATGAAGGTTTTTGCTGCTTTACAAAACCCAAGCAGTTTCAAACTGGCAGTGTTGCCAAGGTGTGTGCATGGCAACATTCAACCAATGACATATGGTTCATGATGCATTTGAGGATTTGAGGACAATAACAGCTTTGTTGTATATTGATGAAATACAGTGGTTTTCAAAACCTTTTGTCACCAAGGCTCACCAATGGGTAAGTCAAAATCTCGAGACACACCAAGCAAAGAATGACTGATTTACAAGCTCACAACACAGCTTTTAGCCAAAGTTCATACATTTATAATATGAAACCCATGCATCTGTCATTTAAACATTGTCCACACTTTGGAATTACGTTAAACACATCCTCAACCTCCGCGACATTAGTTCATGTGCAATCTCTTGCTGGCTAAAGTAACGTTGTGGTAGAGTATAGACGTGCACCCGCCGTGCACACCAAGCAAAGTCTCCAGGTGCTCCTCTGAGAACTAGCCCCAAAACAGTTATGTGCACCCCTAGTTATGTCATCTGACCTGAGACAAAAAAAACATTTGAGAACCACTGGTCTATACAACATGTACCACCGTCGTCAACAAACAAAAATGGTTCTTTGGAATCCTGTATGGAAAAGCTGGAGGGTGACAGAAGGAGTCATGTAACCAGTGATGTATGCAAAGGCAGCAGCACCACAAGAAGTGCAAGATCTAACACATCTATACTGCAAGGACAAGCACTGTAGTCAACAGAATAAATGTCCTTGTTTTATGGCTGGCTTCACATTAATTTAATTCTTGGACTTTCTAGCTCATGGATGCTATCCCGGTGAACTTCTCTCATCTCCTCTATGATGTGCTGGTGGGCATGAGGAATATGCTCAGCTTCAGAATCACCCCCATCCACATCACAAAGTGATGTAATTGTGCCCAAAGTGTCCTTTGTGCCACATCAGGCTACATCAGGCTCTACAACCGATTCTGACCCCAATATGAAAATGTACGACCTGCACGGTCTGTTCTGTTCTCTGGGATTATTGACTCCTGCTCTGGTGCACTTAAACACGGCCTATATGCTCACTCATACAGTGTATATATATATATATATATATATATATATATATATATATATATATATATATATATATATATATATATAATATATAAAGCACTATGCGTTGCATTTATGTATGAAAGGTGCTATATAAATAAAGTTGTATTATTATTATTACTATCATTATTACTATCATCCCTATTCTGAGGTGAACATTCAGAGGAAAGCCACTCTACAAGGTCACAAGCACCACGTGTTGCAATGCGGCAGGTTGTTAGCTTGTAGATCGGCCCTGAGGGAGGCAAGGTTGTGAATGTTTTTCAAGAACTGCATTTAGATTCAGTCAAGTTTTAATCATTTATATGATTTTCAATTTGATCTCATCTTCATCTTTGGATATCATAATGCTAGTTTAATATTTAGATTTTAGAGCTAGGGGTTGAGCAATGAACATTTTGCAACCACCATAGTTTCACTTCCTGTTGTGGTCAACAACCATTTTCATGATTTTTTCAATACGCAAACCTTTTTTTGCCTGTTTTTGGCCCATCTCAACTAAATTTAGGAAAGGAATACAGACATTATGGTGTACTTGGATGGTGTATGACCGTATGTGATTGAACAGTTATTCAAAGCTTCAATAAGGTAACTTTTGCACCAATAAAAACATATGACTTAAAAGTATAGGGTGCTGCAATGTTTCACATCCTCTTTGTTTTGTGGATGAACAGAAAATAAATGTTTTCCATACTTTCAACTTATTTTTGAATATATAACATATCATTGAATATATCAACAATGAGAGAATATTTAAGTTTACACTAGAATACTTATTTTAAATAGAATAACTCACTACCTAATAATAAGCTATCCATACTGTAAGTAAATCATGGCCAAGCATGCAGCCTCCCTCCCAAAACCAGTAGGCTTAGACTATCTTCAAACCGTTTTCTGTTAGGGCTTATCAGAATGAAAGAAACATTGAATGGCTTGATCTCACGATTAAGGAGACTAAAGATGTGCCACTCACCACACAGCAGCCGCAGCAGACGGCAGAGCTAGGAGAAACTTTCATCAGCTGCGATAGAATCAGATGAAACAACCTGGCTGAATGGGACTGAAGTTCGAAGACACTTACTGGATATATTGACCATGTACACCGCAGCAGAGACAGAAGAAGCAACAACCTTGTGAAACTTCACCACCAAGGGGGGGGGGGGGGGGGGAACAACATCATGCACATGACTCACATGGGGCCCATTCTAGGAAGCAAGGTTGGCTTTCCGAGTCAGGGTGTTGCGCTGTCAAACATACACTTGTATGGTAAATGCAAATTGTTTGCCCAGCCTGGATCGGGAACTGCACCGCCGCAGAACGGAAAGCACTGCAGAGGGTGGTGCGAACAGCACAGTGCATCGTGGGAGGGGAGCTTCCCCCTCTCTAGGAAATCACGAGAGACGTTGTGTGGCTATAAGGCTGAAAACATTATCAGGGACATCCATCACCCCGGCCATAGCCTGTTCAAGCCATTGCCGCGCCCACGGCTGGGCAAACGTTACATGAGCATCAAGAGCAGCACCACCACCAGACACTTGAACAGTTTCTACTTGTCAGCAATTAGACTGCTGAACAATAACTAGGTCTGGTGACACTGCACAGACTGAACTGAATTGGTCTCTTGTTTTAGTAGTACTACTTTATATATACACGTAGGCTACATGACTATTATTTATTTATATGCATACTGTCACACTTTGTCCTAGTGTGAAGGTAGTGTGGGCCCAAAAATGGCACTGAACCAGATCAAAAATAGTGAAAGGTACTGAAAACAAGTCTTTTGATGAACAATCAATATGTTTTTATTCACCTTGCAGAGTTCACATGAAAGAGTCGTTCCAACAAACAGCATACAAAAAAAGAAGTATACAGCCCACTGGCCAGGTTGGCTCTATCTAGGTCTGCTCTGCACCCTGTGCAATCCTACATTGATTGCCCGGGCAGTGGCAGGTGCTCCTTATAAAGGCTAGGCCCCTCCCATGGACCAAACCAACCCTGGATTGATTCCACAATCATACCAGTGCAATTGATTCCACAATCATACCAGTATACCAGTGCATTCCCAATGTCCAGAGACATCACAATTCATAACATATTTTAGTGTCACATAATATTATAAATTATCTACATAATATGATTAAAGAGTTCTCTAAACAAACCCTCCCACTGTTGGCATGTTCCCCATACCCCACAGTAGTTGCTCCCTTCAATGAAGTCAACAATCAATTATCAATCAACAAATGCACAATAAATAATGTCAAACTAAACTCATTTTATGTTAATTCAAACTCTGTTGGTTATCTTCAGTCTCAGTGGCAGGGTGAACTGCCACACATACATATTGTACCATATAGATTAGTCATGTACTATGCACTTTATGTTTTCTTTTAACTGCAATGATGCGTTACTTGTTACTTGTAATGTGACAATAAAGTTTGGTTCTGATTCTATTTCCTGAAAATGGAACGGTAACACTGTTATTATTTAAGTTGGTTATAAAGTAACTTAGTCACTGAACTTTCTGTGGCTGTGGGGAGTACGCTACTTAACCAATTAAACAATGTACTTTGTTGCATGACAAACAGCTAAAATGACCGATCTATAAGTGGATCAGCTATTTTAACAGCATGTTTGACTATTTTTGCAGAATGTTCGCCTCGTATGATGACATGCACAGGGCCACTTAGGGTTCATGTGGTCAGGGTTCAGGGTGTATCTTTGTTATTCATGTATCAACAACATTGCGTGACAGAGAATCTGTCCTCCTGTCTATATGTCTGTCAAGGAAAAACAAGAAACTTGGTGGGAATAATCAGTTTGGCTTCCTCGGAGAGACAAGCACTCATATCGTATGGCCACAAGAACAAGAAGAAAGCTGATGTATTTACTAGCATCCACCAGAGACACATGCATGCCTCTCAACTGCCCCCAACTGAAGATTTATTTACAGAGCCACTACCAAACAACTATACTAACAACTATACAAGTTGGGTCTGTTAAAAGCGAGGAGTAAGACGGACGTGAAGCGCTCTCTGGATGGGATGATTCTGTTTGCGATCTCCTCACTGGCAGGTGAGCCATTACGTAGTATAGCAGAGCAGTGTCAAGCCATGGTACAGGGTAACTGGCATGACGTCTACAGTGTGGGTTATTGATATAAAAAGTGAATTGTGTCTCTGGCCACGTTCCTGTGGTTCTGGAACTTCCGGGGACCCCGGGGACCCCCACACGGATTTGCACCACTCACTTCACACGGATGTGAAGTGAGTTTCTCAGACAGTGACTGCCCAAACTTTTGTCGCTGTGGTAATAGAACCAGCTCTTAAATGGGATTGTAAACTGTGCCTTGACCCCCAAGGGCACTCGAAACAACTTGCCGTATCACATTTATTAGCTTATTAAATCGTAAAGTGATTCTCTGTCCGAGACCGTCGTTTCAAAATTGTGAGCAAGGCGAGTTGGTGAGCTCACCCACTCAGATTTAATCTAACTGCCCTGCTCGCTCACTTTATATACCATCCTCCTCACACACATAATGGATGCTAACTAACTGATAATTACTGACTGTCAGTGGAAGTATTAAAAGCATGCATGTTAAGTCGTTGAATAGGAATCAACAGAGAACAAGGCGAAATAGACACTAATTAAAAATGCATCTACTGATTATCACCCCATTGATATAGTTCCCCCCCCCCCCCCTCCCCCGCTATAGCAGCAATGAGCAAAGTGTTCTCCATCCACTGGGTATTACTGTACATGCCACATCTCACTGAACAGTACAATTAACAGAGGGCCCTGTTTGTGTGTGTGTGTGTGTGTGTGTGTGTCAATATTTAAGACCCGTCCTAGTAATAATAATTAGCTAATAATAATAATTTTCTAAATTTACTGGGAAAAAGACACCACACATATCCACTCATCCAAAAAAGGTAAAATTCACTTTACAAGACAAACTAAATAAATACGGTTCTTTGCAATTATTTAACATTTTATAATAGCGCATAATACTGTCACAGGAACTTTCACGCAAATGAGTGGCAAAAGTTTGGACATTATACTAGCACTGTCCCCTCCAGCTGACTCATTGTATTTGCACACACACGAGTAGGAAATGGGACTGGTGTTTGTGCATTAGATTGCTGTCTCCCAGAGGCTTACAAGAGAGAGAGGGAGAATGAGACAAAGTTAGGGAGAAAGAGAGAGAGAGAGCGAGAGAGAGAGAGAGAGAGAGAGGGGAGGGGGGGGGGGTCAGACAAGCTCCGACTCACGCCCCTGCTCCTACATGCACCCAATCCACTCCTATCTAGTACCTGTCACACGCTGGCTGCAAAATGGAATTGACTATTGATTTCCCCCTTACCACAGGTCAGTTGTGCTGGCAGGCTATAGTAAGGTCTCTGAGAGCTGGGTGTGGGAAGGGACGACAAGAGAGGACTGGAGAGCAGCGTAAAGGATGGGATAAGGGAGAAAGCCTAGGAAAACACATACTCGTGTGCACGCACGTCGCACGCACACACACGCATGTGCACATGCGTGTGTGCGTGCGTGCGTGATACAGGCCAGGACATAGCTAGGGGATGTGTCTAAAATGTAAACATGATGGGGATTGTATTGTGAGAGAGAGCTCAGCAAATAAGGACTTGCTGAGTCTGTTCCAAGTCATACAAACAGCACAGAGAGAAAATGTCTTTGGTATGTGAGTGTTACATCTTTATTTATTTATTAATTTATTGTGGAGTAGATTAAAATACAAGTGGGTTTGGGCCAGCAGTTCCTGGACCAGTATTTATTAAAGCCTCCTTTATCTCAAAATGTTACCTGAGCTTTCGGTCCCTGAAGGTGAATAGTGTCCCTGGGTAATGCAGTGAATGTTATCTCAAGTTCTCAGGGCGAGGTGTTGTACATGCAAGCAAATGCACGCATGCACGAGCACACACACACACACACACACACGCACACGCACACGCACACGCACACACACACACACACACACACACACACACACACACACACACACACACACACACACACACACACACACACACACACACACACAGTAACGGCCTAGTCGGCAGACTAATGGAGAGTAGGACCATCATAATTACATGTCCGTATAAATCTTCCCCTCTCAAGCCACTTTATTTGCTTACCGTGATAGGCGACATAGTGTAAACGGTAAACCCATTGACTTAATGCTTTATTTTGTCATGTGGGGGAGAACGGTACACAGTCAAATTCTCAGTGTTCATCCGTCCATTTAACCTCCTCCAAGGCTGTATGAAACCAAATGGGCCCATCTGGTTAGTGGTGTGCACTCTGAGAGATAAAAAGAATATTCAGGATTTTACTGTGTAGTGCTGTTTGGGATTCTGGGCACCATGAAAATACTCTCTCTTTCTCAAGCTTCTCTGTGTGACTGAGAGACCATACAGCATTGCATCCCTCAGGAAGAGGGATTCACTGGAGTGTGATGCGGCCAGAGTCACCAAAATGAGACAGGGAATTGGTGCTGTTTTGCAAAATAAATGACCTTGTTCATATGGTTTGTCAGCCCCCTTGGGCGATATCACTGGGTTCTACTGATCCATACAACTGCAATACATTCCAATTTTCATTTTCGGTCTGGTTTTGTTGCTTGTGTTCATGAATCCATTCAGCTGCTTAAAATAGAGAGCACTCCTTTTAAAATGATTTGAAAATGAGAGAGAGAGAGAGAGAGAGAGAGAGAGAGAGGGGGGGGGGGGGTCGAAGTATTTTGTAGGTATTTACAAAGGGGTTCAGGTGAGATATACAGCATTATGAAACTGTAAACTGAGGCAAACTTTTGTCAGTCATTTGTTTACGCTGATAAACCCACAAGCTGGCATGCAATGATGTCACACTAGCATCTGCCAACAGCCTATTACTGTTCCGTTTCGGCTGACGTTGTTTATGTCCCATTGCTAATTCCACACCTTTCTCTCCCACACTCTGCCATTCATTCAAATCCCGCAACTTCCGCCAAAAAGCATCTACAGCGTAATAGGTCTTTCCCAGCGTGACCTCGTACCATATAGAACACATTGAGACACTCGTGTCACAGCCACACGCAGCTTTCGTACTCTGCCTGCTCTTTACCCCCGGTCAATAAATGAATGACCCATGTTGCTGCACAGTTCAGAGAGGGGGGGGGGGGGGGGGGGGGGGGGATGGTGTGGAGATATGGAATTAGCATGGGGCATAAACAACCTCCGCCGAAACGGAACAGTAATAGAATGTTGGCAGATGTGAGTGTGACATCATTGCATGCCACGGTCCCACGGAAGTACCGCTCAAGGAAATTATGTTGACGCTTTACAAATCTGTTTACATCTCCATGAATGAAACAAGTGTTGTGATTGGTCGAAATAATTTCGTAAACATCTTCACACTTCCGCCGATAGCGCCTTATAGGTTGTGACCAGGCGATAGCGTCTCTGCCTTATAGGTTGTGACCAGGCGTTTCTCCTTGCAGATGAGTAAGCCTGCATGGGACCGAGGCTATAGTACGAGGTAGGGTTGTCCCGATCTGATCACGTGATCCGAAATCGTGGTCGATCATCATCATTTTCAAATGATTGGAATTGGATCGGGAGCAAAAATACTTGATCGGGCCTTCCCTATATCAACATTATATCCATATCATGATATTAGACTGGATATTGTCTGTGATTTTGGATATTGTACTATTGTGATATATGCATAACGTGTTCTATAAAAATATAAATATCGGATGGGGAAAAATCGGTATCGGCAGATACTAAAAATCAAATGATCAGAATGGGATCGGGAGCATAGTACGAGGTCATTTAAAAGTAGTAAATTACTGCACATAAAATGTCTATTTGAGGAGTTGAGCTGCTTGGTCCAGTTGCTTGGCAGGTGGGCTTCAAACTGAAAAAGCTGGCCTTAGTTTTGACCACGCCATGCCAACCTGACACATGATGTATGGTTTTCCTTTTCTGCTACCCCCCCTCCCCACACAGCCCCCCAAAAATGAAAGAAAGAAAGAAAAAAGAAGTTAATTGCTTTACTTTGTTCTGTCACTTCCTTACATGCGTTCTGGACGAGTGGTCATAGCTGGCTCACTCTCAGCTCCTCGTGATTGATTTATGGGCCGATCAGTGGGTAACCTCTTCTGTCTACCGTTTCACACCCTCAAATGGCTTTCAGAAATTAACGGATGAAAGCCAGGACTGACGTTTAAAGCCCATGGAAACATTTCATTAATTAATCTTGTGTTTCCAGCGCTTGTTGAAAAGGCATTAGTGAATGGAAATACGTTTTCAACATTGTCTATATGCTGCTTACAAGTCCACATTTATATATGTGCTACAATATTCCTGCTTCGCCTGTGCTATTGCCAGAACTGTGCACCACTGCAAGGCCAATGCAATTTGTAGGAATTACCATAGCACTTGGGAACAACAGATAGTGAACAGATGACAGGATTCGTCAAGGGTTGGTTGGCCTTCTGTTATGTAGCACCTGTGTAAAGCAATATGATCCAGGAGAACATTTTACCATTATCACCAATAGATGGCACTCTAGTAACATGGAGCCATTAGCAAGGTAGGTTACATGAGGAAATATTGATATACTTTATCATGAACAGATGAATTATGAGGCGTGAGCCAGTTGCATTTGGGGATATTAATGAAATATGAATTTAGAGACATTTATTTATAGGTGGGAAAGCTTACTGAAACATTATTTTCTTCCCCAGATGTCACAACAGAAGGTCTTAAAATGTCATTCTTAAGGCAGACTGGTGTCTTTATTTGATATAAAAGGAATATTGTCAATGCATTTTATTGGAAACTCTTCATGGGGACATAACTTGATAGGGGAGGAACTCTTCTCCTTGGCATTCTCTGTGGCTCATCCTGCTTGATGGTCTTATCAGATGTCTGGGAGCGCACTGCTGAGTGAAACGAACCACTTGGCATTATAGTCTTTAGGCAGAGACTGAGCAAGAGCGCCATGGTACACACTAGCATCAGCTATACTCATTGTGCTGACATCTGGAGCTATTGAAGGGAAGCCAGGGGAACCAGCTCTTGTTCCCCCATGAGCTGGTTCCCCCATGTCCATTTAGACCAAACTCCCACTGAATAGCATTGTGTTGTGACCCCTGCTCTGGGGCTGTGGAAATCTACCCATAGCCATGTCATGTCTGATGGGGACAGACTCACCAGTGGCAAGGTCATGCTCATTGTAGACAAATTAGTTGGATCTGTCATGACCTTGAGAAGCCCCACTTGCAAGGTCAAAGCCGTCTGGGGCTTGAGCCATTGTTGAAGGGTCAACATACATGACCTGCTCAAAACTGGGCTCATGGCTGTTAGCAAACTGTCCTCTGGGAAGGCTGCGGAATTGGTTGGTGGAATGTTGACCTTGATCTAGAGCATGGCCAATCAGAAATGGAGTAAATGTCTAAGGTACGCTTGTGGTCCATGTGTCTGGTCACTCAGGGATCTCACCCATGGTTGCATTTCATTGTGCTAGACAACGTTCAGCTCTCCTGGGTTATCAGAATATTCCGAAAACTAGGCGGGGGCTCCATGGACACCTGGGTATATTCCAAACCTAACGCAGCAGCATGCATGTGCGACGACCATTCTTCATACTTTGAGAGAGCAGTATTAGCAATGAAAGTGTTTACCATGTAGGCTTTCCTCTGGAATGGTTTGACACAATATGAACCCGAAACTGGAAACAGAAAATAAAACAATTTGGCGCTACAGTAAACATCACATTTAGTGTACTAAATAGCTACAGCTTTGAACAAGACAATAATGTGGAAAGAAATACCTGACAAATAATCCCAAAGATACAATCATTGTTGAAGCTATGCTAGAACTATGATGACCATAATCATTTAAGCCTATGTCTGGCTTGATTTACGAAGTAAAGACAGCTGGTTGTCATAGAGACCAAAACTCAACCACTGAATCCAGTCAGCCATTTGGCTAATTGTTTAATTGCAGCTGATTAGTTTGACTGCTGCCCAGCAGCAGAATTCCCCCGAATAGGACATTATTTTGGTGATTTTTGCTCTACAGTTGGAACTCACTATGAAAAACATATATGGTAGGAGGACTTTCCATGAAAATGTTGTGTATTTGAATCAAGGACCAAAACAGAAAGGGCAAATGGGCAATAGAAAATGTGTTAGCAGAACTAGGAGAGAAGTAGAGCCCGACCCATATCGGTTATCGGACTGATATATTGATTATTTACTTTTTTGACGACATCTTAGAAAATCTTTGAATACGTTTTTCAAATTGGTTAGAAAATGTTTGACAGAATATCGGTACAAATCTGTACTCGGTGGTCTAGGACTCACCAAAATCGGGAACGACATCGGACGCAAAATTCTGGCATCGGTTCGGACTCGGGCTCTAGAGAGAAGTCTGTCAGTCTGACTACAGTTGCTGTTGTTACCATGGGAACAGATAACACATGACCTCAGAACTCCATGTACCTGAACAGATATCTAATTACAAATTCTAATTAACTAGACAGGAAATCCTGATAATGATCTGCAATTCAGACATGACTGCCTTTAATCACTGCAAATGAAAAATGACCTTATCAAATTTGGCCTATTTTATTTACTGGGCTAAGAAACCTACTAAAGGAACTTTTTGCACGGATCAATCAAAAGTACCAGAAATGATAAGTTTGGTCTATGAAGAGGAAAAAACGAACATGATCGAAAAGCATCTACATCTTTGACTTGCACAGTTAGCCGTAAAATAAAGCACTGAACAGCAGTGGAGGCATTTAATAATTCACCCAAATTATTTCTGTCAGGACTGACAAGCTAAACGGGGGGCTTGATTTAATTCTGTAATTGCACGTTCACCTTTACTCCAAACCCACACTTTGGTAATTAATGGGCCCTGGCATTATTTGAAAAGTGGCATGGCAAGTAATGGAATTGAAATTGAAGGTGGTGTGAAACCAAGGGTGTTAGTGTGTGCCGAGTCAAGGGGCTCACCTTTCAACGTGCCCGAGCGACATGTCACAGGACACTTTTTCGTCAAAACACAGGCTTTGTGCTCTGCACTGACATACAGTAGCTCTCCACTGAAAACCAATTCCCTGATCCATCTACTGTATCCCACGAGGCAGAAGGTCCAGGGCTTATTTCCCCTGACACTCTACGTGTGGAGTTAGGTGAGGGTATGGGGTCATGGGGTCATGCTACACAGGGCCAGTGCTCCACCTCTCTACGTGTGGAGTTATGTGAGGGTATGGGGTCATGCTACACAGGGCCAGTGCTCCACCTCTCCACATCAGGGCAGATCTGATCTCACTTCCCCAGGCTTGTGTCAGCTCCCGCGGGGCTCGTTTGTGGTGAACTGTGGGTCTGTAGTGTCACCTCCATACTGTATGTGGCCCCCTCTGAGACACAGGACTCAGGCTCACTGCGCTACTGAATGACCAGCGAACTCTGGCCTTACATTGGAAGAAACGCTACGTTTTACTACCCATTTTATAGTACTTAATTGTATGACGATGGAGTGGTATACATCTGCTACTTTTTTGCACATTGTTTACCTCATAACAACATTCCCAAAATAGGGACACCTGGGTTAAAGTGGTTAATTCCTGTTTGGTTCCCAAATGGTTAACACACTCGGACCCCTCCGCATTAATGGTATAATTACAAGACTGCTAGACATTCGTTTTAGGGCTATAATTTTCCAAACCTGTGTAAATGTGTATCAGAATCAATTAGGGCTAATTAATATACAGTCCTCAGAGGATTCACATCAAAGAACATAAGCACACAATCCAATTATGAGATGTTTACTGTGCAGATTGAATTACTCAAATGTTGCCCAATCCTTATATCAGTAAACAGTATTTGCCTGAGCGTGTCTGTTGATGGAGCATCTAATGTGTGCGTGCGTGTGTGTGTGTGTGTGTGTGTGTGTGTGTGTGTGTGTGTGTCAGTGTTGATTTTGTCGACTAAGACTAAGACTAAAGACTAAATCGACTAAGGTTTTTGACACTTCGTCGACTAAGACTAGACTAACAAAAAATAATTTCAGAAGACTAAATGGGACTAAAGACTAAATGTGCGTTTTCAAAAGACTAAGACTAAGACTAAATCTAAATATTCTGAAAAAAACAATTGGTGTGTGTGTGTGTGTGTGTGTGTGTGTGTGTGTGTGTGTGTTGTTTGTGTGTGTGTGTGTGTGTGTGTGTGTGTGTGTGTGTGTGTGTGTGTGTTTGTTTTTCTGACTTCATCCCTGTAATAGGGCTGTAATAGTAGTAGAAGTACAATTTAAATGGATGTTATTGTACAATGGCACAGAAACCTGCAAGTTACCCACTTAAACCCTCGATCTGTACTTAGTAAACAAATAGTTTGTTGGCCGTGGTCAGCTCTGTACTTGGTCCACTCTTTTACCCTTCTACACCATTATGGAGGTGTCTTTCCTGAAAATAGCTGATCTACATCTAGAGTATATTATTCTAGAATTGTTTTAACTGTATTCACATTTCTTTCTTTCTCTCTCTCTCTCTCTCTCTCTGTCTCTCTCTCTCTCTCATTGAATTTACATTAACCCTGTTAAGTTACATAGTTACAAGTTATACTGGTATACAAATCACTACTTTTCCCACTTGGTCTCCAGATATCAAACCCTTTGTATTGTTTAGGTTGTCCTCAATGCCTGAATAGCAATCAGCAGAGGGAGTGAGCAAGGGAGACAAAGAGCAATAGATCATGTACTGTAAGAGAAGAATGGTAAAATGCTGGGGGAAAAGTCAGAGAAAATGAATGTGAATATATTTGTTTCCACATGAACAAATCACCAAGTCATCCAATTCATCTTGTGTTCAAACAATATTCATTACAATAATCTGCTGCACTGAGCTTTGCTGAGCCTACAATTTTTGGACGACAATTAACTTAAGATTTTTTTGGGGGGAATGTGTCTTTCTCATCTGCAAACTGACAGAACAAAGACTAGTGCTTGCAAGCTTCCCTTCCTTCAATTTCTTCCAAAACAAGGAAGGCGGTGGGGGTGGTGGGGAGAGTTAACAATAACATCCTGCAAAGTGTCTGTAATTAACAGTGACACTGGAATTACTGCCTTTACATTCCATCCCAATTAGGAAGACGAGCAGTCAGCGAATATTGCCGGTGATGTCCCAGACGAATGCCCCTGGTTGTTGGCTCTAGCGTGTGCAAGGATAGCAGTGTGGGACACAGTCACCTGTCAGGCCTCATTTAGTTGCTGTTGAATCCGCTTCACCGTGGTGGTGCCATACTAGCCATCTTCCAAAACTCTGCTCAGCAGCAGGGACTAATTAGATATGTCTAGTTCTAAAGAGGCCATGCAACCCAAGCAGGCTAGTCACTGTACAATGGACAGATAAACAGTACTGTTGAATCAATAATGGTGCCTTAAGTCCCTTGCAGTGTTAATGCTATCGAAGCAAAAATGTATCTACTCAATTGCCATGGCACTATTTAGCTAGCCTGGCTTGGCCAACCTCATAGCGGGGATTCACTGAAGCGGGGAGGAAACAACAGTGAACCCTCGCTATGAGTCTGGCCGCGCCAGGCTACTATTTAGCAGCATCCAAAAAGGACCACATGCCATTTCAGTGGTGTGTAGAGTTCAACTGCAGCAGTAAAAAAAAAACTACAACCCAAAGCATAATGATGTTTATGTGTACCGGTAAGTAGGGGTATCATCTGCCGCCTCAGGGTGTGGCAATTGCCACCTCCTGGGCCCTTAGTGTTCACATCTAACCTCAGTTATTTTATGCATATTTTACCAAACGCCGATAGATTTAGCAGAATAATGAGATTTCAGATCCACGCTGGGTGCACTCCCACTCCATCTACATGTGACACACTATATACATACACTAGGTGTTTTCTTGTCTGAAACCATACATGTATAACCTATTTAGGACTGAACCCATGCAGATTCTACAAAATGTCTTCTAAATCATGACAGTTTTCTGAAAAAGCTATAGTGGTTCTCAAACTATTTTATGTCAAGGACCCCACGAATTATATGTAATTGGCCACCGACCCCCATCTGAAAATACAGTAGGCCTATGTTGGTTCTCAAGCTCACAGCAGGCCGCGGCATGTTTAATTTTCAAAAATGTTTTGCCACCACGTATATTTTTGTTTTTTCTGAAATGACGCCCCTGTGAGCAACAGATGGGCACTGGTGCTTCTCCCATGCAGGAGGCAGCTATGGATGATGAAGTGGGCTTTTGAAGGTGTCTTGGCACCTTACAAATCAGCCGCCATCAATCCAGAGCACTAACCCAGAGTCATGCAGCTGCTCCTGTGTAAAAGACTGATTAGGGTGCAGTTAGTAAAAGGGTTTCGCATCAGGAAGGTCAATAGGGTTGGAGCTAGATTGTTTAAAGAGCACAGTAGTTGAAGAAGTATTCACATTTTACCACAACATAAAAATACTCTGTTACAAGTAAAAGGCCTGCATTTTTAAGTAAAAGTACAAAAGTAATGGCATCAAAATAAATTTAAAGTACCAATGTGAAGTACTGTTATTTTTCACAATCTTTCAGTGGCATACGAGCTTAGCTAACGACAGCAACAACAACAATAAACAGGGTGGTTCTGTCTGTTTTTTTTTTATCTCAAATCACATATTTGTAGTGGAGTAAAAGTACAATATTTGTGGAGTAGAAGTACAGTTAGTAGAGGAACATCACTGTACAGTACTTGAGTAAAGGTAGTTACCAAGTAATTATTTTAAACCCATGCAAGGGCAATGTGAGTGAATCAGCAGGTTTAAGCGCTTCAATAGCCCTGTCACAGGAACACATGTGTTGACTCCCTACGACTGGTCCAGGGATACGTCCAGATCTGGCTACAGTTGGAATGGTTCTTTGGCATCCTGCGAATCAGCTTAATGTCTGTAGGTGAAGAGCCCTGCTGGTAAAATGGCGTGTTATCCACCAAACATCTGGGCACAGTACACCCTACGGCCAAGTGCTACTTGGTAGAGCTCAGGGGAGGTTCACTACAAAACTCTCTGGGGTAGAAGAGCAGCTGGCAGAAATAATAAACGAATAGAGAGAGAAATAGAACAGATGACTGAAGTGTAACATACTGTACTGTAGACTGGAACACTTTCATGTGCATGTGTGTGTAGTGTATACTGTATACTGTATATTCAGGAAGTACAGGATTATAGCTTTACACTACCAGTAAGACGCCTGAGGGCGAGAAGCGACCGAGGTCGCGCGCGCGCATCCGCCTCGTTGGCAGCAGACTAATGGGCGAGTGCTGGCACTTTGGTATTGCGGGTCAGATCAACATGGAATTAATTCTGTACTGGTCAAAAGGAGCATGTCTTGAGTTTACAGGGTTTGATGAGGTCAGATCAACATATGGAATGTCAGAACAGGTCCAGGCTCCATATAAGTATATGGAGATCCAAGGGTGGTAGCGGGACATTCTCTTGAGTGTACAGGGTTTGATGAGGGCCCAGGTAGGGCCCAGGTAGGGCCGGGCCTTCATTTTCGGGCCTGTTGAGAACTTCGCCAGCTGCCGGTCCACTAATAACTTTGGAGCAAGCCTGTCTAGAGTTTGAATGGACAGGTGAGCCTGTTGAGAACGGCTGCCGGGCGCGGCTGCTCTATTAACTTTGGGGCAGGTTCTGTCATATATCCATATATGGAGATCTAAGGGTTTGAGGTTTGAGGTCAGATGTAGAGTTGCTGGCCAATATTGATGACATCAGGGATCTCCATATATGGGCTTAACTGCGACAGTTTCAGTTCAAATCATGAACGCAGTTTGCGATAATGTCTATATAGTTCTTCTACTTTTGACTAATTCCAGCCAGGGTTTCCACAGCGGATGATCTGTTTCCATCTGGTTCTGTTTTCTGCATCTTCCTCTGACTCCTGACATGGCATGTCCTCTCTCATCGCATCCTTAAGCCTCCTGTTTGGCCTTCCTTTTCTCCTCAATTCCTTCATGGAAATAAAATGATTTAGTTTTTCCACCCTGATATGAAGTAAAACAGACACCCGCACGCACCAGCTTCAAGCCATGGTGCATTACTTGAACTTCTCCCCAGGACACAGGATAGAAAAAGTTTGTTTGCCTGCATGACAGTGGAGGTGTCTTAAGACAAATAGCTCTCCCTCCTTTTTCTCTTTTTTGTTCTTGCTTTGCAGACAAGGGATGCGACTTTAACGAGGGGGAGGTAGGTGGTCAGGGTTCTAATTTGCCTCATTAATGAGAGGTGGACAGCTGGTGTTGAACACACTACATGGACAATATTGATCGCATCGAGAGAGACATGCATCACAGATACACTTAATTGCGTTCACAATCACAGTGCACTCTTCTGCATGCTCAAGTACCCCATGCCTTAGCTGGATTCACCAGATTTACAAGTTTCACATGTTTCACAAGAAGGCCTGAAGAGTCAAGACCGGCCATCATCATCATTGACTTCATGAGGCTTTGTAGATATACCTTAAACAGAAAATGGGAATAGGCTAACAATCGACACAGCAGCCATTTCACCATGTTTGGGGTAAAGCTAGTCTCGCGTAGCCAGAATTCCACAATCTCCGAATGCTATATAGAGTCTGGAACTATAGCCCCCATGAGCTGAGTAAAGAAGCAGCCATTTCCGTTCACGAATATATATTTTAAATATCTTTACATTTTATTTTTGTATTTCCTTTTCTGCTAAGCAACAAGCTATATATGCTTAGATGATTTATATTTATATTAGAAAAAAATTGCGCGACTGTAAAGACGAAACGGAAGTGGGGAGGAGGCTGCACTTCCACTTTATCGCTTAAGTTACACATGATAGCTCTTCCGTTGGTCCAGATTGTATGATGAAGCATTTGGAAATTGCGAGAGTCAACAGTCTGGTAACGCGAGACTAGGGTAAAGCCCAAACCACACCAATGGGTCGCCATGCAACTCCTTGCAATCAAAAGGTTGGGAGTAGACGCATGTAGTTGCAAGCAACCATTGAATTGAACCAATTATTGCATCTCAGAATTTTATACTCTATACATGAATGTTGAGTACTGGTGTTGTGTTGTTTTGTTCTGTATCCGTTCTGTATTTGTTGTCATGTATCTGTTGTCTGTCCTTGAATGTGCAAACTTCAATAAAAATACTTGAATAATAATAATTGAATGGAACCAATTTAATCACTCGGGTCGACTTGCGATGACATGCGCCAACATGCGCTAAAAGCGTTTTGTTGCGTCTCGACTCATTGGTGTGGTTTGGGCTTTATATGACTTAAGAGTCAAATGGCTGCCGTGTGGAAGGAAACATTGTCAATTGATGGACACACTTTTCCATAGCAAGAATTTAAGTGTGACAGAACATAATCTTGTCCCCCACCCACCAACCCTCCTTCCAGTTCAGCGTCGGCGCTCGTTTGTCAGAGGAGCTGGTGTGTGGCAGGAAGTGAAGAGCAGATGATGGTGGAGGGAGAAGGGGGGTTCAGCTGTACTCCATATGCCGTGTCATTTGGGGCTTGCTTAGTGTCTGTGTATGCTTGGCAGGTCTTGTATCCTTCTCATCTGGTGACAGCGTCTCTGCACCCGTCTGTGTCAGCTCCAACCAGCCCTTCTGTCTGCTTACTATACTAGGCCTGGCGCCCGTCTGCCATTCTCACACTCTCACACGCGATATGAAACTGAAATTTAAACACGGAATTATAACCCCCCCCCCCCCTTCAAATTCTGGATGATTTGATGATTTCTCTATAGATTTGTTTTCGGTCCTGAAGAATTTAAACAGGATACGGAGCACTAATGATAGTGAGCTGTCATTGTGATGTTTAAATAAACATTTTAATGAGGGTAGAATCAATAATACAAGTATACGCCAGCACACTGTCGAACTGCACCGTACAGGAGCATTTATTGAAGGAGAGTCACTGATGACCTTCTTCAGGCATGATAAAAACTATGGTTTGACTAATAACAGCCTACATAATTATCTACTATACTGTGAGTCATCTATTACTTGCTCAAAAAGGACAGAGGACATTTCTGTATTGCTCTAAGATCTATTAATACTGATGTACTATAGGCCTACAGTAAAACGTTTCTGATAATATAAAGCTATGCAATGCATCCATCAATGTTTATTCAGTGTCATATGTGACTAGTATAATTTGACTGCAGTGGTGAATTGTACGCCCAGGGTGCATTAAATACAACCGGCAACCATCTGGAAATCTACTGTAAACTTTTAAGGGGAAAAGCCAACCACCACCCAACCCCAACCAACCAACATACGCACGCACATACACACGCACATACGCACGCGCACACACACACACACACACACACACACACACACACACACACACACACACACACACACACACACACACACACACACACACACACACACACACACACACTATAGGCAGCCTCACAGCAGTCGACAGTCAATTGGTTTTGCTGAATAACGCAGAATTACAGTTTTTAATTGGCCAGCGTCCTCGCAGTGAGGGGAGACAGTACTGCAAATGCAGCGGAAAACTACTCCAAGAACAACCATGGCTTCGTGGGGCAATGCCTTATCTGTGCTGACAGGCAATGTCAACACTGTTGACGGACCTGCACTAAAAGTTACTCTGATGGCCTGATGTTCTTGAAGCAACAACAGTAGCAGCAACAAACAGCAGTCGGCAGAAAGTGTACGCCTGGACAAAGTATTGTAAATCTGCAGCTAAATATTTGAGACAGGTCTTATTCAATCGGATGGAAAATGTAAAGTTGAAGGGCCCCAGTGCAACAAAGGGTGCACTACACGAGCGGTAAGATTATAAACGACATTAGCCATAGCATAACATAAGATTCAGGGCAAATGATCTACAACACAAGGAAAAGCGAGAATCATGGAGTTACGTTTGCCATTTCCATTCTCACACACAATATGCAACTGAAATCAATTTAAACACAGAACGCAAATCTTACACTTTACAACCGAGGCAAAAAGTGAGCTAGTGAGCTACAAAGCTCATCATCATGCCTCTCTCATTCCAAATTGAGTGTTTTTGTGGTCAATTACACATACCTGAATAAACACAATAAAAAAGTCAGCACTCTGACAACTTGTTATTCTTGTTGGGGGGGGGGGGGAGCACCAAGGACCAACAATAAGACCAGGCCTTGATAAGAAAATGTCTTAAAGTGGCGTCAACAAGCTGCCACTTTAGGTGACATGCTGTAGACTTCCTCAATTACCCTGAAATGTTGATTGCTTTCTATGTCCCCAGCAGGTGTAGCGCAAATGTACGGTTTGAATGGAATGATTCAGGCTCAGAAACACAAATGCTATGATTTCTGTTCCATGGCCAGCTTTACAGGACAATAGAACCTTGATGAAGGATTCTGAAATGTGAGGATAATTATTTTTCAACTATGCACAATACTTGCTCACTTGCCCATGCCTTATCTTTCTTATGAAAACACTAAAAAGGTCTCCACACCAAGCACAATACATTATATATAGCTAAAGATAAAGCAAAAAATAGATACAAATCACACCCGTGTGAAGTAAGTGGTGCAACTCCGTGTGGCGGTCCCCGGTGGGTCCCCGGAACTTCCAGACCCACAGGAACGCGCCCAGGGTGCCGGCCCGGTTCCGGTGAGCCGCCCAGCGTCCGAAACGGTTGAGAAATGACAGAGTTACCATGTGGGGGTCCCTGTACTGTACTGTACTGTACTGTACTGTACTGTACTCTACTGTACTGTACTGTTCCAAAAGGAAGAACGCGCCACGCACATCTCCAGAAATTCTACAGGTGCTGGACATAAATATACGTACAATGAAAAGGAAGGGTTGTCCGCACACTGTGTCTCTGCTCCCAGGACATTTTTATTTAGTACAACGTTTCGACCCTTACGTCCACTTCAAACACATAAGAGCTTAATTGTGCTCGTATCATTCGGGTGCTCAAAGCCAAATGAAATAACCATTCATTCATACGAACATGTAAACACATCTAAGGACTGACACAGAAATCTAACATCAAAATGCTTGGATGCAGTATGAAGAAGGCCCTGATAAGTTACCATAATGGACATGTCCATTATTGTGTCCTATTGGACCTACAGAGTGTTTCTACTAAAAATGAATTGGCTCAGAACCAAAAAGGTTGGTTCGGAATTGGAACTTCTGTGAAAGCACCAAGGTTCCAAGCATCTAGAACTGAACCAGTTCTAGAACCAAAGTTATTTTGGTGGTAAAAGGGGTCACAGTGTTGTTGTAACAGTCTTAATTGCCCCCCGACTTCAAGTAATTTTACTAATTGTGGCCCACTGTCTAATCTAGTTGAATATCCCTGATCTACAAGCTCAACTCACAATTTCACAATGCATCACATCACCATACGTTGTGTTTATTAGAAACATATCAGCCAACATGATGCATTTTCCTTCTATTATAGTTCTCTCAAAACGTACACATTTCTCTGCTGCACATGCATTGCCATGTTCATCTTTCAAAGTTCTAATCTGTCAAGGGAAACCAAGTATTAATGTGCCTATTTTGGGGTAGTCAAAGTAATTCTGAAAGTCCCGCTTTACCCAAGACACCATGCACTTATACATGTTTCATTAATGAGTGCATAGCAAATTCCAAACAAACAAACAAACAATTGAAATAACTTTAGATCTCCAGTATTTACCTAGAGATTTCACCAGAGGAATGAGGGGGGTGTTTAGTTTACCATACAATTAACAAGTAAAAATGGGAGCCTAGTATGCAAGGAATTACCATAGCAGATAGCACAGTGTCTGACCCTGCTGAGGTCAGTATACCTGGTCGATGCAATGGCTCCAAAATACGAAACGAAAACAGCATTTTTTTGACGTAACAGTATCTGGGGTACAAGTGGTATTAAACTGTAAAAAACAGATAGCCCGGCTTCAATTGGAGTTAATACTGAATATTTCACCTTGTCTTTCTGTAACACCAAGGACACACAGCTCCCAGGAGAATGCTGGCAATGTGCTGTGGTACGGAGAGGCTGTGTACCTCTCTCTGTAACATCAAGGTAAGTAAGATTATTGATTCTAGAAGGAGTCAATCTTTCTTATAGACTGCTGGTGTATTATTTATCAATTCATCCACCTCTGTCCATCCAGCCATGAGTCTGGATATCAATGGATTTGTCCTGTCAATAATTTAAATCATGTTTCCTTTTTCATTCAGAGTTGCATTTCCTACCTAGTGACCCGAGTAGGTGGAGGGGAACCCACATACTTCAACAAAATGCTGATTGAGGAAAGATGATATAATGATCAAAACATCTTTGGCTGTTTTTGTAATGATACTTTGCAATATATTACACTTGATGAGCGCGGCCACGAATACAAGGGGAAATTAGTTTTCTTCGATGGGTGGCTGGCATCTCCCTTAGAGATAGGGTGAGAAGTTCAGCCACTCGTAGAGTCGCAGCTTCTTCGCCTGTAAAGGAGCCAGCTTAGGTGGGTCGGGCATCTGGTTAGGATGCCTCTCGAGCGTCTCCTTGAGGCACGTCCCACTGGGAGGAGATCCCTGGGCAGACCAAGGATGAGATGGAGGGATTACATTGACTCACTGGCCTTGGAACGCCTCTGGATCCCCCAGGAGGAAGTTACTAATGTCTGGAGAGGGAAATCTTGAGCTATCTGGTGGAGCTGTTGCCCCCTCGACCCGACTACGCATAAGTGGTTGAAGATGGATGGATGGATTGATGAGCATGTATGGCAAGGAGTTTTTCATGTTGATGTTGAACTCTATCTGAATGCTGAAAAATGACCTCACATGACCAAACATCAAAGAACGTTAGGTACAATAACCTTAGCCGGATTCTGGCTTTTCTATCTCTCACAACCATTTGTAACTCCTTGTCAAATCAAGTGAAACTTGACCATAATATGCCACTAAGACATCTCACTTCATCTTATATTCCAGTCCACCCAGCTCAAAAATCAAATAAGTCATCAGTAATCGAAAGGAAACAATGTACAGAGGAAACAGTAACAAGACATGTTCAATTTTATCATAGCATAAATAATTTAACAACCGCACTGGGACTCAGGGTGTGTGCAATGTTGCTCAATCACACCTTTCAAAGTCACCATGCAGGGAAGGATAAATCAACCCCACTTCAATAGACCTTTGTTACTTGTTCATGCGACACACATGCTGTCACCTACTATAGGCCTGGTGCTTGCACAAGCGTGAGGACCCTTTCAAGTGATTGAATGCAAAAGAAAGGAGAAAAAAGAGAGACCTGATTAGAAGGCAATGGCAGTTTGCAATCAAAAGGAGAAATTACTCCCCCAATGATGAATGAATAGCATATCAACTAAGTTAACTAACAGGCTTGATTAAGTAGTTACAGATTAGTAGTGCATGCATGCCTTGGTGAAGGTAGAGACATTTTAAAGCATGCAAGGCGGTAGATTACAGTACAACAGTTTCAACATTGCATTATATATTTGTAGTACGTGGCATACAAAAAGTAGAAGCCATAATATAGCTATAGCTATAGAATAACTATAAATAATGCATAGCGGTAAGGTGAGCAGTGCAATATAATAGTAAGTACTGGGGATGTACTGTATACTTGGTGTGCCAGTACAGTATGTGCAATGATGTATGGCCATAAGGGGTATGTGTCATTCATTGAGTTCAAGAGTCTTATAGCCTGGGGATAGAAACCGTCCCTGAGTCTGCTAGATCTGACACTCTGGTACCATTTGCAAGACGGTATCTCTTCATTCTGCAGTGGAAGGGGAGCCTCTGTCTTGTCTTGAAGAACTTGAATCTGCTCACTCTCTCCACTGCAGTACCGTCGATGTGAAGGGGAGGGCATGTGCTCCCTGCAGCTTGCTGTATTACAGTCATCTGCTTTGTTTTGCTGACATTAAGATGGAGCCGGTTGTTATTCTGACACCATGATGTCAGGCCTCTTACTTCCATTAATCAGGCTATTGATGTGTGTGTCTTCATCAGCAATTCTTATGATCAACAAAAGCATAGTGTGATATAAAATTCAAATTCTGTAATGGTCTCTAGCCATGTGTTTTTCTTAATATTTCTGATTTACTTGTCTGTATCTACAGTATATAATTCATACGTCTTTTTTATTTTATTTTATTGATTGTTTGTCTTTTTTAATTTGATTTAAATTTAAATAATTTCTACTAGTACAGTATACTGATGTAGCAGGGTTTGAAATGGCGGAAGAGCCTTTACTACTGTACTGTATGTCCTTGTTGATATATGTTTTTATTCTGTGCTTGTTGGATTGTTTTCTTGTTTTGTGTTGGGCTTTGAGGACCAGGTCCACATGATTTGATCTTAGGCCTAAACATTAGGCTACAGATAGCTAGCTATACATTGTCTTCATTATTTATAAACTCCAAGACATGCTTGGAATGCATACAGTTGTGGAGTTGCTAACTAAAGGTACAGGTATCTGATATTGCATATTACCTTTCAAGCACTTCACTATGCTTTGCATTAATTCAATCAGTCAGTCAGTCAGCCAGCCAGCAAGTCAGTCAGCCGCCCACCCGCTCATTCATTCATTCATTCATGAGTATATAGACATTATAGCTCTCTACCTCTCCAGGTCTGCTCTCACTATGCTCTCCGGGCAGAGAAAGCCCTCCCATGGACACTGGGCGCGAATACCTCCATGATTTATGAGCCATCTGTCGTGTCTGATGTTTCTGTCACCTAAGACAGGATGTGCATAGCTGGCATGCCGTGCCCGCTCTGCGTGGGCACTGCCTGGGCACACCAAGGGCCACTGTAATTAAATTACATTGAGTGGGAGCAGAGCAGATCCTGTAATCTGAACATAAACCTCACATACGTGTTTTATGGTACAGTCAGGAGCTTGAGCGTCAGTTTGTCTCAAGAAAAACTAAAAAAGAGCAGAGGAAAAAAAGATTCTGTTGAACATTAACATACACCATGGCAATACACATTAACTTTATTTGCTACAGAAGTTGAATCACAGCAGTTATTTTCATCAAAGAATAGAGCTTTTATAGTTGTACAGCTGTGGAACCCAGGTGTGTCCCCTTACAGTAAACAAAGAGGCGCAGAAAAAGGCAAGCCCCAGAGATGGGACTAGAAGAAAAAAGACGGGGAAAAGAAATAGCTGTCAGCGTCCCTACCACACTTTCTCAGATTGTCCTTGTACTCTGAGCATCATCCCAGCATTAGTAATGCGTACTTGGACAAGGTCACAGTTAGCACTGACACTGTCATTAGCAAAATTAGCGTTAGCCTGGGGGGTTGTGCCAACCAGTGTAAATTGGCCCATGAGAGCCTGCTTTGCATTTGTTAAGTTGAGGTGCAGCATTGCGGAAACTCCTCTCGGTCACAGTGGCTAGCATCTGGCAACCATGTAAACAGGAGACAAGATTGATAGAACCACCTGTGCATAGTCAAAATCAAATCCTCTCAGGGATTCTTCAGCTACATGTGCATAGTTGGCACAGGGCTGATTTGTTTTTTATTAATACTTATTTTCTAGATAAATAGCTTATAGATATTCTTTCATCCTGCACTGTATTTTGTAATTATATCATGTCCACTGGGACATGATAATATCACGAGAGAGAGAGAGAGAGAGAGAGAGAGAGAGAGAGAGAGAGAGAGAGAGAGAGAGAGAGAGAGTATACAGTACGATCCTAGCAAAGCATTTTGTTGCTGTTTTTGACCCATTTCACCTGGCTTAGGCTTGAGAGCTAGGGCGCTTAGCTATTACCACTTAAAATAATCAGCCTCACCATGGGAAACTAAAGTGACCCCTCCTGACCTTTTTATGAAACATGAACGAAAACAGCAATGTTGGTGAGGTTTCTTCTGTCCTCAACTTGTTCAGGATAATCAACTTGTTGGACAGCGCCTCACAGTAAAGTACAAGCAGTGACAGGCATATTGATTTTCTAGTTCTTGCACGCTGTGTATAAGGAACGGCTAGGCTTACTTTCGACATTGTGTTACTCGCAAGTTCAAGCGTACAGCTCCCCCCAAAAAACATCTTTCAACGCTCTGTCCCAGGACTATTCTTTTCAGCTGCACAATTGGCCACATAAGAAGGTTAGACCTGTAAAAGTGATTGAGGCCACGGTGGGCACTGGGCATCTCATCAGCAGCAGCTCGTCCTGCACCTGGCTTCATATCCTACTTCTCCACTCTGTTTATTCTCGGAACGATGCCTCCATTGATTAAGGATCACTTTGTGTTCAGGTGAAGCCACAACACACCTCGACAGCCTTCTCCTTTGATGCTATATTTATGAGGAGTTACTGTACTGTAGCTGGCAGTGGAGTGCTGCTGTGCTGGGACCAGAGAAGGAATGATGTGGACAAGGTCTTGCCTGCATTGTGTCAGCACATCAGCCATGAACATTATCTGATGTGAACCACACCGCTGCCATATCCACTGACACATACTGTATCATAATGATGCAGTATGCATGCGTGTGTGTTGATGCGCGCTTGCTGCAATATTTATGATGCTTTTGATAGACGGATAACAACTTACAACAGTAAGTTGTAGTAGTACAGTAAGGGGAGTATGTTTTTATGGTTAGTCAATATCCGAGAAACACTATAGGGGAAGTCCTGGTCCATGGACAGACCTCCCTTCCCAGCCTTGTTCAAGAGAGAGTCGCACCTAATTGACCTAAGAAGATTCAGAGGTGGGGTATAATGACCATCTGAAACCCATGCATAAAATATCAGTCTCCTAATCAGCAGGCAAACAATACAGATTTAAACCAATTAGTCTACTCAAAATCGATAAACATAATGACGGCCATTCTGTCTATTTTTGCACAAAACAGATACTGACGTGTGAACATATTTCAACACACAGCAGCCATATTGTGCAATTTATTTCTGGAAGCTTCTCTCTCTCTCTCTCCCTCTCTCTCTCTCTCTCTCTCTCTCTATCTCTCTATATCATGGAATTAAGGTTGCGTGTGGTAGGAAAAGATCAGTTTTCCTTGATTGGCAGCTATCCACCAGGTCTGCCATCATCAAGGTGTTTGGAAATGAATGCAGCATAGCAATCTCAGCTGGAAGTTACCGCAGCAGGGAAGTAGAGAGAGTACATCACGACTTTGTGAACTACTTCCCAGAGTATCTTTGTTGTCTAGCCCCAAGCAATGTGAGACACTCCTGAGAAAACACCTGCCGTGTTCAGGCAGACCGTTTTCTGCACCACAGTGTTTCACAAAAAAAAATCATGGAACGCGTGCAGACAAGTGCCCAAGAAACAGTAAACACTGTTTGTGCTTCCTCTCTAATGCAACATAGTGGGCAACATAAATAAATCATAAATACATGTAACAACATGGTGATCAGCATCAGTCTTATCCAAGAGAAGGCTGACTGAATACTTCTAGATTTCTTTTGTAAACGAATGCCCTGTTTGGCTGCTTCGTCATAGAGCATCATGCAAAAGTATAGTGTAAATAGATGCCGATTTACAAGCTCATAACGCACTACATTGCATGCTGTAGATCGGCAATTTCTGCTATAAAAAACGACATATAATAACTACAACTGGAGTTTCTACGTTACTATTCTTACTTGCTGCTTTTAAAGAGACCCCTCTATTTAAGGAGAAGTCTAAGCCATTTGAAAAATAGATCAATATGTGGCCTCTGTGCAATGATAGCACCGTGGGACACAAAGAACATGGCTGGTGCTCTAGGGGGAATTACGTGGAGCATGAAATGAATGAACCTCAATGTGTGTGTCGGAGGGTGAGACATCAATATATAATTGACTCATAATGTCGATGAAAATATCTTATACACAAAGACATGTGTATAGTAAAAGCAGCAGCACTTCTACACATAAACCGCATGAGTAGCAAGAGGAGAAATAAAGAAGGGGACCAGGTATAGTCCCCTGAGGTTCTCCCATAGAGTATAAAGAAGGAGTGGTTCTCCAGTCAACACGGCCTTATCCCTTTTTTTATGCAGTTAATGCACGTGCGTGCGCGCATGCTTTTTTAGACCATGCATGTCTGTGGCTCTGGCAGACTGATTCTGGGCTACCATGCATTCAGAACTTGCATTAAAAAACTTTTTTTAAATTGTATTAACTTAACTTCATTTTTAGTTTAATACAGTAATACAATTCACATAATTATTTTCTAATTTCAGGGTTTCCTTTTTTTTAACTAGTTTAATAATGTAATACTAATACCAAGACATGAAGGGTACTCCAGGTGCATTCTGAAATTTGTTAAAATGCTCTTAATTTCTCCAGTGACACAGATTCCAAGTATTCACCAACACTGAAAAAAGTGTGTGAGTATAGAGTATACAATACTTAGGCATTTAGCAGACGCTCTTAATCCAGACAGAGTGATTTACAGTAAGTGAGAACAACACATGGTAATACATAAAAAATACATAGAAATAGTCATCGAGGATCATAAGCAAGCTGAGAACCTAATATCCCAGAATGTCTGTACAATGAAACTATGAGTATACTACGGAGCCCCTGAATATAATATATATATATATATATATATATATATATATATATATATATATATATATATATATATTATATATTTGTTTTGGAATGCATGGCCATTCAGGGGCTCTGTAGTACACACAATACAACACATTCCCAATATAAATTTGTTCTGTTTCCATTGCTGTTGCCATTCATAATTAAGATCCCGGGTTATGTTTTCTCTTGTTAAATTATTGGAGTGATATCTGGAGATTATCATTTTATTATTTTTTATGACAAATCTTTGTCATATGAAAATGTCTTCATAATTTATGTGCATACATTGCCCTGTGCAACATTTCTGGAAATATCCCAAATGTACTGTGGACATTTTTAACCGTGCCATGCAAGTCTCAATGAGCCCAGAAGGGACACATTTTTTAGATTAGAATGAGGACAGCGAGAGTGCAGCGAGAGCTCCAGTGACCTCTGTAATCATGTGGGTCCAGAAATTGAGGTTATATTATATATGCTTTAGGTATTGGCAATTAATTCAGACATTTTGGGGTTCCCCCAGCCTTTTTGTCCCTATTTCTCCCTACCTAATAGTGCCCTTGAGTAAGAATGTGAGAATGTGTGTGAGCCGAACACACGCACGCACACACACACACACACACACACACACACACACACACACACACACACACACACACACACACACACACACACACACACACACACACACACACACACACACACACACACACACACACACACACACACACACACACAGTACAGTGGAATATATACAGTGCATGTGCACACTGAACTGTATATCCATCCACATATACCCTTGAATATGGCTACATTTGCATAGCATAGCATAGTGCAAGCTCACCCAGCTCTCTTCCTCTACCCTTCCAAAAGAACAGCATAGAATATAGATGATGGTTGGTTGGCGGTATGCTGGGTGCCAGTCTGCGTTGACTGTTGAGACCTTATCGCATTGGTATAATTAGCTACCATTTCTTTGTCAGTGTTGCCCATGCGAGACTAAATTAATTTCATGCTGAAGGAAACAAATCTTTCTCTCAAATGGCATTGTCACAGCAGGAGCAAACCTTTAGCATTTTGGATGCTGAAACCTTAATTGCAAATAAATCTGGAACAAATACCATCTACCCTGCTTTCCCAAACAGTTCTTTGATGTGATATTACTTTTTGGAACACGAGGATTTCCCTTGGGGCTGATGTTTAACAGTAGTAGGTCAGATTTATTTTATTTTATTTATATGGCAGGAAGTAGCTTAAATCTGGTCAGACAAAATATGAATATGAATAATGTGTAGCATTGTAGGATAAGTGTTTAAGCAATGTGTGCAAATATATGGCATTAAAACGTTTCCTGTTGCTGTTGGGAACATGCAAGTAAGGGATAGAGAAAAAGGGCAGTCCATACTGAGCACTTTAAAATGTGACATTTTGGTGGCACAGCAGCACTGAGTCACAGTGCTGTACTTCATAATTCGCAGCTCTGCCCTTTTTTCCTTTTTGTCAGGCCAGCCTTGTAATGGAAGGAACGCGTTTTCCCTCTCTCCTGTTACACCATGCATGCCTTTTTTCATTGCATGACATATCCCCAAACAGGATCAGCGGGGGATTAGTTATACCCAGAGAGCAGAATCAGCAGTCAGAACAACACGCTGGCTTTCTCAGCACCTGGAAGCACGAGTGCACTGACACACACATCACCTCTCGCGCCCTGATCTGAGACCCAAATCGCACAGCTGAAGAAGTTTGGGATGTGTCCTCCTCGGCCACATCTCAACTCTGCTCGTAGCCTACCATTGACTGCATAGGTTTGTACCCATTTGCTCTCTCCATTTGTCCGCTCTGCGGTTCCCTCACACACCTCTTGATGGCACTGTGGAGCTTCTTCTGAAATGTGTTGCCAGAGTGCAATTACATTGTGTTTCCATGGGATGAGAGCAGCCTGCCTTGTCCGTTTGGACCCGTGCTGTGTTCAGAGGGGCATTTGAATGCCTCATTTCACTCTTATGCTACCCCTCTTTTTTGTTATTTTTGGGTTTCACCGCCAATTGTGTTGAGAGAATATTGTATGCTGGCCAGTTCATTGAGTCAATAAAAATATATATTGCCCATGAAGTGAATAGTCACACTCCTGAGTAGCATATCCACCTGTCACTCAAGCTTGACAGCTATCCCACAATAAAATATTTTTTGTTGAGAGGATGGATTTTTTTTAAAGCATGGGCCAAATAACCTTGTTGCAACCTGTGCCCAACTCAGAGCCTGTTAAAGGTCACAATATTACTTAAACAGGGGGGTGGAATCCTCGCCTTGATCTGTTTCCACTTTCAAAATTTGATCCCATTCTGCCGATTATACAGCAGGCGAGATATGACCCACCTGGATACATTAGTCACCCCTCCCCTAACCCCTCTATCCCGCACTGTAGGCTACGGCACAAAAAGGATGAAAGAGGAACCATGCAAGCAAGCAGGCCAAAAAAGGAGACGCCTGAGTGATCATACCAACTCCCCTGACTGGAATGAATCTTTTATATCTCTGTCAGCTATTAAGATTTTAAGACATGTGTAAGAGTGTCCATAAAATACATGACATTCTTTTACAGCTGGTTATAAAACAAGGGAACAGACATGTCAGAAAAGCTGGATTCATTTGGAAATATTGCGACTGAATAAGGGAAATTGTAAAGGTGCTGCACTGTATAACAAAAAGCTTTTTGCAGTTATTTTGTGAGCCATGTTCCTCATGCGCAACAAAAAAGCCTTTCACTTTCTGCCAGTGTCTGGGTTGTGCTCAACAAACGTACTCACTGACAACCCTGCTCATGACCATGTCCTGTTGTTAAAACTTTAATTCTGCAATAACATGTTCAACAATAACATGCTCTCCGTCTCTCTCTCTGTGTTTGAATTGATATTGAATTGAGAAAGAGATGCACTTCACTGAACTGAGAGAGGTGGCATCAAACACTGACACTTTTAAGTTCTACAATATATTTTAGAAGCGCTGCGTTGCGGATTTTTCCAATTGCTGTTTACCATAATGTTGTGTTGTCGTATTTTCCAGTTGAAGCAGGTTTTGTCCGGGATATACATTTTAGCTTGTATCCGCACATCACCATGAGGGAAAGAAATATTGTGCGCCATTCACTTCCCAAATCAAGTCCCCTGCTGGTTCAGCAGTGCACATCTGCCTCGGCATTATCCTCGGAAAGCATATTCCTAGTCGTTATTCCTCAGTGACTGTACAGTGTACAGTACCGGCTTCAACAGTCTGTGGATACAAACATATTATGGTCTTTTAGTAATGGTATAGCTCAGGCGTGAACCGGTACAGACCATTTCCTTTCACAAATTGAAAATCCTGTGACAAGCTAAATATTATCATACAGATACATGGAGATAATGATTAATGGTATCTCCTTCTCTGTATTTGGCTAGTCTTCTCTCCTTCTCCCACCCTTAAATGGTGACTATACTGTTGATCCTTCATCCTCATCTCCTGCTCTGGTGGCATTTGACTCTGGGGTAACCATGAAACACTAAACAAGAATACTGGCAAATACCTTCCTGTGAGTCCCTTTCAGTGACACCTGTTAAAGTTGAGAAAATGCATTAGAGTTTCTTAGTGTTCTCTCTGACTAAATGTGGGCAGATAGCGTTTAATACTGGAATGCGGCAAAAGCTTTCATACCTTAAGATCCTGCAAATCCATATCTTTTGGGAGAATAGGAAGAGTAAAAACATTTCAGTTGTTATTGTCAATTCCCACTGGTGCCGTGGCAGTGCTAAAGCTGCAGTGGATACTGATAAGAAGGCAGAAGAGTCTCTACACTTTATCTCCCCTGCACACTCCTTGTTCACTCGAATCTTTCTCTTCCTTCTATGAATTAAAAAACACTAAATATATTGGCTATTTTTAATTAATACAGAAATTTGATGTGGTAAGGATCCCAACATTGTTAACATTGAAACAAAGAAAAATACTGACAGTTATTATAAAAAGATTCCCTTGTTTACATTTTGAATAGATTCTTCATGTCTTTGTTGACTGATTTGTTTTTCATCATTTATTTTCGAAGACATATGGGGTTTGTCAAATCAGTTGTCAGGATCGTTGTCAAGTGTACAACAAGAGCATCACAAAAAACATCAGGCTCAAACTTGACAGCACGGACAGCCATACATGTACAACAATAATGTGAGTTTGACTAGCACATTCTGACCAGGATGATTGATAATAGGCACCGTAAGCCTGAATTATACTTTGTCGCATGCTCGTACACCATCGGCTATTTTTGGTGCATGACACTGTCACACAACGGAGCATAGATTAGACATTAGTGGTTTACAGGCTGCTGTTGTGGGTCATTAAGCTGACCAGAATAGAGAGCTATAAGCGCATGACAAGAAGCGCAGCTGTGCTTGGTGACAGTGATAAAGTTGGTGGCTGCAGACAAAGACAAGAGCCCCTTTCTGCCATCTGATCTGTGCGCTCCATCTCAGAGATGAAGTGTAATGGGGGTTATGCGAGGACCACGGGCACTGCACGCACGCACACACAGTCGCACACACACACACACACACACACACACACACACACACACACACACACACACACACACACACACACACACACACACACACACAAGTCACCTTGCCAGAGACCAGAATTTGTTTGGCTCAGCGATCTAGCGTAACTGGTGACACCGGGAAGACCCATAGTCACATACATCCTGCAGCTCTCTCTGCCCAAGACAGAGGAAGTTAGGAGCTCAGAAGAGAATAGCTGTTATGGTCCACTGCAAATAGGAATTGCTCTTATCTTTAGCCATTCCTCAATGTGAGTGACTTATCCCAACCATGCCTTTTTTATTATTATTATTATTTATTTTATTTTATTGAGGCTCTGAAATTTCACAGCTGAACAATCGCCATTCAATGTATATAGAACCACACATTAGGAAAACAACCACAATACGGACATTAGAATGCACAGACAAAAAACTAAAAAACAAGACAAAACGAGTACACCACAGTCTTGACATGATTGTACATTACAGGGCACCAGAGTCTTTGTTATTCACTACCGTTCAATGAGGTACATTGAAGCACAGTCTCCAACCATGCCTTTTAAACAGCATCTTGTGGTACTCTGGTTATGGTCTTGTAGAGCTAAATGGTACTCTGGTTATGGTCTTGTATAGCTAAATGGGGGTTTAAGGGTTTGCCTCCCACCACGGGCTGTGATACTAAAATGTACGACATGCTACTGTAAGGCATTTTGAGTTAAAGCGTCAACTAAAATCTAAAAGGATTCCTTCCCTTATAGAGAATGAGGATTATAATCAATCCCTACAAGCTATGATGTAGCAGTGTACACCCCCTCAACGAGCCAAAGATAAACACCAACACAAGTGGGTCAAAGTAAGGAGGGAGCAGTTCTTTTTTTGGGAGGCGGCCATTTCCCCGTCACAATCAAAGCAAACGGAAGTGGTTGTGTATCAGACACCCGCAGGCTTCCATCAGAAATCTCTCGTTATAGATTTGCAGCACTGCATGCGAAAAGCCATCATGCTCTTGAAATTAGTTGCTTTGAAAAGTGTAAACTATTTTAAATAGCCGAGCTGCTATTTTTTAAATATTTCAGAATATCTATAACAAATATGGAAGCCAATGGTTCAGTCCACATTATCAAACGTCACACATTGTGGAAGGGCGACATCACGAGAAGTGATGTGTTTTTCGATCATGATGCAGAAGGCCTCATTTATTTACAACCTGCACTAACGCAACAGATAAGTGTGAGACACGGCAGTATCTGAACTTTATTCCCTGTCTGGCATGCAGAACACTAGCAACAAGGGAGCCTGTGCCAACCAAGGTCCCCTTCCCGCGGCTGTCATGCATACACTGTCAGTCTTGGATGTCATCGTTTGTGTGAAAAGACTTGGGTTTTTTCAGTCTTAAATGAACTAAACAAGGCACACTTACAGCCTACCCTGCAGGCACTGAGGAGATTCTTACACTCCCACAAATAGATAAACTGAGCCGGAATGTGATTGGCTGCCATATCCGGGAAGCATGCGTCTGTTGGATTCATTATCGCCCCCCTTATTATTACAGGGTATTGGAAATGTATGACTAACAATTTTCAGGTTTGTGTATTTGTTTTAGCTCTACGAATATACCTAATTGGATGGCAATAAGCTAACTGCTATACTCTATTTTGCCTCACAGATTGGGACAATCTTCAAAGGCGCTGAACACAATTTGTTTCGGCTGTGTGTGTCATTCATTGCTCTCCCAGGTATGTGTTCCTATCTCAAAACTACAATTAAGCTGCGACAACAGTTATTACCGCCTGTTATCCTTTATGATTGGTTTTCACAAACAATATGACTTGTTAATAACTGTGCTGAGGACATGAAAAGGACACCTGCCTCATTCTATCAGCCTGACTGCCAGCGAGAATAATTTCCTACAGCTAAAAAAGCATTCACCGTGTCATGGAGGACCCTGAGGTGGCACCCCGCTGTAGGTAATGCTAATAATACTGTGCTGCTTGTCCATGTAATTGTCCAAAAAACAAAAAAGCCAAATGATAAATGTGCATGGCTTTTTGCGACATTAATGATAGACTACCAATGAAGTGTCTTTCATCAGTGTTTAGCAGAGTTCTATAATTGCACCCCTTGACATCACAGCATGTGACCAGCAGTGAAAGTAAAGTGTTTGTTTGCACGGAAGAGTGGATGTGGAGGCAGGTGGTTGAAAAATACTAGCAAAGCTTCCAACCGACAACCCCCATTCCTTTATGTATGTATGTATGTATGTATGTATGTATGTATGTATGTATGTATGTATGTATGTATGTATGTATATGTATGTATGTATGTATTTGGTTAAAATGGGTAGGGTTTAAAAAAAGGCAAGAGTTTGCTCTGGTGCACTGGCCTAAAAGTGGGTCCTTAAAAACTGCTAAAACTTCTGAAATGTATGCATGTAGATATGTATGTATGTATGTATGTATGTATGTGTGTAGTATTTAAAAGGGGGGCTTTTTTGTAAAAAGCCCAGCCCACCATACCTTAATTTATTTAAAAATACTCCAAGATGCCTATTTGCCTATTCACTGGGGACTATGCAAGGCAGAGGCGTCCACCCCCCTGAGTCCAAGTTAGGCTAGACCGCATACCTAAGTATGTATGTATGTATGTATGTATGTATGTATATATATATATATATTTACTGTACTCAGTGTATTACACGTAAGTCACGTATGAGTCATAATAATTCCTAATAAGTCCCTTGATTGAAATGTACCGGTATGTCACATGACTATTTGCACCACAAAATAATCAATCAGCCTTGCATCTCACATTTACCAAAAAAATTATTCACTGGCTTATTAACCTAAAAATACTTAATAGTAAGTGAGTGTGACAGGTGTCATTATCCATGGCTACTTGGTTGGTCATCAATACCATATCACAACCCCAAACCACCCCTTGGCCATTCATGGTGGGAGGTGTCCCAACATTGGAGCTTTGATGTAAACCACAGCCAGTGACAGGGCAGAGAAAGTGTTGCTCTTGATTTCCCTGCCCAGGTTTGGAGTCACAAACTCGACAGATTATTGATCTCACTCTTGTCTAATCAGTAGCCATGTCACATTATAACAAAGGGGAGCCCAGCCAAAATGAAAGCAATTTACTTCAGCCGAGTGAAGATTGCGAGATTGAAAGCATAGCCTAGTAGATTTAGTTTTTAATTTCTCTCTGACAATCTGAAACAGGCAGTCTCCTGGCTCAAGCAGAAACCCAAACAATGTTGCAATGCATCCAGTCAGGCAGGGTGAAATCAGGGGCACACAAACATTCCAGAAATGACTGCACATAATGTCATCCGTCCATGAATGTCATGTCAGTCAGACAGAGCATGGTCTGACAGAAAATGATAAATGAGTCAAAACATGAGAGGATAAACACACACGCACGCATGCACGCACGCATTTCAAGGTATCTGTCAGGGTTGCAATTAAAAAGTGAACACATAAGAAGTTAAAAGTTTTAACTTTTTTTGTTCTACTTTGTTGTTAACATAACTCATACCTGTATCTGTGAAAGGCTGCAGAAAATGTTTGTGTGTTTGTGGATTAAACACAATCATTACGTGAAGCATTTTATCGGTAATGAAGATGTGCTGGTGGAGGAGCCTCCTTGCGACGTGCCAATAGAACACTAGACACCAGTACAAAAAATAAATAGCCTCGCCATTACCATTTAGATTGTGCAGCCTGGCCTGCGGGCTGCGTACATTCAAAAATAAATAATTGAATTTGCAGTCTCCCCTGTAGAAGACAGTCAGACCTGTTGGGGAGACACCATACTTCCTTTTTCCCATTTCAGCTTCAAGCCTGTTGTCGTTTTTTTAACCATCGGTTTAGTTCTCCTGGCAGCCTAAATAATAAACATAAGTCAATGCTAAAAACGTCATCATATCTAATTTTATTTTATCTTTGCTTATTTTTCAGTTCCAAATAAACTGGGTTTCACAGTCAAGGGGGGCTAGTGTACACTACAATCATCCAAAGCCGACATTGTTGCTTTTGTAGAGACAATAATGTCAAAATGTTTGCCTCTCTTTGTCTTGTATGTGATTGAGGTGAACTGATTGGCCTCTTACAGTAGTTCAAGTGTGTGGTAGCTTGTGTGGTAGCTACTCGCCGGGCAGACAAGTGCCTCTATTTAGTCACAGCAATGCTGTTTCAATTTTAGAAACTCTCACGGAAGATGAAATGATTTGCCTTATCACATGGTCCATCACCACTGGAGAGATTTGTTTATAGTGATGTACAAGGTTGTGTTTCTAAAAGCATTAGGTATGACATTGAAGGCAGGCAAGCACTATATGCAACCGAGGGATTCTGGGGCTTGGTTTGACCTACCAGGTGACCCACTGCTTCTGGCGTTGTAAGCAAAAACCACAGGAAGTGAGCTGACATTGCACCTTAAAAAAAAAGAATACTCCAACACAAAAGTCTCCCTCAACACTCTCTTGCATTTGTCTGTGCCTCGCCATGTCATATGCTCCACCATTAATAACATTCCCCTGTGAAAATGTTTACGCTGCATCCCATTCATCACAACCTCCTCAAAATCGAATGCAACTTGCTCTCTGAGGCCTTATTTTCAGTCTCCAGACGTAAAAAAGTGTATTTGAGTTTGATGTTCTGTCCTCTGGTTTCCTTTGTGGACCCCACTCAATTCCTTTGGGAAAATAATTCCTTTGGAATTTGGGTTCAGAGAGCAAATGATGGGAGACTGCATGGAGAATAATAAAGTTAGTGAGGTGAAAATGCAGAGTTTGATCAAAACTACAAGGTCTAGTGCCAGCCAGGCATCAGTGTGTGCCTCTGGGCTTAATGCGAGCTGATGGAGGGGAGAAGCTAAGAAGGATGAACGTGAGGACATGTGGAGGGCATCATCATGGCATTCCCAGTAAAATATGGAGATCAGAGCTAGGGTTACGCCTAATTTACGCTTTGGTCGTACGGCTGTGACACAGTCGGCGACCGAGGTGGCTGTACAACAAAAGGCTTTATGGATCATTCCACAATATCTGTGCTGCCCTTTTCCAGTTTTTCATGTGTCTATGAGGTGACAGTACTTCATCATTAGACACCCTGGAGTCGTTTTTATGTGCAATGGTGTATTAACTTTGTATTTAGGGTTTCTTCCTGGGGGCTGAACCCTTGACAGTCAAACGGGCCAATGAAATAAACAGTAATATAGTGACATCACACTATCAGCCCCGCCCATAACCCCTCCCCCTTTATCATACAACTACAGCTGTGGGTTCAGGTGGATCACCACCCATCACCACCCTCCAGGCAAACCAGGCATACTTAATGAACTGCTGGCCCACATAAAAACAACATTTTAACAAATACTGTACACTTTTTTGAAAAAATTATACCTCCTTATATAACAATAAGACCTGATGATCATGTTTTACGGTGGAAAGAAATCACGGCACACACAACCATTTAACGTGCACACGCAGGTACGGTGCGCGGCTGCACACGTGTGCGACGTGCGTGCACACTAGAGCGTGTGTCTCCCTCGATTTATGAGCCAAGTAAATGGGTAACCCAAATGGCACTTTGCATAACAGGTTTACAAGTGAGTGTGCAAATGCATCCTGAGTCATACCTCAAGTCGCATACACGTTAGCAACACTGCATTTTTGCTTCAGTAGGGCTGCTGCCAGTATCCTGTCTGCACGCAACAATGCCTTAGCCACACCGTCGAAGCAGAAGACGATAATACTCGTTCAAAGCAAACTTTTTAGAATTCAAGGCATTCCTAGTAATTTCCTACTTTTTTTGTCAACTTTTTCTGTTTTGTTCTGATCAGGTTAGATATTTGTATTTTGATTTCCTTTGTAAGAATTTATGTTTTGTGTTTCGGTCCTCACCATGAGGTATTGTAATTCATGTGTTTTATCGTAAATGCTATAGCCAGCCTGGCAGCCACACTACATGTCACATCACATCACCTCGGTTGCATAAAGTTCTATTAGGAATAATTCATGTTTTTCATTCTGTTTGCATCATTGTAACACGGTGCCTGCAACCACTAATGAAAATGGACACAACATGGATAAAGGACACCGTCAGCTGACGGAAACAAAACAATAATTTGGGACACAATAAATATTATAATCATTGTTTGGGGGGGAAGCAGCACTTGATTTTGTATTATTACTCGTCTACAATGTCACCTTTAAAGACATAAAATTGTAAAATAATAAACAATACTAAAATGAACAGGGAAAAGTAATAATACAAAATCCTGAACCTCCATGTTTGAATCTGCCCACCCCCATGCCGTCCATGATCCCTTTATTTGCATCTCCATGTGTTGATATAATTCCGTTGCGGCAGAGACGCTAATGAAGCATCTGCTGATCTGCCTCGGGGTCACATATAAGTGCATCAATGCCGTGCCATAAACATGAGCTTCCATCACCTCTCCTCTTATCACAGAACAGCGGCTGCCTCGCAGTTGTGGGTGTTGCGCATCTGGCGCAGAAGACATGGAGTGACTCCAAGAAACACAAAGCGCGTGACCCTGTAAAGACGAGAACACCACAACGTGGCTGCATCTGAATATGTTAATGATGACAACTCTGAATATAGGGGGGAGAGGAAAACATGGTCACTCCAAGTAGTAGGTTTTAAAACGCTTTTGCTTCTGATTTTGTTATCATCCTTATTCCAGTTTCACGGAATAAGGCACAAAACGTTTTCTTGGTGTATTTTGGCTGGATATTCGCTACTGTAGTTTGCATATATATCTTTCAGCTTGAACTGAAAAAATAAAGAGAAGAAGATAGAAAAGATAATTACGAGGTTCAACGGTGCTCTTGAATGACAAACAGATGGATTAGAAAAAAAGTGGAGGCTCTGTGTCGATAATCCCATGTGAAAATGGGAATCACCAGAGCGTGAATGGGCTCCCAAATCAAATGTAATGGAAGACGGGGCATGGGTGCAGCAGAGAGGTGAAGATTACACAAGAACGATGGGATTTGCTGCTCATCCCACGTAACGTATCGAAGGCTGCGAGGTCAAGGCCTTTAATGAGATACAGTACTGTATGGTGAACATTCATGCACTGCTTACAGCCTCCATTCCAAAGCTTCATTGAATGTAGATCTTTATTCCGTAAAAATATAAAAAATAACGTGGTGCACGCAGGGTCAAGAGATTGAGACCTCGAGATTAATTTGGTGGGAAAAGTAATATAGGAAACTGAATTATGCTTACATTTAATGCTGAGTCTTCAAATTAACCATTAATCATATAATCAGGGACTGATAAGGCTTTACATTATTCTTGATGGCTTTCATCAGTTTTGATCTAATTAGAGACAATGTAATTGACTGCATTAAACAATGTCCCAGTTCTTTCAGTCCATGCTGTCCAGTCTCACAAATGACATCCCACATTAACTGCTTCACTGGCCTCTGCAACCACACACCATACACGAGGACAACAAATTAGTCACTCAAATGCCAGCTGGAGCTGGAATAAAAACAGCCATCATCACCATATCATGGGCGGAGATAATTGAGAATTTTTCCATTCACGGGAAAAATATATTGTTTCTCACTGGATGTCACCAAGGAGCCAACTGTGCACAGTAACCGTTGTAAAAGAAATCTCTACATACAGCATGAGCTGAATGTAAATGATACCAGTAGAGGCAGGAAGATGATACCTGATTTATGGTTCATCGTATGCCAAAAATAGGCAAGTACAGTTTGTAGATCTGCTATTTTTGGCTCATAATAACACCATCATATGAGTATAAAGTAAAGAAAATGGAGATTGTCTTGGTAGAACTTCATAAGCATTGTATAAAAGGTGTATTCGACATTGTTCGTGTACTAGAATAGGCTAATCTTTCCAATTCTCTCTCATTAGCATTTTCTTTTCCAAAAATGAGTGTTTGTTAACAAACACACATTTTAGCAAAAATAAAATATATCAAATAAAATATGTTTTAACAAAGAATATCACTTACTCAACCTTTAAAGGACGACTTCACCACTTTTTTTAATAATAATAATAATCTGACTAAGACGGGTTTCTGAACTGCCCAAAACCCTCCTATGAGACACAGACCAAGAGGAATTATTATATACATGTATATTTTTAAATCATGATCAGTGGACCAGTCAGTCAGTCAGTCTCACTGATGTCAAAAATATTAAGCCTATACAGTATATGGGAATGCCCCCATATATGGTCATGACTCGTGACCATGGGGCCAAAAAACCTTAGGTTTAGTTTTTGGCTATAGGTGGCCCAGCCGTCATCCAATCAGGATAGAGAGGAGCCTTCCGCCAATCATGATCGAGCTGGGCAGGCCTTGGTGTGTGTGCTGTTGGCCTGTCGTGTGCCCCCCCACTGCAGAGCGTGCCTGTGCACATCTTGTTAACGGTGGCTTTTCCAAATAACCCAAATCACTGAATGCTCCTTTAATATTGGCCAGCAACTCTACATCTCACCTCAAACCCTTAGATCTCCATATATGGAGCTGACCTGTTCTGACATTCCATTATGTTGATCCTTCCCCATCCATCCTTCCTCTTCGATGTCTCCCTTTTGACTGATACCTGTCCATTTAAACTCTAGATGGGCCTGCTCCAAAGTTATTAGTGTAACCACGCCCGGCAGCCGGCGAAAACTCAACAGGCCCGAAAATTAAGGCCCGGCCCTACCTGGGCCCTCATCAAACCCTGTGCACTCAAGACACTGCCCCCACTGCAACCCTAAGATCTCCATATATGGAGCTGACCTGTTCTGACATTCCATATGTTGATCTGACCTCATCTGTACAGTGCACGCTCCATATATGGCCAGTACAGAATTCATTCCATATGTTGATCTGACCCCCCATGCCAAAGCGCCAGCGCTCGCCCAGCAGTCTGCTGTCACCAGGGCGGATATGTTGATCTGACCCCCCATTCCAAAGCGCCAGCGCTCGCCTAGCAGTCTGCTGTCACCCAGGCAGATGCGTGCGCTTCTCGCCCTCAGGCATCTTACTGGTACAGCCTATCCTTTTCTTGTATAAGTACAGTGGTAAAAAAGGGAGAAAAAAGACTGCTGTGCAACAATTTGACATTTCACATTATTTGGTTTGATACTATAGCATTATCCTCAGTTGAATGCTTTTTCCAATTTGAGATCCACTGCTTTTCTTGATTGCCCCCTCATTTGTAAATGTCACTTTAGTGGGAGTGATGGAAATATATTTGCCATGCATAATGTTTCCGAACCTCTGTTCCAAATTTTCTAGAGTGGCCTGTTATAGCGCTACTGTGAGACCGATTATATTACTCCAACAGATCTTTTCCATACATCACGCAAATCGGTACACACTATCTCTATAGGCTAGTCCTGTCACTGTGAACAACACGGATCTGTCTGATTTTCCATATTCCATCCAGAATGTATGGCTAAGTCTGCAGTATTAATCTGTTTGACCAATACTGCATACTGGTCAAATCCTGAGCACAGCATGCGATTTCTACAAAATTTTGCATGCGCATTCCCACTAGGCCAGCTTCATGGTGGCGCTATAACAAGCTGCTTCGTGTTTATAACTGCACCGATCTGTGAAAACTTTGTATAGAGGCCAAGGAAAAACCTTTTCCCTGCATTTTTCACATGTGCCTTTTATAGTGGCATCATGAGGCCGATTTACTGTACGTAAACAACATTTTTATTACTCCTTCAGATTTTCACTTCACAAACGTTCCTGACCTGGTGGAGACCGAGGAGCACTTTTTATGTTGTACTTAGGTGCCATGTGAAATTCCCAGGTATATGGTAGAACACAGGCAGACCAAAATAAACAAATAAAACATTAGATAATACTAGGCTTTATATTTGTATTCATATAAAATTATGTCGTGGACAAACGTGGACTTTGCTTTAAGACAGGACAGAGAAGTAAACCAGAGCTATACCAAAACATTTGCCTTATATTTAAATGAAGAAATCAACTTTGTATCCTTGTGCGGTGGTATTCTTAAATCAGGTTCACACTGGAATATGATGAATCATTTTTATTTTTACTCAGGCTAAATATTCAGGGAATAAATTGAAATGCCTTGATAGTATATTTTGTGCACATGTGAGGGCATTCCTGTATGCCCATTGCCCATGCAGGTATACAGTATCCACCCAACCCCCAAAAGCCATGGTGTAATTCGAACACTGTATCTAGGAGACAATATTGGCATGTTACCACTGTTGCTGCTCATCTCATCACGGCCTGAAAATCCCAAATGAGTTGCCTCTCCTTGGAGGTGTCAGGCTAAGGCGTGACCTTCCATTATCTATCTAGTGTCGCCAGCATTTTCTGTCAATGTGTCACGTCCTCCTGCTGCTCCCTATTCTCCGCATGCAGCCAGTGGAATCCCTCAGGGCTTTTCTCCGCCCTTGGTGCCTTAGCCAGGGTTTTAGGGGTTAACGCTGGCCATTATGCAGCACATAATTGCACTTCGTCATGCTGCAAGATTGTCCCAATAGAGAAGAGAGAGAGAGAGAGAGAGAGAGAGAGAGAGCTGCATGAGAAACCCTGTTCATATGAGAAAGGACCGTTGAAAGAAAAGAAAAAACCCTAGTCACAGCAAATCCATCTTCCACTCCCCAGAGCAAAGTCAGACATTCAAGCACAAGCGTGTTCCTGAGCTATTTATGTATATGCAAGTGTGTGCAAAAGAAGTAAAGGGGGGGGGGGGGGGGGGACTCTCCAGGGGCTCATAATTGGTTGGAGAGCTCATTAGGAATGTGTCGGGGCTGGCCGACGGTAGTGGCGGAATGGACTGCCTCAGGTGATAGACAGACAGAAGGATGTGACCAGGTCCCAAAGGCCACAAGCACAAGGGAACTCTCAGTTGCAATCACAGTTCACAGCATCAGTCACATTTCAGACCTAAGGGGCCATGCGGCTAGCAGGTTGGGAGGTGAGATCTCGACGGGATTCACTTTCCCATTGGCTATTTAATCTTCACCCTTTAGACCCAGGATCTCCAACACGGGGTCCGCAGAGTTACTACAGTACATCAGGGCCGCCAAATCGTTGTGCGAAAGGGGACCCCCCCATTCTGGGGGGGAATGTCTGCCAAAAATAGCTGATCTACAAGCCTAGGAGACAATATTGGCATGTTCTATGAAATCTACAGTATATGAATGAGTTTAATCTGCAACTTAATTTTATGTAGTGAGGGTACCTGCTTCATCTCAAGACCCCTGCTTTAAACGTCTCTGTATCTGAGAATGATGCATAGACAAATCGTATGGATGGAAAGTATTTTCTTCCTTGATAGAAAAAATAATTAAAGATGGAGTGCCGTGATTTTTTCCACCCTAAAACATGATCATCAGGTCTTATTGTTATATAAGGAGGTATAATTTTTTCAAAAAAGTGTACAGTATTTGTTAAAATGTTGTTTTTATGTGGGCACGCCCACCAGTTCAGCAAGTATGCCTGGTTTGCCTGGTGGGTGGTGATGGGTGGTGATCCACCTGAACTGAAGCCGCACCCACAGCTGTAGTTGTATGATAAAGGGGGAGGGGTTAGGGGAGGGGCTATATTACTGTTTATTTCATTGGCCCGTTTGACTGTCAAGGGTTCAGCCTCCAGGAAGAAACCCTAAATAGAGAGTGAATACACCATTGCACATAAAAACGACTCCAGGGTGTCTAATGAAGTACTGTCACCTAATAGACATAAAAAACTGGAAAAATACAAAAATTGTGGCACTTACTCTTTAACAAATTATACAGCACATATTTTATTATTTATTTCTGTGACATGGAATAGCGTGTGAATGTTAATGAGTCAAATGACACTTGATCTGTGCTGTTATATGACTGCAAAGTTTGACCGCGCTCCATTGTCAGTCACTGAGACTCCACTGGAGTATATTGACATAATATGGGGTGTAACAAAGTCTCTCTGTTGCAAACCGCAGTGGAAGGCAAGACATGATCTTCACTAACACTGAATAAAAAATTCTCAACAGTAGGCCTATAGCCCTAAAAAATATATGTTTATATTAAAATGTATTAGCAGCAGACCTGAAAGACAGCTCTGACATGACCTCAGACATAATCACATGAAGTTTGAAGTAGTTATTTTCCCACAGCTACACACAAACGCACGCACGCACGCTTGTGTGAGGCCAAACTACAGTTTGTTGTGGAAGCCAGTAGCTCCTTGTTAATGCCCTGCCTTTTGGCAGAGCTTTAACAGAGTTCGCTATTATGTCGGTGTTGATCGATGGATCTTTAATTTTATCCCCGGTAAGCAGCAGATGCTCCGTCAAAGATGCTGAAGGAGGAGCACAACTGCCTGGAGCAGTTGCCTTAACTTATGCTCAATTACTTTAGTTGAGTATTTCAATATACTTTATACGTTTGTACATCTCAGAGGCATATGTATTACTTTTTACTATTATTTGACAGCTTTAGGCCCCATCTTCAGGCCCCATCCCTGAAGATGAAAGGGCAAGTGTACTCTGCATGAGTCAGAAGTTGCATGACGTATGTAAGTGAGACATGGGCCCTGAGGGTGGAGCATGAAGAGATGCTTAACAGAGCAGAGATGAGGATGATCCGATGGATGTGTGGTGTGTCACTAAGGTGCAGAGCTGAGACAGAGGATGGGAGTGGAGGCCATAGTAGTGGATGTGGTGAGGAGAGGCAGACTGCAATGGTACAGACACGTAGGAAGGAAGGAAGGAAGGAAGAGAACGATTGGGTGAAGAAAGTAATGTCGATTAACTTAGAGGGGACAGTGGCCGGCCTAAGAAGACCTGGCAGACGACCGTGTTGGCTGACATGAAAGCGCTCGGCATCGACCACAAGGTGGCCATGGACCGTTCCCAGGTGGAAGAAAGCCATATGGAGAGTCCAGTCCAACCCAGCGGTGCCTGGAAAGTGGACTTTAAACCGATGATGACGATAGTTACATGGCAGATTTAGATTATTTATTAATAATACTCAAGCTGATCCACAAGCTCGCAACGTGTCTCATTGTGACGTGTTGTGAGCTTGTAGAGCTGTTATTTTTAAATAGCCAAAGTATGAAATATGGCTTAATTGGATCATGATCAATAATTAATCCAATAACATGATTCTGAAATGGGCTTTCTGCATAATGAGAAATTGTACTTTTGCTACATTAAGTATATTTTGATGCTAATACTTTGACAAAGTATTTATTACACTGTGGTATTACTACTTTTACTTTAGCCCAACATCTGAATACTTTTTTCACCACTGAGCTATACAGGAGGAACCATGTATTGTTTCCCATGCATTAGCTCTCTGTGTAATGCCAGCTTTCAAGATGCACCTATGGGACAGTGGGTCACCCAAATCAGTTTGGTATAAATGCTCTGGGAAGCAGAGGGAATGCACAGGGAATTCCATAGCAATCCAGCCAGTAGTTCTTAAGATATCGTTGCCGGCAGGCAGAAGCCGTGTTCCTCCTTATTTAACCTCTTTATGTTTTTCTGTACATGTATCATGCAAAAATAGCAAAGATTACCTTATCTATATGAGACATGTTGCATCGCGACACATTGGGAGCTTTTAGATTGTCACTACTTTTAAAACATTTTGAACGTGGAAGTGGTTATGATGTCTGTCTGTGATTAAAAGTATTATCAAGAGCTTGTGACTAAACATTGGATCGATTGGAAATGTAAACTCTTCATTTCCATTTTACAGCCATTAATTTGCAATTGTTTGTTTTTTTAATAATTTGGGGACCCCCCAAAATAATTTGGCGACCCCCTGAGGGGTCGCGACCCACGGGTTGAGAACCCCTGCTTTAACCGTAGAGTTAAGATTAGTTTAATCCTATTAAACTATGCCTCAATCAATATCCAAACCACCAGTTTTTAACGTTCCACTCTCTGTATCTGGTATTGCATGCAGAATTATCCAATCCATTTACTGTATGCCCCAATATGTTGCATTGTGCATACCGGTAACTGTAGTTGGAGTATAAGCGATCAGATCAAATATAATTAGAAATCCATGATTGAATGATATGATCTGTATTTATCATTAAAATAAACTTTTATTGATCCCTAGATTTATGAACTGTCATGGCAGCAACAGCAGTAAGAGTGAAACACATATGGGCTGTATTTTGCGTGTCTTAAGTACCAGGTCTTATTACTTAACTTAAGACCTGCTCAATGCTCTTTGGCTACTCAGAATAGCCAAATGGCGCCTCCAGGTCTTAAGTTAAGTAATAAGACCTGGCCCATAATAGAGCTGTTAGAATAAGGCCAATTCAAATACATTGAATTAATACAATAAGTAATGAATTCATATTCGAGTAAAACAAGACAATACTAAGAGTGAGGGTTGTTTTTAATTATGATCTGGAATGATCTGGAACCATTATAGTTCAATGTGGAAAGTAATGTAACAATCTGTTGCATGCAAAATACCATGACTGATAAGAAAAATGAATTCATTTGAAAATAAAAGACTGCAACAGTGCAACAGCTGCATCGATTCATTCCCATGTGGTTGAGGTTAACATCACATTACTCTCCCTTTCAACAACAGAGACAAATGGAATCATGATGTGGCTCTCGGGAATGGTGTGCGGCTCCAACGTGAATGTCAGACCTGCATGGCTCCAATGTAGTTCTATGGATTTCATGTGGCCAGCCTGTGACATTATAGTCATCTATGATGTTAGTCGAACTCGATTATGATTTATCTATGACGCATGACTCCAAACATGGACAAGCTTAGGTTACAGTCTGATAAGCCCCATTGACTTACATTATAAATTAAAAGTTAAAATATTATTATTTTTATACATTTTCTGTGGCTTACTGGCAGTGGGCACAAGACATGTGACACGGATCTTTCCAGTGATTTGTGAGATTAGCTTCAGACAGACAGACAGACAGACAGACAGACCCTCTTCTAGAAGACACTTTTGGAATAACTTACCGTCTCATATCAGAGTCTGTACTAACCTCAGTTCTTTTAAGAGACAATTACTGCAATTTTTACTAACAAGCTTGGGCAACACGCACTAGTCATATTATTATTTGATATTATCATTAGCATTTTCTTTCCCATTATCATCTTTTCTTTTCTTTTCTTTAGGCCTACCAATATTATTCATATCTCAATTCTGTTATATAAGCTCAACTGGTAGCTTCTATAGGAAGGCCACTCGATAAGCCCCTTTGGTTTTTTTTGGCACTTCCGGCACATCGTGTATGTAACTAATCTTGTTTCTTATTGTAGTATTGCTTTCTGTATTCATTTTATTTTACCATATTGTTGTTATTATGTACATATGTGCAAATAAACTAAACTAAACTAAACTAAACTAAACTAAACTAAACTAAAGATGACTCTGCCTCCTATAGAGCCATGCAGCAAAATAATAAGGGCTTCTGAGTGAAATCGGAGACCAGGGTGCTGTTGTTTCATCTCCAGCATTTAAAGCTCTAATAGAACTGGAGATAAATGACAGATTTTATCTGTTCAGCCTACACTGAGCTACATTCTTGGTGATAAGAACTGGTACTCATACTCGATATAGTGTACACACTGTGTAATGGATCAGAGGCGTGTTCTTCTGAGCTACTCTGACTACAGATTGCTCAGTCTCCTCAAATATTTGCATACAGTATATGTAGCTTTAATTAATTCTTAAAAAGAAAGTATATAAACGCACGCACGCACGCACGCACGCACGCACGCACGCACACACACACACACACACACACACACACACACACACACACACACACACACACACACACACACACACACACACACACACACACACACACAGTGCAATGTATAGAGCCACAGAGGACTATTTTAATTAATGAAATCACACTTGTGTAAGGGTTGTAGCAGACAAGGGTTGCCCCTCATCACACCGCTGTTAGCAGAACAGAAGGCTTTAGACAAGAAAGGGATGGTGGTGGGTGTGCTTCTACTGTTCCCTTTCCTCTGAAGGAACTCTTTATATCCGGCAACAAAGGGCCATTTCAATCAATCTCTTTCTTGTAACAGAGAGAGCCAAACACTTTGATGCAGAACTCTTTGAGGATGATATTTATACACTATATATTATTTATTTCCAAACTCCAGTCCAAATTAGCAAGATGCTCACTTTCCATTAAGTTTTGGAATAATATGGAGGGGACAGTGCTGCAACATAATAGATGATAGCATATCAGGTTTTTCTTCCTTCCTGTTTCATTGGTTGGATGTACTGTACAGCTAAATCCATAAAACATGCCCATTATTATACTACATGCATCTTGAAGTCTAGTCTAGTAACGCATGAAAATAATCATGCTATACAATCACAAAAACCTATTGCAGTGCTCAAAAATAGGGAGCTTTGTGTGTCTCTGCCTGGCTGTGTCCGAGCACGAAAATAGCGTTTGGTTGGTTTTCTTCACCAAGTGTCACTGTTGTGCAGTCACACACACACACGCACACGCACACGCACACACACACACACACACACACACACACACACACACACACACACACACACACACACACACACACACACACACACAGCCTTATAGTCTTGGACAGCAGAGAAAGGAAGGGAACTGCTGGCAGTAGAAACAGCTCAATGCTGATAAAACTAAAGTAATCGTATTTAACAAGGATGACTAAACCATTGCCACTGCCAACTGGAAGTGATCAAGGACCTCAAATATATCAGTGTCTGGCGGAACAGGAACGGAAGTCCGGAGCGAATTTACCTGGAATGAGGAATGGGATGAGATGACCTCAAGAGGAGTCAGTACAGTATGATGCCGAGACATGGACGCTCACTGTAGCAAAAGGATGGCATCTATATGCTACAGATGCCACTATAGGAGTCACAAGGGCAGACCACATCAGAAATGTGGACCTCTACAGGGGTCTCCCACAGGTCACAGATGACAAGGTCAGAGAGAGAAGGATGAGGCTGGCCTTGCACCGTGTCAGGCATCCGGAACTAACTGACACTGTGGGAGCCAACCCAAGGCACCGCCAGGAAGGGAAAGAGATGCACCACCTATAGAGACACACTGTGGCGTGACAGCGTAGCTATCACAACATTGAAGAGCTCCTCAAGACCCTCAAGCTGTGGAGGGCAGCGGTACAAGAGTCCCGAGTTGGTGTTGGCTAGTCCTCACTCTCGCATCATAGCGTAAAATTATGGCTGAATCTGGTTGCTAATCAGTGGCAACTGTGTTATGAAGCAACAAATAATACAGTCAAGGCCTGCATGATATATTGTGATTACCATGGCTATGAGCATTGAAGGCACTCTGCTTAATGTCATGCCAACAATACCCGCATCTGTGGTATACCAATATACCACGGTTTTAGATTGATGCACACACAACATCGTTGTACACGTTGCAATGACAAATAAAGATCTATCTATCTATCTACATTGTAACACTGTTTGTTTGGTCTCCAGATTTCTGAAGCAATCAGTCTAAGTACAATTATAAAAGCAGATGTAATGTAAACATCAAAATGATAGATATTGATTCCAAAAGTATTTATATATTATACTCTTAATAAGCCTTTATATTTAACAGAATTTAACAGAATTTAAGACTTTCAAACATTTACTGGAAAATTATTTCCTTTCAGAAAAGTTACAGATAGGGACAACATAAATATATTTACCCAACCAGTGGGTTGTTCCCAAAAGTGTGGCGTGAGAAATCCACACTGATGTAGAGCAATTTAGATATAGTGCTATATTGTGCAGTAATTTAGGTTCATGGCCTCAGGCAAACAACAACTTCAGAGGGTTATTGTGTTATGTAATTATTGACTCCTGACTTCATGGTCAATGAGAAAATTTGGGCCCCTTTATCTCCCAAATGTAGTCACATGCACATGTGGAGCCCCCACCAGGAGGATGTAGACTAGAGACTTCGTCCTACTCCTCCCGCCCAACACTCCCTGCTGACAGGTGCCTCCCCAGCCTGTAGGAGTACGTTCAGTAAACGTCAGCCTTCTCGCCTGGTTTCCCTTCACCGAACACAGGCCGCATAGACGCCACAACTAGTCGGATGCACCACGGTGGATTTCAAACCCACAACCTCTGTGGTGGTGGGCAGGAACCTTACCACTGCACCACCCGAGCGCTTGTGTCTTTTGTTTATTAACACGCTTGAAAATATTCTTGTTGACAAAGTCATTAATCAAGTAATGAAGCGTAAAAACTATTGTGCTTCTCTCATTGACTTACAGGATATTTTCCCCCGTTGACTTTTTTTTTTGAACTGTAGAAATACTGCAGTGTAGTTACCGTTTGAAATCTCAAGAACAGAAAATGAGGGGCATTCATGCCGCAATCAGTTGTACCACTTCCACCAGTCCCTCAAGAATCACTGATAACTCACTAATGGCCTTCATAGTGTGCCATTCAGATTCAGATTTCAGATTTCTTCTGCTGTGCTGATTGTCTCCACCAGGCCGAAGGCATGGGGAGAGAGTATGTTTGTCTCCACCAGGCCGAAGGCATGGGGAGAGAGTATGTTTTGCAATCCGTCCATCCGTCCGTGTCCGTCCGTCCGTCCGTCTGTGAACGGCCTGTTATAGCGCCACCATGAGGCAAATCGTTACACACTATCTCTATAGTCATGTGTTCAAGATGGATCTGTCCGATATTTCAGATTGTCTAGTTTCCTCTGCATTGTGCTCTGAACATCCATGCCCTCAACTTTTCTGATGGACTACTAGGCTTAAAGTTAGCCCAGTTTGGAACCTCACCCTCCACGATAGCCTCGAGTTGAGCTCTCGCTTCGTAGGGTGTCGACAGAGTGTCACACCAGTGAACAGTGGCCAATAGTACAGATTTGTACCTTTTTCCGCACATCATATCCAAAAAATAAAGGCAGTCCTCCCGGCTCTCAGATATTTGCAATTAAGGGGAAAAGAAAGATTAAGCGACGGGTTGAAACAAGCGTTTAAATAGCTTTTTTAGTCAGCCATTTCCAACCGTCCTAAAATTGCAAACATCTGATAGCAGGGAGGAACTACCTTTGCTTTTTGGATACAAATTGCGGAAAAAGGTAAACATCTGTAGCCTACTGTTGGCCACCGTTGGCTGGTGTCACACTCTGCCGACACCCTACGAAGAGGAACCTCATCTTGGAGGGAGAGTTTCTGATCGGAGCTAGCTTAAAGTCTGCTATGCCACTCCTTTAACGAGCGACAAAGACAAAAGGAAAATCCTTTCCAAAGTCTTAAAGGGCATGTGATGCATCACCCTGTCCTCTAATATCACTGACTGTGCTTGGGTTTGACCTTACACTCGACTGACTGCCTTTTGAAATCTGCACGAGCCCACATTGTAAGTCACAGTAGATTAAAGTGTCGGTGGCGTAATGAAGTAATAGTGCTAAAATATCACTTCAATGTACTTTTCATCTCAGTTCAGTAAAGAAAGTAAGTCATTCACTAATATGTATTTGATGCTTGGTTAAATCAAATTCAAGGGCACTGCGCTATGGGACACAATGATTTCAAGCCTGTGGCTTCATTTCAGCAACCTGTTTCTCATTTAATTATTTTCAGAAGTCAGTTAATAAAAAAAGGCCTAATATAAACATGACAGAACCAGTGCTATACTGTACAGTGTATTGCTTGGTTATTGTGTATGTGTATTGTGGTTTGTGCCTTTATTTTAGAGTCCTACGTCAAGGAACTACTCTCACAGCAAAACTCTGTTTTGGAAATAACATGCTGCTACCCCCAAGGACAAAACTCTGCATCATGGGCGACCGCATCTGCTCAACCGTTCCTCGTCTGTGAAATACTCTCCCTGATCACTCGAGAGTCTGTCCATGTTTAATAAATAAATACAAACCTTCATTTGTAACAAAGCATCATTGTATAATCATATTTTGGTTCCCAGGCACAAGCTCCACTTCCCATTAACTATTTTTCACAAGAAGACACTGTGCAAGCTGCACAGTGAGAGAGAGCAGAGAGCAGAGAGCAGAGAGAGAGAGAGAGAGAGAGAGAGAGAGAGAGAGAGAGAGAGAGAGAAGGCCTGTGTCTGCCTGTGCAGTTTCAGGAGTTTAGAAGTATGGCACTGGTCCAACATGACCTTGGGGTGGTTCTATCTACTTGGCCTGAACACTTCCACAAGCGAGAGCCCAGAGACCTCAGGATGGCAGCCTGGAGAACTCCAAATAAATAGGACTTGTCCATCAGCACTGATCCGCACCCAACACTGCACAGCACTATCTATAACCCACGCTGGTGGATAGTTGCCTTGTGTGTGTGTGAGAGAGAAAGTATGTGTGTGTGTGTGTGTGTGTGTGTGTGTGTGTGTGTGTGTGTGTGTGTGTGTGTGTGTGTGTGTGTGTGTGTGTGTGTGCGCGCGCACAATGTGTGTACTGTACTATCTATAATCCACACTGCTGGATATATGAAATTGTGTGTGTGAGATAAAGTGAGTGTGTGTGTGAGATAAAGTGTGCCTACGTGCGTGCGTGCACATTGTGGATGTGTCTTCAAGAGCAGTATTTTGTATCAATAAAGGTTAATACAACACATAATACACATTACATTGAAGTGCAGCACAATAACATACATGCTGGGAGTGGGCAAACTGTTCATGGACATTTTTGTCATATATTGTTAAATATGTGTTTAACTAATTTCACTCTACCAGCAGTTTAACGACATTAACCCTGCTGTCCCTATTTTCAGCTAATTTTCTAAATGATGTGGCTGTTTTTGCTATTTGTCATTCGACAAGGTTAACTGTCTGATTTAACATGATAGCAACAGGACTTGAATGTGCTAGAGGATTACACTAGTATCCATGGACTACCTGATGTAAAACTGTTAAAACCAAATGGCAGCTAGATCTTTCTAATACTCTCATCAGTTTAAAGTAATCGTTCACCTAATGTAGAGGTATTTAACTATTCACACAAAGGCAACACTGCCCGCATGTATGGCAGGATACAGTATCACTCCCAGAACTCAAATCTCACTTCCCAGCATGATCCCTGTGGGTCGACTCTGTACACCGCTCACCTCCTACACTATTAGAGCCTGTTTCTCTGTCTTTCCTGCCTGACACAGTTTCTCACTTGGACCTCACAACCTGCTTCCATAGACATTGTTCCCTCACACCTACCAGGAGGCTTGTCATAGTACATCCTGTTTTAAAGGGTAATTTAAAGGGTCTTGAGTCTGACTTTTTAAAATCAGAACATCATTTAGTATTTCAAAGCATTCCATAGCACAGATTCAGCACAGATATGTGTCGAATATGAGTTCGGCCTTAGCACAAGAACTGAACATGATATTTAAATTGACTATCCTGAAGACCAGACCACACCAATGTAACTAGTCACAACTCCTTGCAACAAAACAGTTTTAAGGCCAGTCCACACCAATGCAACTTGCAACTGCCATTGGGGATAATGAGTAGTTGCGTGTTGCAAGGAGTTGCATTGGTGTGAACTGGCCTTAAAAGCTAGAGGCTGACATGAATCTCACATCTCTTCATATAAGTGGCTTGCCTCCTAAATTACAGGACCTTCTCTGTCAACAGCCTTTCTTCCTCCCTGCTTCCATCTCCTGTGGATCATTTTTATGACGGATGCAATGTTCTTTATATTATGCTTCCTTTTGGTTCCATTATTCATTGCTATGCTGATGAAACCCAGCTTTATCTCCCCGTAAAACTCAATGACAAGTGTTCAGGGGTAAACGTCATAACTGCTTTGAGGACATCAGATGCTCGATGCCAAGTCTTCTTGAAGGTAAGATTGAGTTTATGCTATTTGCACCCCCCCACCCGACTCTGTCAGTCACGTCATCGATAACCTAGGAGCTCTGTCATCACAGTGTACGCGAAAGGTTACACCAATAATCTTGGTGTGACCTTTATTTGACAAACAAATACATTATTTAGTTTAGAACTATGCCAAGCCCTTTCTTTCATTTCACGACCTGCAAAAAATCATACATGCCTTTTTCTCCTCGTAGACTCTTGTACACAGCACCCTGTACACAGGTGTCAATCATTCATCCCTATCCTTCCTGCAGCTTGATGAAAATGCTCCACTCTGACTGGCACCAGAAGAAGAGAAGACTTCACTTCTGTGTTGTCTGGCTCCCCAGTTAGTTATTGTTTGTTCGCACAGCATTACATGGGCTGGCCTCTTTCTTAATATCTGACCTCTAGGTCACTCAGATCCTCCAGCCAAATGTATATAATATTGTTTGTTCCATTATCTCAGTTAAAGCATAAGCTTTGCCACTGCAGAGACAATGGAACAAATTGTGTTAGGTGTACACCTATACTGTTTTTGCCAAGAATGCGGGACCTAGTTTTTCTATCCACAACCCGCCTTTGCAGAACGAGGAAACTCGTCTTTGATGAATGTCATTTAATCCATTACTTAAAAATATTAAATATATATATGTTAGACAGCCTACATACGGATCCGACTTGCACACAGCTAATTTGTCCTTTTTCTGCTCAAAATGAGACAATCTAGGATGTTTAGGACCTTATCAAATCTGAAAACAAGCTAAGCTACTAGTGATGATGATGCTGCCGCCGGGCGATGCTCCTCACAGCAACAACAACAACAGATGTCCTGGTTAGTCAGGGTTTTTTTCTTTGTTTTTTTGACACTTTTTTCTAGCACTGGTGCCAACCCAGATTCGGCACAAACAAGGGATTAAATTAATTTAACTTTATCTCACTTTAGTCCCCCCCACACCTTTCCCCATACTGTGCATGTTTTTCCCTTTTTTACTTTCTTTATATGATGATTTCCTGTTTTTCATAGAAGTGTATATCTGTACGTCTTTAAATGTTCTGATGAGTTGAAAATGGAGGACAAGAACAAGTCTAGTGCTTTTCGGTTTTCTTCCTCAAAGTAGCAGTTTTTGAGTGGTGCAACCACTCCTACAATCAGCAATGTCCATGTACCTACCATGTGTGTACCTGTGCACATGAGCCTGAGTATGTTACTGATTTATACCAGTAGGGGGCGGCAGAAACAGAGGGAGGGGTAGTGCTGTGTAATGAGAGAGAGAGAGAGAGAGAGAGAGAGAGAGGGGGGGGGGGGGGGGGGAGAGAGAGGGGGGGGGGGGGAATTGCACCACTCAGTTCACACGTGTGTGATTTTTGAATTGACTTGTGCTTTCGTTTGAAATGTACCCATTCTACATACTGTGAAATAAAAATGTCCGTCAATCAATCAATCAATCAATCAATCAATCAATCAATCAAACCTGAGGGCCCTGTTTGCAATAGTATAGAAATACAGCAAGTAAAAGTACTGTAATCAAAAATGTCTTTAGTAAAAGTACAAACAAAGTGCAATGAATTGGGCTTTATTGGTTAAAGTATGTTTTGTATTATTAATCTAAATCAGCAAAATAATTGATATGTAGTGGAGTATATTGTATAAAGTATTGAAACATGGAAATATTAAATTAAAGTAAAAGTAGCACAACATTGTAATTGTACTTGCTTAGGTACTTTGCACGCACACACAGGTGTGGGCACGCCATGCACCACCTAACTGGCCCTACAACCAGTAAGACGTGCAAACGCGGGAAGCGAACGCAGCTGAGACCCTGCAGATCATGTATGTCTGTCTGTGTGTCTGTCCCGCTCTTACTGTATATGTGGACCTGGCCCCTTTTGTGCCCATATATGGAGCTGAGTGATTGCTGATGCAACACAGTCCATATTTGGACGTATAGCGGGACAGACACACACACAGACAGACACACAGACAGACATGATCTGCTAGGTCTCATAGTAAGTGCTCACTGCGTTCGCAATCACTGCGTTCGCAACAATACAAACTCGATCTCACCCGAACACGGTGACATAACATGGACTGGCAATTCCGCACATATACATGTACAGTACACGCCTAGAAAAACCCAAAATACGTACATATTCCACTACTGCTGTTTTGACTTTCATCCCATTATCTCATTTGTTGCAAATTTGAGCTCCTCACAACATTATGTATGATTCTGTGCCTTAAATCGGGTCGCAACTCGGGACAGGGCTGAGTCGGAAAACAATCGCAACGTTCGCCATGGCCGTACTGTACCTGTGAATAAACATTTCAATCAATCAACCAACCAAGCATCCCATCCCTCCCCTGGGTCCTACCTGGTGTTGGTCATCTCCTCCTGCCCTCCTCCTCCCAGTCCTCCCTGGCTCTTCTCCAGGCCCAGCTTGGTGAAGATGCCCACCAGCACCATGACGGCGGCCACGCCGCAGATGATGTAGACGATCATGTGCGTGCGGTCGCGGTCGGGCTCCTCGTGCCCTCCGTGACGCTTGCCCGTGACGCTTGCCCAGACGGGCGTGTCGTAGTTGGAGCAGGAGGTCTGGTCCAGGCTGTGCACACGGAACTGGCAGCAGAAGCGGTAGTAGCAGGAGCCGCAGAAGAACATGTAGACGCCGGCGTTGCAGTTGAACGGCGGGTCCCACTGGCCCATCACGTCGTAGTAGCCCCAGCAGCGGGAGCCGATGGACGGCACCGACGTCTCCTCGCTGGGCTCCGCCGCCGCCGCGGGCGAGACGGGCGTCTCCAGCACGCCGGCCTGCGGCGAGCCCGAGCCCGAGGAGGGGGACGGCGACGTCCGGTTGTTTGCGTCGGCGGCTGTCGTCGTGGTGGTGGTCGTCGTGGGAGGTTGTTCCTGGGCGTACGCCCCCCAGCACCCCGACCCCGAACTACTAGTCCTCCATCCTCCCAGAGACGTGAGGACGCCCAGGAGGACGATCCAGAGGGACAGGCTCCGGAGGTGGCCTCCGGAGGTGGCCATCTTGGTTTTAATATAATTCATTGAGCTGGGAGGGTTTTATATTTCCAATATCTGGCCCGGGGACCGCCTCGGGATCTCCTCAGAGAATGGATTTATCTAATGTTGCTCTGGAGAGGGAAGTCCTCCGGAGCTCACGGGTGGAGCTGTTTCCCCCTGCGACCTTTGGGAATAGGTTTTGCCCCCGCGACCTTTGGGAATAGGTTTACGTTGACGCGTCACAACGGGATTATCAAAGTTACTGACGGGCCCAAAAATGAAAGGTCCCTGGTTTGAGAAAGGAACCAAAAAATCCCCCAAAAAATTAATAAATATAAATATAAGCCTCTAGTTTGTTCTCCAGGTCTCCAGGACTTCACACAGGCGGTGAGAGAGAGGCCAAGTCCAGGATCCGAAGAGAAGTATGGCTTTCAGGTTAGCCTATATTCACGGCAGGAAACACCTGGAAGAGAAAGAAAAAGAGCATTCAGTCAGCATTGTGGGAGTTGGTATAGAGTACACAGAATACCACTAATTTATTACAGGATGCTCTATAAAGAGCATTCAGTTAGCATTGTGGGAGTTGGTAGAGTACACAGAATACCACTAATTTATTACAGGATGCTCTATAAAGAGCATTCAGTTAGCATTGTGGGAGTTGGTAGAGTACACAGAATACCACTAATCATTACAGGATGCTCTATAAAGAGCATTCAGTTAGCATTGTGGGAGTTGGTAGAGTACACAGAATACCACTAATCAATACAGGATGCTCTATAAAGAGCATTCAGTTAGCATTGTGGGAGTTGGTAGAGTACACAGAATACCACTAATCAATACAGGATGCTCTATAAAGAGCATTCAGTTAGCATTGTGGGAGTTGGTAGAGTACACAGAATACCACTAATCAATACAGGATGCTCTATAAAGAGCATTCAGTTAGCATTGTGGGAGTTGGTATAGAGTACACAGAATACCACGAGTAAGACGCGCAAACGCGGGAAGCGAACGCAGCTCATACATATTTTGGGTTTTGGACGTATAGCTGCTTTGGGGACTTATGGTGCCCCTTTTGTGCCCATATATGGAGCTGAGTGGACCTGGCCCCTTTTGTGCCCATATATGGAGCTGAGTGATTGCTGATGCAACACACTCCATATTTGGATAGCGGGACAGACAGACAGACAGACAGACAGACAGACAGACAGACAGACAGACAGACAGACAGACAGACAGACAGACAGACATGATCTGCTAGGTCTCATAGTAAGTGCTCACTGCGTTCGCAACCAGTAAGACGCGCAAACGCGGGAAGCGAACGCAGCTCGTACATATTTAAGTTAAGTTAAGTTTTTAACTCAGCCATAACCATATAAGGAGTCCCCAAAGCAGCTCCATATATGGGCACAAGTTGGACCACGCCATCACACTCATGTCGCCATGACTCAGCCATAACCATATAAGGAGTCCCCAAAGCAGCTCCATATATGGGCACAAAAGCGTGACACACGGACAGACAGACAGACAGACATGATCTGCTAGGTCTCATAGTAAGTGCTCACTGCGTTCGCAATGACCTCCAGTTGCCACTTTTCTGTTGCTGTTACGTGTTACAACCTCCCATGTACACACTGTACTACACTACAATTGCAACGTGGAAGGTATGCTGCATCATGCAGTGCAGACATTTATATTTATTTATTCATGCATACTGTAGCAATGTGGTACAGTATGCGATACTACCCTTTGTACACAATGCAACAAGTGCAATGATTCATATTTATTTATCTACCCACGTTGTCCATATCAGCATCTATTTTCTTATCGTATAGTTTATATCTTTTATCTTCTCTCTATCATTATCTTTACATTTATATTTTGAGAACTTACTCTGTAAATTATGTCTTAATAATTCAGTGCAATGCACCAACCCTCATACCTCACACATCCCCATACCTGGTACTAAATCTAGAGCAATACAATATCGCTGTCAAGAATGTGCTTCTGCTTCATAAAGCATAAAAACACAAAAAGCTAATTTGCTATTTTAAAGTCTCAAATCTTGTGGAAGTTTGTTCCAAATATGATTTGATTTCATTTGATTTTAAAGCACAGCAACTCAAAGGAGTATCATGACAGAGAATCCCAGAGGATAGTACTTAAAAGCATTACTTTAAACACTTATTTCTAAAGTGATCCTTGATAGAAGAAAACAATACATTGAAATAAGTGAATCGATAGAACCAATATAAACCTTCTAACTCTCTCCCTTATGAACTCTCTCCACAAAGCCATCCACAATTTTTGTATTTAAAATTCCCTTAATTTGGACAGTATAGCAAAAGGAGCTTCTTGCTACTTTACCTTTAGCGTTGACAGGGGGATAGTACACAGACACTGAAGAATAAGGTCACAGAGAGCAATCATTTTCCCATCACTTGTTATTAATGTTTGGCCCAGTGACATATTTCTGATACAGGCTCATGAAAAGTTGTAAAATACAAAGACAATGTTCCATAGTGTGAGGTGAACTGACATTTCTGTAGCTGCAGCATCAACTGAGTGATATGTAGACATCTTGAACAATGCCTACAACACCAATGATGTGTTAATGTGAGCGTTAGTTTAAAAAAATAAGCTTACTCTGGTGGGAGAAATGCTGTGACACTGAAAGCATGCGTCACTGACGCGTACACATACATACTGTATGGACATACGTACACACACATGCACGCATGCACACACACACACACACACACACACACACACACACACACACACACACACACACACACACACACACACACACAGGGAGTACTATGAGTAAGACGCCTAAGGGCGAGAAGCGACGCATGTGCACGCATCTGCCTCGTTGACGGCAGACTGCTGGGCGAGTGGTGCCGCTTTGGCATGGGGGATCAGACCAACATGGAATTAATTCTGTACTGGCCATATAAGGAGCATGTCTGATAAGGTCAGATCAACATATGGAATGTCAGAACAGGTCAGCTCCATATATGGAGATCTAAGGGTGGTAGCGGGGACATTCTCTTGAGTGTACAGGGTTGTAATTTTCGGGCCTGTTGAGAACTAACTAATAACTTTGGGGCAGGCCCGTCTAGAGTTTGAATGGACAGGTATCAGTCAAAAGGGAGACACCGAAGAGGAAGGATGTTTGGGGAATGTTCAACATATGGAATGTCAGAACCTGTTCTGACATATTTACACCTGTATAAAGGTGCATGAGCATAGCAGCCACTGTGTACTGTGCATACTTAGGTGCTAGGGCTGGGTATGTAGCATGGCATGGTACAATAATATTATGGTATGTAGCACGGAATGTACATTATTATTGTATGTAGTATGGCATAATGCAGTATGTAGCATTGCATATAGCATGGTATGGCATGCATGGTATGTAGCACTAGCATGGGATGTAGTATGGCATGGTATGTAGCATGGGATGTAGCATGGCATGGTCAAATATGTAGCATGATATGTAGCAGTGCATGGGGGAATTGCTTTCCCTCATCATTTTAAGTCTATGACACACTGAAAGTGTCACTGATGAGCATCACAAGAGGAAAAAATGAATGTTACCTTTCTGCCTTGCTCCAAAGCAGAAAGCTCAGTAAAGAATGTGACTCATTCAGTGATGTGCTATAAGAATAATGCTGCAGCTTGACTTTGGACATCTCAGAGCAGTGGCTTAATTTTATTTAGATTATGAATTCCATCAAAACACCCCAGAAGAAACAATTCCCCTCCAGAAACACACTTGGGTCTGCATGAAAATAACATCAAACATCAAAGCAGCCATTAAACCTTTGCCCACACAATTTCAGTTTTTGTTTTAAATTCACCTGTTTGGATGTCATTTATTTTACTACAGCAAGAGCATGGTGGCTATATATATGGCATAATTTAAAACCAATGAAATAACCAAACCTAAAGTCAATACTCAATTCTAGGGTGACAGTAAAGCCAGTAACGAATCTCATCATCTCATCAGAGAGTAGACATGCATTGACTCGAGTCCTGATCCAGAGGAAAGACCGTCACTGAAACGACTTTCATGTGATAGAGGACGCCGCTCGGTGAACGCTAAAACACCGTCTAAATCTTGCGAAGAAGACGACACACAAACCGGTATGGTGTGACAAAGAACAACTTTTCGTGACCGTTTGAAGGAAGTGAGTTGGACATCAATGAAGCGCTATTGGTTACAATTACAATTTAGGCATTTAGCAGACGCTCTTAATCCAGAGCGATTTACATTAAGCATACATGGTGATGGTACATGGTTTAGCCTGGTGATGAAATTATACGTCATGAATACATGAACTGAACATCCAAGAATTTCGCCTAATTATAAAATGAACAAAATAATTCTGACGCTCCTAGGACTGTACATTAGTAGCCTATTATGAGAGACGTTTGAGTTTTGAATCATATCTTGTGGATAATATTGAGTGGTCAGATGTGTTTTTCAAAATGGTTGCATATTGCATTTTTAATATTTAGTTGCTCGTTGTACATACATCGTAAGAGGCCTCACATTAACAATAAGTTGGTAGGCTACTTGTGTCCCTTTGTCTTAATGCAGATTTAATGACAACCTTTGAAGAGAGGCGCAGACTTAAAAAAAGCATTATATGAAGCATTATATGAGTACCTATGATGAACCCAAATGTTTTTTACATTGTGCTCATTTTTCCAAATGTTTATATATTCATTGCTTTATCTAGCCGAGTCCCCTAAACCCCCAAACCCCCCCCCCCCCCCCCCCCTCCTCAATGACTCAACTTCTGGGACTTTTATACGTATGTGACAAAGAACTCAGATATTTTGCCATAATTCATGTATTTAAGGACTTTGTCGTCTATTATTTAATGGCTGTCTGAACTGCTGAATATTATTGCCACTAAAGCGCTGGAATTCCATGGATAATCTTAATTAAATACATTTTAATGGGGACATGTCAAATAACATCTATCTGCAATAGCCTGCATGTGTCCACACACAGAAATATCCACAAAAGGTCATGAATCCACACCCATCACTAACATACTTTGTGCAGAGGGAGGGCATACATGTAAAGATATTTGAAACTCACATCACGGCGCACAATAGCATACTGCATTCAGAAAAGGCAGCAGACGATACCGCCCGTCTCAGAAGATGATTTCCAATTTCCATCAGCCAAGTATGAAATCACTGTGCTGCCAATATTGCCTGCCAAGTTGTAGAGACGGAGACACACTACGAGTAAATCTATTGTTTGTAGTACAACGAATGAAACCATCACCTCCCTGTATAGCTTAATCACAGAGATTAATTTAGAAGCTGATACTGGAGAGGCCACAGTTAGGAGAGAGTGATGCGCGAGAGGAAAACAGGCATCAAAGTCGGTAGTGGTTGAAGTAATTCCCTATGCATGAGTTTAGCAATACGAGTCGGCGTGAAGTTAAGTAGAACAGCTAGTGTTTCGCTATTCAAACTCAGCCGAACAAATGAGGTAAACAGAGGATGTCAGTCCTTTTTAAATATTATGACTGCCTCCATGGCATGAGTGAAAGCTAATATTTCATACTTGTCAAATTATTTAGAGCGATGATGAGGAATTCTTGGTGATGAGGGAGTAATGCTGAAGTACAGTTAAGGACTAACGGAATAGGACATCTAAGCTGAGCACAATGTGGATACGTACTATTCATAAATAGGGCATCATCAATGATGAATTAACTGGAGCATAGTTATTGAGGAGAGTCATTCAAAGACTATTTTTTGTGTGTCCTACTGTGAGTGAGAGAAATAGAGAAGAGCTAAAGAGATGGTGAGGCAAAGACAGAATGACAGACAGCCAGGGGAAGAAAGAGATGGATATGGAGAAGGATGGGAAGGGAAAGTGAGAGCCTGCGTGTATGCAACCTTCTGCTAAGATTTGGCAATGGACGATTCACCTCATCCACTCCCATCTAGTTACTGTGACACTCCAGCCCATTAAATAGAATAGATTATTGATTTTGCTCTCTTCGCTTGCTCTGAGATTTTCCATCAGCGTGCAGTAGGAATAGTGCTGAAGAAAAGCACTAGTCATTAGTTGTACTGCCACACAATGATACATCAGTTATACAGATGTGTGAATCTGCATATGTGTGCCTTCATGCGTGCATGTGACAGCGAGCGAGACAGCAGTGAGGGTGCATGTAAGACATTGTCAAAACAACACTGAACATACAATTCATGTAGATGAGAGTTATTAATTAACGGAGCATACAGGCATTCTGGCACGTTTAGTCCATAGACTACCATACAACTTTCCATACTGTGGTTTGTTAGAAGCAACTGGATTCCATTACATTCTAAATCTTTATGTGTGTCTGTGTCAGAACGAATCCCACAAACTGCTGGACCAATCATCCCCAAACGTTGTATGTATGCTGCCAGTAAGCCACAGAAGCCAGTCAAGCAACATATTTAAAAGGTAGGGTAAGTGATTTTCTTTGGTTAGAAATAGCTCTATAGGCCTGGGCCATGGCTCAGTGGTCCAGGCACCTTGGCTGGCAATCCAGTCTGGCAGTGTGCCGCGGGTTCGACTCCCGATCCCAACGTCCTTTACTGCATGTCTTCCCCCCATTTCTTGTCAGCCTATTTTCCCTTCATTGTCAACGGTGTTTACAAAATATTGAACTAAAGACAAACATTAAACCTGTGTATAGTTTGTATAGTGTCCAGGTTTCAATGTTGTCTACTAATTTATTTGTGTAGTAAGCTACATAGTTTGTAAATTATAATAAGTGTTTGCTATAATATAATAATGTGTTTGCTGATTCAGCCCCAATAACCAATATCTAATGGCCAATATCTAACAGCAATTTTAAACTTGAAAGACTGATGAACAGGGAGCTTTGCAACTTAAGGCCCCCTATCTGTCAACAGCCATATGCTGTAGTCTATGGTGTGGTATCTATAATATATGACTCCAAATTTGGGCAAAGTTTTTGTGCAATCACAGCCCCATTGATTTCTATTATAAAGATTAAAGGGGTAAGTGATATATTCTTTGGTTAAAAAAAAGTATTTTTGTTAAAATGTTAAAGCACTATATTCTGATAGGAATCATTGCTATAGTGTTTGTTCTAACAGCCCCCTGTCTCTCCACCTCTTTAATAAAAAGAAAATAAATGTTCAGGTGGATTGCAAATATTCAGACAGTACCACCTTCATGCAAGGCACCAACCAGCACATCAGGAGCAATTTGGGGTTCAGTGTCTTGCTCAAGGACACTAAGGGCCGATTCATACTCCTATTTTAGAGCCGAATAAAAGTCGGTTCGGCGCTGTAGAGCCTACAATTTGACGTCATTTGAGGTTCGGGGGGGCGGGTACCATCCTAAAGTCGGCTCTTCGGTGCTACTGAAATTTTCTGACGAGCCGAAATCATTTCGGCACTACAGCGCCGAAACAGCGGTAAAATAGGAGTATGAATCGGCCGTAACTCTGGGGAAGCCCGGGTTCGAATTGGCAACCTTGTGGTTACCATCTGGCCACTCTACCCCTGAGCCACCGCTGCCCCAGCATAGCAATGTCTAAAAAAATGTCTTTCTCAGCTCAGTGTGTACTAATAAAAAGCACACATTATAATACCTGTGGAATGCCAATCTATGTTCGCAGTGATTGCCATGTCTTTGGAATTTTAAGTCGGCATTTATGAGGAAAGATAGATTCAGCAAAGAAATATTGCTGCCTGCCTGTTCCATTGTTAAATGAAATATGTTTGAGCGCCCTAGTACATCTGTCTGGTTTTCAATGTCAGAGAAAAATATATCACTATCCTTCCAATAACAATGTGCGATATCCCAGTATCTTTTCTTGTAGGGTTAGCCAATGCATCATCTGCTCACAGTTTCAACTGGACTCGCACAAAAGCACAATTTTCCGCATTCCTGAGGTGTGGAAATGTGAGGCATTTGCATGCTAGTGCAGACTGACATGGTATGATATTGGTAAGAAAAAGAAAATTGTGTGACTGTACAATAGCATATGACTTTTGGTGAAATTCCAATCCCTGTTTGGATGATATCTATGAGTTTGCAGCACACACTGAACAGGCAAGTATTCACAGCATGCCAGCAGTCGTGGGCTGGGGCTCATTGTTAATGGTTGTATTGTGTCTCTTCGCTCTCTCTCTCTCTCTCTCTCTCTCTCTCTCTCTCTCTCTCTCTCTGTCTGTCTCTCTCTCTCTCTCTGTGTCTCTATCTGTCTCTCTCTCTCTTTTTCTCTTCCAGCTAGTCTTGAGTGAGAAGCGATGTATGTATGGTGTAGTCACTAGTATGTTAATGTAATATAATTAGCATATATGCAGTGGTTGGAGGTGTATATATTTTTCCATTAAAATATTTCAACCCTGGTGTCGGGTAGAACACGATGTCAAAAAAGTGAATTGATGCAGATGGCACACCAGACCTGACACTAAATGGGCCGCCATCTTTATTGCTATTGCTAATGATTGACATCATTGCTATTGCCCCTCTCTGTTTGGACAGCGAGACAACTCACACATTGAACGCACCGATTGTAGCTTTAAACATTTTACACACACCAGTGACAGAATAAGTCGCAAAATCAAACCAAATGGGCAGAGTTATAAATAAATTAATAAATAAATAAATAATAATAAATAAATTTGATTTTGAATACTCTAAGTATTATGAAATGCCTGCACAAGTGCACATTACTGGTTGTGGGATAATGTAGAAGCATATGTGTCAGGAAAACACCCAGGAGCCCCCTGGGTGCCAAACGTGACACGGACACTGTTCAGGGGTCTGAACAGCAGACAATAAGTGTAGTTAGTGACTGTTACCATGGATGACAGTTACTTCAGAACCATGGACAGCAGCTGTAGTAATAGTTACTTCAGAACCATGGACAGCAGCTGTAGTAATAGTTACTTCAGAACCATGGACAGCAGCTATAGTAATAGTTACTTCAGAACCATGGACAGCAGCTATAATGTTACTTCAGAACCATGGACAGCAGCTGTAGTAATAGTTACTTCAGAACCATGGACAGCAGCTGTAGTAATAGTTACTTCAGAACCATGGACAGCAGCTATAGTAATAGTTACTTCAGAACCATGGACAGCAGCTATAATGTTACTTCAGAACCATGGACAGCAGCTGTAGTAATAGTTACTTCAGAACCATGGACAGCAGCTATAGTGTTACTTCAGAACCATGGACAGCAGCTATAGTGTTACTTCAGAACCATGGACAGCAGCTATAGTGTTACTTCAGAACCATGGACAGCAGCTGTAGTGTTACTTCAGAACCATGGACAGCAGCTATAGTGTTACTTCAGAACCATGGACAGCAGCTATAGTGTTACTTCAGAACCATGGACATGTGAAACATTGTGTCTGCATGTGTCATATTCATAGTTCATTACAGTCTACATCAGTTCAACTTGCACAGGCTGGATAATGAAGAGTATAATTTTTTTCCACCTTGCATGTAATGAACGTATAAAAGCCAGCCAACATAGTGCAGTCTCTTTAGTGTGCTTCTGTGCTTAGAGTAAAGCAACAGCCGTACAAACATAGCCAGGATGAAGCTGCTAGGTGTGCCAAAACAGTTTCACAGGGTGCAGAGGATGAACTGGGGATGTGTAGATAAGGAGAAGCTTAGAGGGGAAGCACTAAGCTTCTATAATATATTTAATATATTCTAAAATGTCGGCATGGTTTTACATAGATTTTCACATAGTTGCTCACCTAAATAGCCCAAGGGGATACTCAAATCCCATCCCGTGTGAAAAAGAAAGTTAAAAAAAAGTGAATATCTTCATGATTGATCATGGCAAACTTTGCAAGGAAAAACCATATGCAACCTTGCAACCTCGCAAGTAATATGTAAGAATCTCGCCCAAACTTTAAAACTTCCTGAGCAAAGAAAAGAACCATGTAGGAGCAGAAAACTGAACAGAAACACAGCTCACAAGCTTCAAAGAGGTGCATGCATGCGTGCCTGCTGTCAGTCAGTGCTCCATCATCCCTGTCTGTTTTATCAGTCAAGGCTGGGCTACGAGCTTGTAGATCTGCTATTTTTCAATAACTAAAGTGTAAAATAATGCTTAAAACACCAAAAGGGGTTCCCGCCCAGAATGGGTTAAAGGAGAATTCCGGATTAACAATTTTCTTACCTTAATCTGATGTTACCGGGATGACTGGAAACGACGATGGAGGGCTCGTCTGAGGACGACCTAGAGAGATATCCAAAGAGTAGTACAGGGGGAAAATTACATTACATAAATTACATAATTATGCTGTGATTGATACACCTGAGGCCCCAGCCGCCCCATACACACATATCAAACGCATGTTCTGTGTGGCAGTATACTGCCACATAATGGCTCCGTGGTGGAGTGAAAATTGTGCCCACATGTTGTGGGATTTGGAACTAGAGCTGTGCATATGGTTATGAAAATGAAAGCATGCTATAAAGTGTGTAATTTGTGGTCAGATAACTTTATTTTAAGAAATACAGTACACTATAAGTATATGAACCAGTTTTCAGGTTTTCCCCAGCTTTGAACTCTTAGTTTAAACTAACCCCCAAACTCTGCAAAAGGGTAGAAGTGGCATTTACTGTTAAATGGTCTGAATTTCTTTAGTGCCTTTGTCCAAAGCTTGTTAAATGTGTCCTCTGAGGGTGTAACATTTATCCACTTAGAGAGCAGCATTATGGTTTGTCACATGCTCACACTTTAGTGGAACTGGGTGACACTAATATAAAGCATTTAACATCCAAGCATTTAACATCCACATTTAATATTCTTCACCAACAGAGGTCTGCACCGTTTTTTTAAACATTAAAACAAAGAAACGGCTGACCTCAACCTGTCCTGTACAACCCTGCATGCATTCCCCACATCCATCTCTCCTTCTCTGACTTTTCATTCTCACATCTGTTGTGGAGATTGCCTTCGTACCGCCGTGACCCGAATCCTGTTCATTAACTTTCACTTTCCCTTTCCTTCGGTGCTGACTCCTCTCCCTTCACTGACTTGTCTGATAGGATTTGGTCCCCTCTACACTGATGCAATCTGGGCAGCTCAGCAGCTGCGATATACCCCCCCGCCCCACCGACAACAGTCCCACCATCTCACCCCCCACTCCTGTCCATCCTAAGGTAGAATACAGCACATTTCCACCCACAACATATTATATACCCTCGTTCACACACACATAAATTTGCACGCACGCAGGCACACAGCCCTTGTCGTGCACTCTAAGCGTCAGCACTCTGGTGCAATCCGCTGCTATTTTCATTAGACAGAGATGTGGAATTAAAGTATAGGGACAGTGGCTACTGGGCACATGTTGACATTGTCTGCTGCCCTATAGGTGCTCTAGGGAGGTTTGGGCTTAATGCTCTTAACGACTTTGACCCTGTCGTCCCAATTTTGAGCATGTCATTATAGGCAAACATTTTGGAAAGGTTTTTGAAAGGTGCAACACGTTCATGTGCTACTTTTGAAATATTTTTTAAAGAGTGTTGATCCCTGGGGATCTACAAAAATGTTGTGGCCAAGGACTCCTTGCTTAGCTGATAGAGAGAGATGAAGCAGGGATGCAGGGACCCTTACTACATGTTGTATAAAAAGTGTGTTTTATACATAGATTTGATAGATTATTCATATATTTCATACTGTAGATACCTTCATTGATTTGTTTGACAGCACAATATCATCAGTGTTGTGTAAATCAATGTTTCTTTTTATTTTTAAACATTACCTTTTCTATTTAATATGATTCATGTTAACGTGCATTTTAAGACCACTTAAATCTTAAACCATCAATACTAAACTAACAGGACCTTTAAAGGGGCTATGTGATATGTATCACCAATGCTATTTTCGGGGCATGACATTGGACCTTTAAGGTAGCTCTGTACTTGGTCTACTCTATTTTCCCCTCTCCACCAAATATCTTCGCCAAACCCTTCAAACAGGAAGATTGTGCACAACATGCACTGCAGCGTAACGTGTTTACAACTTAGCGGCTGTGAGTTTAAGTGGTCAGATGGTTGGGCTCTGAACACTTTCAAGATTTTCCTTTCACTAATGAAGAAAAGGTTGTGAACCACCATCCTAGTCCAACATTTGTAGAAATGCATCCACTATATGAAATCAGTGTCATGAAAGAAACAACCCCCCCCCCCCCTATTTGTTTATGGCTTATGGCTATTATCTCTCTATCCCACTGCCATATACAGGAGTAACAACTGACATACCTCCGATTTCACAGTGAAAATCTCCAGAGGAAAGCCTCTGGCCTGCCTTTGGCTTATAGTGGAACAGAGCGACAGCAGTACAGGTAAGTGTTATAGCCTGACTTCTAGCCCGTGGGCACTGCAGCCACAAGCCCAGCACTGATGCAACAATGCTGGCAATTCCCCTAGCAGGGGTGTAGCACACATCGATGGCAGTCTCTGTGGGCCTCTGTTTTACTTGAATCTTCACAATAATTACATATTATACATGCATAATAATAATAATAACAGCCAATGAATCAAGTTTTTCTTTCTCGCAATTCTCAATTTTATATTGTGTTTTCTCAGAGTGTTTTGTGAAAATATGACATGTTAATGTCAATTGTAGTAATGTATTGAGATTAAGGTATAAAGTTAACTGTGAGGCAAAAAATAAATCAGCCTTGTGAGTCAGAATCGGAATTGTGAGGGGAAAAAAGCCTCAGAAATGACAATTTGAAAAGATCATAAATCACATGAAAAGCATACATTTTGAAGAGAGAAAACTGTCAAACTTCATATCGTTTCTGTCCACTGAACCTTTTCTCTTTTTTTGCATGAATTAGTGCTATTGAACACCCTTTACATCTGTTTGTTTGTCTGAAAATATTGAACCAGTGGAAAGTAGTAAAAAGCGCATTGGTCGAAACTTCTTAACTCCATACTAACTCCACCACCTCTCCCCCTCTCATGCAAGACATTGACAATATATAAAGTCACAACACCAACTTTGATGAGGCAGTATTTCTTTGTTTTCAAAATAGGTTTTCTTAATTCCCTGAAAAATATATTTATTTAATTTCCTGAAAAGTTAGGTGGTTTCTTCCCAACAGCAGAGATACTATTACTATTATAGCCTATAGCCTATAGCTACAGTGTTACGTCAGAATTTGCCTTATTTGACAAGTATTTTCATTGTCAGATCAGTGAAGAGTTATCTACTCCAACTTTAACACACTAGTTTAATGAAACTCTAGTCTATATGTTTAGTTAAAATCTGTTCCCTTGAGCAAGGCCCTGAACCTCCAAAACTCGGCCAGTGGAGCTGTTCAGAGGTAAAACAGTATATAGAGCATAATTGTACTGAGCTTCGCTGAAAAGGAGCATTCTTGTTCAGCAAACCTTACCACGGTAAAAACATATAATACAGCCAACGCTGTATAACACAAAACTAGCTGTGTAAACTCATAAAGTACATAATACTAATTAAAACAAGCATTGCACAACAACCATTTAGCTAATCACAGCTAGGCTGACTATCCCTCTGGACGTAGGCAACTAGATTACTATTTATTAGTTTTGACCCTGAGAGGCTCAGGCCTCAGGCCCTTTGCCTTTAGATGCTACATTGCTCTGTTTTGTACTATATACAAATGTACTATACAATATCTGCAAGAATATATAGAATATAGAAGAAATACATTATATTGGATGTTTTAAACAATCATAAACACATACACTTCTATTAATTTTACCTTTTCTCTGAAATACATTATATTAGCGGTTTTCCAAACATCTTTAGCAGCAAGGTTAATTGGATAGGGTGTAGCCCTATGGTTAAGTTTGAGGGAGGGCTGTGGGAGCATATAGGGCTTAGGGTAATATGTTGTAGGTGCTACAGTATATGCATGCAAATATAAACATGGAGAATCAGACATATCTTGACATTAGTTTTTCTCAAAGTATTATTGGGCTGGTTACTAATACAAACATTTAAATCCCCCATGTATGCATATGGCAGCAGGCTTTTGGGAAAATACTGTAGACTCCTTTACAATGTACGTATAGCTGTTTATCTCAATGAGTGTCCCCCATTGATTAAATGTCACAGAATTAATGTGCCATTATTATGCTTATTCAAGTTGGAGCAAATAAGGAGACGGGACAGGGGGTTGGGGACGATAACAACTTTGTATTCAGATCCACAGTGATTGCTGTGCAGCACAATTTAGAGGTGCATACACTTGATGCAATCAATTTAACATTCTTGGGGCCTGGGTGCTTCTTCCATGGGTACATACAATCATTTCTAGGTGGGGAATCAATTATTTCAACTCAAATGCAAGGGGCGAGTATTACTGTAATATAATTGCTTCATTACTCATTCCACCCACATCTTCTGCCGTTGAGTACACTAGGTTGTGGTTTTGTAGATTTGGATGTTATTGCAGACTTTTCACCACACGTGTTGTGCATTTTATACTTTAATGTTCATTGCACCCTTTTTGTAGTGACACATATAAGTGACACATCTTCAACAAAAAACAAAAACGCCTTTCCACTTAAACCCTCTATTCTTGGTTAAATGGACCTGAGTTACAACTGTAATTGGACCATCTTTTTCCATCTACAGTACACTATACCAAAAGTAGACAATGTCTTTTTTTTTATTGTATTAATTGTATTACGTTTGGCGAATGTTCCCCCCAAAATTGGGATACTGGGGTTCAAGTGGTTAATGCAGTTTTAGAGTGGATGTGGTACATACTGTACTGTTTAAAGCATTAAAACATTATGAGGAGTTACAGATAAGTATCTCTTTGTTGTATTGTAGGTCTAGCGCAAGCAGATGTGTTATTCTTTTAATGTTAAATACTGTGACAGGACTCACAGTGCCCTGACAGGCTGACAAACGTTGAGGAAGCATGCTGATTTAATGATGATGATATCTAATTATTGTCACGTCAAGTGTCAAGATTTAGTTTAAAGTCTTCCAGATCATTTGTCAAACATGCAGAGCCTTTTACGGGCACATAGGAAAACATGGTGTCATTGTGAAAATAACCCCTCAAGCGTGAAGTGTGCTGTGTTTTAAAACGAAAGCGCAGAGGTGTCTTGATCTTAGTGCTGAATAGTCAGGGGAGCTGAACGCATGCTGGACCTGAATTTGACAATTATGGACCTGGTGTCATCACATTTCTGATGAATTGCTTTCCAAATATCCATAGAAGTCATTCCATAATAGTTTGATATTGAGAGACAAAAATAATTTGCCTTTCTGGTGGAATATAGAATGACACCCCTGGGAGTCTGGGAGATAGAGGAGAAGAGAACAAGCGAGTCACTTCAAATGACCAGGTCAAACGGATGACTCTGATAGATGACTCTATGTGCCTCAAGTAACAAAGAATCAGAGTAGTGAGTAGACCCTGGACACTGGAATGTACTGTATATAAATATAGGCATTTAACCATTTGTGACAGTCAGGGGTTTCTCAGCCCCTAGCCATCTGCCATACTGCCCAATGTATAATGCTGTGTGCCGAAAATAACAGATTTACAATCTCAAAGATCTGCCATTTTCGGCGTGCAATCCTCTTACAGCGTGTTCATGACTTCTGCCAATGTCAACAAACAACATTTGAGTGCTTAAAGTGGTGATATTATCTTCAGGAAATACAAATGACAGAAGGTCTGAAGAAGGGCTACGGCTCGAAACGTGACCACTTTAAGTAAAGAAATCTCGGAGCAGAAAATGGTGTGCGGATTGTTTCATTTATCCACAATATTTCTTTTTTAGCAAAAGGCAGATGCACACCTCAGAAGGCTAGTGTATTTATCCACAATACAAAAGACATATACATTTGATGGTTATACCTGACACAATGCACAAATAATGTGTTATTTATTATTATTTATCTAAGAGCCACTAACAGATCCCTGCAGCACTTCCATTCCTCTATTTCTAATGTGTTATTTATTGTTGCAAGATAACAATCAGACCACTCAACATGAATTAATACAATAAATCCCCATCGTTGTTGTTCACTTAATGCCCAAGGGCCCCAGAGTTTAATTACAAACTGATTGTAAATGTAAAAGTCAGTCTTGTTCTTTTTGTGCGTATCAGGCTTATTCTGGGGCCAAGATGTTAGAGAGAGAAAAGGTACAGTATAGAAAAGTATATATAGAAAAGTATAGAACCCTGGTCAACAAAGTCGCTATATATAGTGTTTATTTGATAGGTAGTGCAGACACTGCAGAGAAACAGGAAACATGTTCTTGCCAGCTGGGAATCAAAGCATGAGGCATGCATCCTAACCACTCGGCTATCGGGTCACCCCAGCCTGTGTTCTCTCATATAAGTTTCTAGCCTTTAAAACTTGACAGTGGTGACTGGCAAGTCATACTGTACTTCTTTCATAGTCCCTTGCCAAGCCAGAGTATACAGGAATAGTATACTGTATGTAATGAATTTCATAGCATGGAAAACAATAAGACTACCCTAAAATGTCATGATTGGCATAAGAAAAAAGGTTTTTCTGAGATCAACAACATATGGACTGTTGACTACCACTCTAGAACACAGTTGAATTGGTTAAAATGACAATTTTAATATGGTCTTACGTATATAGCATGTTATAGTAATCCTTTTGGGCTGCTGTCCGCCAAAGTTCTTTTGTCACTAAAAATGCTTTTCAACAGTACAAACAATATTACACAGCTATATGCCAGTAGTGTTCTAATAACTGAAGCTGAACAGCTTAATTAAAAGAGAATAGTTCCCCTTTTCTTTTCTGTCAGAAATGAACACATGGGAAATCTACACAAGCCCACAGTGCATACAGTACACTCTGTGAGTGATCAGTCAACACTGCATTACCATTGAACGCTAAAGACAGAGGATGACAATGTTCTGCATCTTTTTATGTGACCATGAAAAAAAGAAAGAAGTCCCATCAGGCATTTCTCATCATCTCTGCTTAACATGCAGGGAGTTCAGCTCTGCTTGTTAATTAAACAATTATGCAAATGAGCCAAACACAAGACAGGATAATTTAAAAAGCCAGCTCCTAGCAGGGGGTGACCTGTTCATTCATTTATCTATTTTATAATCAAAGTGTATGTGCCCACATTGACATCACATGCACAGGGGTAAGGGTATGCACCACATACAGCTGTACTGTACTGTGACAAGCTGTCATGGTGATGCTTGGAGAAAGTTTCTTGACTCCAATTTTGACTGATCGGTCCCTTGACACCTGTGATTGGAACAGTGGAGTAATTGCTCATGCTGGCAACAGAAATTGATTAAGAAAAAAAGAACAATCAATGCTCCATTGTGCTTTCTACATAAAACTTTATACTGTATCATGCCTCCAGGCTCCAGCACACATGATGAATTAGGCCATTTAGCGCACATTCATTTGTTAAAAGCACGAATGCACATATAGATAGAGCAGGATAGAGAAGCTTGCTATATCCATGGTTTTCTTTCTGCATATTGCATGCCCCTTTATTCTTCGTCAGTATGCTGGTTGTACCGATTCTGAAAGCCACCAATGGCAAACTGTAATGCAATTGAAATTACTTGCTCTTTAAAGATGAATAGCAGCGTGGACCGGAACCACCCCGCAATTATGGTGAATGGTAATAGTGAAGCACAATAAGAATATCTATATTGCTATAGTCCATAAACCCCCTCCGTATGCAGTGGCCATACAGTATATGTGGCAGATGTTCCCTGAAGCTGAAACAGCATGCGGCTCTGGCGGTTGGTCTATACTCCCTCTCATCACGTTGCCCCTCCCTCCCCTCCGTCCTCCCTGCTCATTGACAGTCGAGTCACATTGGAAACAATCTGCAGGCAATAATTGCCATACGAAAAAAAAAAAGAAAAAAAAAACCCAACAAAATAACAACCTGTTTATCTGGTCGGAACAGCAATCCCAATGAATACGTTCCATCATGGAGAGCGAGGGGAAATACAGGGAAGAATGAGACCTTGATATTCAAACAAAAGAATGAAATCAATTTGAACCAACTACATAATATCTGTAGTTTCCCTCACTAGCTTTTGCTTTTTGATGCTTTGGCTAAAAATTATGGTTATTGTGCTTTTGAGTGTGCAGGCTGTGTACTGCCTGTGTTTAAGAATTGTAGATTAACTTGGCACTGGCTTTATCAAAACCTGGGTAAACTGCCACATAATTGTGCACAGAGAGAGAGAGAGAGAGAGAGAGAGAGAGAGAGAGAGAGAGAGCTGCAACTGCATTTGCCATTTTTAGAGGCTCAACCTGCTGTCTTGATATGGAAGATGGGGCCTTTGTAGGTCTATAGACTATGGCTATAGGAGCAATTGTAATAGATGTTTTTGCTCATATCACATTTGTTTTTCATTCACCTTTTCTATTTGCCGATCTAATCAAACTCTAAGTTGTGAAATGTACGTATGAATCAAACAATTTAGTAGAAGGGGTTGTGTCTTTACAGGAAACCTTTTACCACGGCAAAACAGGCTGGTAGGTATCGAGAGTGGGAGCCAGGAGAGCCCTTTACATGAGGCAAAATTTAATTTTTGTGACATTTATTTCCCTCTCCAGTGCTGCATGAGTCTCATTTGGAGGTGCCGTGGGGCTTGTTGGATGCCATTGTGGGGTGATGTTGAGTCCATTACAAAAGACTTTCATTTTGCCTGTTGAGAAAATAACTGGCTTGTCAACACCACCATTGTGAATTGGTTTAAGGAGCAAGCCTCCATGGGTGGCTATAAAAGTACACTTTATCACCCTGGGGAGTCAGAGAGAATCACACTGTAGGACAAAAGTTCTTGGACAAAGATGGAGGAACGAGGAATGAGATGACATGGCACTACATAAAACAAACAGTTTTAATGGCTTAAGACTCACATTACACATTTTAATGTATGTATTAACGTTTCCCAAGCTTGTATTTTCATGAGGCATCTGAAACAGTCCAGGTGGCTTTGATGAGCCTGCAAGCTTTGCAAAGATGGTGATACAGTAGATAGAAGGACCCCTTGGCTTATCCCTAATCTTATTTAGCCATTTTTTACCATTTTGAAAAACCTTTTACAATTAAATAGCCGATCTACAAGCTCACAACGTGTCGATGTATATTGGCTAGTTGAACTATTTTAAAATGTTTAGTAGTACAACATGACAAATACCAGTACGTTTAGGGATGAGGAGTATAGGGTCAAAGTGTGTGATTCTATGTGTCCCCTAAAGTCTAAACTACAATGAAACTGTGGAGGTGCAAAGAAATGAGACTGGGCCATATTCAAGATGAATATTACTTTTCAATTCAATTTCCTTGTATTTTCTTGAATTCTTGAATGCCATTTATGAAGTATACAATCGTAGTACTGAAAATGCATGGATTGTGCTATACAGTACTTCCATAGTTTGAATTACAAACTTTTTAATTATGCCTTTTTGTATTCCATCCATGAAAAGCATTCACTAAACCCACTGTGCGGGAACAAAGTACACAGCTGTGCCACTTTGGCCACATTTCCCGTCATGGTCCCAAGAGATGGCACCTTGCTCAGTGGTATCATTAGACCGAGCTGCCGTGGAAGGGGCTAAGAGACAGTCCCACGGTCAGCCTACTGCTGTGGGAGCATCTGACTGCACGACACTGATGAATGTCAAGAGACCGAAGACCCACTGGCCATCTGGCAGGCCTCTGCATGCTGATGGGAGGGTGCCATCGATCTATGTCAATGTCTGCAGCGTTGGGAGCCTGAGATGTGGCGGCTGACCAGTGGAACACTGAGACCAGTGTCCACAGATGCCCCTTACAGTGGCTTTTGGCACAGAGTTTCCAGCAATAATTATTTATTTCTGAGCTCACAGCACATTCTGGCTGAGTATTAACTGTGTAACACTAAAATAAGGCCTCTGTGTTTGAGGGACGGTTGTCCTTAATAGACCATTTCAGAACTGATTAATGAGAATTCTAGGCCTAATGCCTCTACACACACAGTATAGCCAACCTGTCCTTCAAGACAAACTGTACAGTTGCTGTTTGCTTCGGAGCTATGTCGATAGTGACCCAGTAAATTGTTATACTAATGTTCAATAAATCACTAAACCTTCCTGATTAAATACTGACTGTTAATTTCATTAGTCTTGCATGGACCGTGCAGGGGTTAAATCAAACGATATAATGACAGCGCTGGTGGACTTAAAACATACACACTAAGATTATGGTAAAGGCTCTGTTCTGTTCTGTTCTGTTCTGTATTAAATGTCACTCTGTTACCATACCATCATTGGCCACACACAGGGAGAAAAGTGTCTCAGCATATTGCCACTCAGCAGGGGTGACTTGACTGGGAGAGGTATTCAGCAATTAAGGCTGCAAATGTATTTTGTTTAACCCTCCATCAATTTTGTCCTGTGAATCCCTGCTGTAATGACTTACTTCGTATGAGTTTGCCTTTGAGTTCTCAAAGTAATGAAGAGCTGGCTGAACCTGATTTATCTTTAATGGACAGCAAGCTGGAACATCTCATATTAAGATTTTCAGGAAAGGGACTGAAATTATAATACTGTCATTGACTCCCTGAATGTTGATATGGAGAGAATGATAATGAGGAAAATATACAGTTCCATGGACAGTACAGTATATGGACTGTCCTCTATGTAAATATTCAGGGACAAAGCATTTAAGCAAACCAGAACTGACCCTAGATTAGAGTTTAAGGTGCCTGAATGAGTCATTCATGCATGTGTCATATTCATCGCTGTCCGTCCGTCCGTCCGTCGCAGGTGCGCAAATATGCCCTTGCATTGTCAACGCAATAACCCCAGCAATAACATTGCATCACATCATATGCCCATATATGGAAGTACCCGTCCATATTTGTTGGATACTGAAACGTGCACATGCTGATTGGTGGTTGGCAACGTGAGAACATTTATTTTATTCATATCTCTCTACTATTATCTGTCCTTTGTTTCATTACTGGTTGTTGCTGCTACGACACCATGCATTTCCCAATTGGGATCAATAGAGGTTTATCTAATCTTATCTTTACCTGGACTAGTACACAATTAAGCCTATTCAAAGTGTCAGAAACATCGCCGTAGCTCCTTACTGCCTGCACCAATCACTCCCACTTTTCACACAGGCATTGACCATATGAATATGGAGGGCATAACGAAGCCTTTTTTTCGATTTGACACATTAATGATTATTAATGAATTTAGTCAATTACAAACGCACCCGGGTGCAGTACCCCCCACGGGGCAAATATCTCACGGGTAAGGGCTAGTTATTACAATAGAGCTTTATAAGTTTTATTTTAACCAAGAAATATCACCAGGCCAAATATAAACTTACGTTGTTACAGCATGAAAACTATTGTTTTAGGCCTCATTCACACGTATAAACACCAATCAAGCAAATGTTTGGTAGTTTTTTTGTTTTTTTAGGCCACCACAATGCTTTTCCAATGGGAGTCACATGGTTTGACCAAACATTTTTGTTTGATCGGGGGGGAGGGGCAGAACACCACCAGCAATCAAACAAACAAAGCATTGTGGTGGCCTAAAAAAACAAAAAAGAATATGACCAAACATTTGATTGATCGGTGTTTGATACGTGTGTATGAGGCCTTAGTCAGCTTCCATACACGAACGCTTGCCATTCAACAGTGACAACCACAATCACACAAGGACATCTGAAAGTAGCTGTAAAGCACTTTTCCTTCTTTTAAGAGTAATTACATACAAGGGTTAGAGGACAAATTCCAGGAAAAGCATTAGCAATTAGAAGTCCAGCAGCCGTCAAGGTATGTAATTATAGGCAATGCGTGTGATTAGGGAAAGAGGTTCAATAAATTACATTAACATACTTTTAAAACCACAAGGGAGAGTCTGCAAGGACCCTAAAAGAGGCGGAAGACAGAATGCACGTATCGATTTCACATCCCCCCAATGGAAATTTATGTGGTGGCCACTGAGCAATGAGAGCTATTCCAATGCTCAATTTGCCCACACAAACAGTTGAATCTCCACTTCGCACAGCCGGAGAGATCTCTACAGAATAGTCTACTCGACATTTGTTTTTATGTCACTGAAATAAAACAAACTCTTAAGCAGGAGTCTTGCCATTAGATCATGCCAAGTATTGTATTGGATGAAGCCAGTCACCTCCACTCACAGTCAGCCAGAAGAATTCTGAGGAATTGACTGCACATTTTGCACGTTGAATGGGGGACCGGAACGTTATGCTGTACCGTACCACCAGGTGGACTTCCTTAATGAGTCATTAATTTTGTTAAAACACAACCTGTGGACAAATGACTACTAATTGACGTGACAGGCCAATTACATCTAACTTAACTTCTACCGATTGTGAAGGGCGATTAAGTAAAATGCCTTCAAACTTTGCTTCAGGTTCCTCTGTTCCTTGATGTCAAGGAGGAAAGTGCTGGTGTGTGTCTGTGTTTGATTGTTTCTGTGTGTTCTGAACACAGTGTTTATCGCAAGGATGTCTGGCAGAGACTGAAACACAGCTGTTGGCTTTAATCGACTTTTTCGGATGAGAAAGATTTTCCAGTCCAGGGACACACACCTTCAAATCGGCTCAGAAGCTTGCTGGCAGGAGCGGGAGCCCCATTTCTATGGTCAAATGGCACCTTTCAACCCTTCCGCTCATCGGCTGGCTGAGAGAAGGAGCTAAGGGTCGTGCAGAAGGGGGGCTGGCAACGCCAGTGTGGCAGTCTTTTACGGTGGAGGAACCTAATTGCACACGGCATCTCCAAACCCCACAGAATTGGCAGCCGTCCACACCTTTTCCCTGAGCTGGCTTATAGGAGTGTGCCATGCTTGTATGCAAATAATGTTGGAGGCACAAAAGCCTTTCAAAACTTCCCCTGCAGAAAGCGAAGAAAGAGGGGCATTTCCTGTTTACAGATTACTTTATTTTCCTTTACCACCTCCCTAAAAACACTCCAACAAACTGGTTTTAAATAAAGACTATTTAATCCATTTGTCAAAGATTTGTCTCTACATAACCTACTGTAGATGGGAATGATTTCTGTGACATGAAAAGATACCATAATACCATGATACCCCCACAATTGTAAATATCACACTGTGGTCTATAGGAGCGAGTGCAGAGTGCTAATTACTTCACAAGGATAAGGTTAAAACTGTTAGCACGACTTGACTTTTATAGAATAATAAGGTCATTTTCATTGTCCTTCTCGTGTCGTCTATTTGCCACCTATATCACCCCTTGTTGTCCATCTTCTAGCTGTCTCGCACACGAGCCCTGGTGCTTCTGTTAACTGCTTTGAATAGCACTTTAAGTGGCGTGTCAGAGCCCATAGCAAAATGGTTGCATTCCTCAAGCAGGAAATCACACAGCACATGACATCATTAAGTGGATGAGACCCTCAAGGTGACGTGGGCAGTCTCCATGATAGTCCCTTGCACCATCAATTCTTCTTATGGCACCACTTACCTCCCAATGGCCCCGTAATCTATTTTTAATATTTGCCAGTTAAGTGTACACCTACTACTGATATTCTTAAAGCAAAATCTTACCATTACACTATGAAGGAATCCAAACATTTTTCATAAATGATATACATATTTTAAATGATATTCATAAAAAAAAAGAAATGCTTTTTTTTAAATAAGGTTTGACGTTTATGTGAAAATGGAGTTAAGATATTGGTGTGTAGTATGTTAGCGTACAAAATAAATAGTATGGACAAAGACCTGTGTTTGTCGGTGCTGAGTTGCTGACCATATGGTTCGCTTTTGGTCACAGGGAGGTGACTTTTCAATGTCATCACAAGGAAGACAGGAAGTGGGAGCAGCTTTTACGAGGTTAGCCACCACTGACTGAACTAATGTAATTTGTACAGTTTTTAAATGCATTACCTTGGGCTAGCTATTCAATGAGACGTCATGCAATATACATGTACGGTCTACTCTTGGCGGAGCCATAGACACAAAACTAAATGGAGAAGTTGTTTTCATGGATGTCAGTTACGTAAGGCAATGTAATAGCATACTGTACAACATCTTTTTTTCTACTTTTTTACCCCTCCCTCCCCCCAGAGTTCCCGCTCTGAAAGAGCCACAACCCCGGTATCTTGTACCATTAACAATGAAATAAAAGGCACATACAAATATACATATTCAAAAATAGAAGAAATTTATCAAATATTGAATGCCTAACCTTTTTAATGGGAAATATTGATTTGCCATTAAAAAAGTGAATTTCCCAAAGTTAACCTTGACCTAAACCTCTACCTAGTGGTTTAATTTGCCTAAACATAACCTATTCTTACTAGCTGCACAGAAAGCTAACATAATCACATATTTTCCATTAATGATGCAATGCCTAGTTGGACGCAAAACCAAAGAAACAGCCTCATTCATAGTCACAAAAGTGATAAATTAAACTGCCAGCAAATCAAAGTTTTTTGGTATTTTCTTATTGCAAAAGTTGTGTTCGAGTTACCGGAAATGTCTACATGACCAAGTTCATAAGCAGCCTAATAGTGAGTGTGAAATGAAGCAGAGGATATGATGCTGTTCACAGCTCAGTGCTCGCCAACTTTGCCTCTATTCTCCCTCTAATCAACAATCCCAGCTGAGTGCAGGTGGCATAATTATTAATCGTCTCAGACGAGCCTAGGATGATTGATGAGAACCACATCCTAATCAATGTAGTGTGCATGATAAGTGTTTACTGTGGAGATTATGGCGTCAGTACCATGAGTGGAGTGACTTCTAACCTCTCCTTATGCCACCCATGCTGCACCGCCGTCTCATCAACACTTACTGTCGAGCTGTTCTTCAATCAGGGATTATGTCGCACTGATGAGATCAGATTGCCAATGAATTCCAATAATTTTTACTTAATTATGCATACAAGTTTTTAGGTCTGAGGCTCTTCAAAAGCCAGTGATACCTGTATATCAGAGTAAAAGCGAAATCCCCCCTCCATGGATTTGGTGCAGGATTTAAATTTAAATTTTATTCTGGATGTCTGCAAGGAAATGTAGGGCGATGGCACGGCATTGCGCTCATGTGGTGATACTGTTCATCACTTACCAGCATTTTGAGTCCAAAGTTTTTAATTGACAATTTGTGTGATTTTGTTTTGGACTGATAATAACAAAACCTTCTGTTACATTTTGTTTGCCGAAGTTGATGTCCAAATTCCGCCTGAATGTTGCCTTGCTTTGATGTTCATCAAAATCTTGGCATTAACAGACCTCAGTAATTAAAACTAAATCCGGATCCAACACCACAAGTTGAGGTACAGTATGCAAAGGGAAGTCTGATGTCCCTAGCCAAGGGCTCAGGGCGGAGACCCACAAACCATGTGCAAGCACTGGCTCAGAATGCAAATACCTTTCATAAAACAGAAAATAAAACATATAATAATAATTCGCCATGGCCCAATTGTGACTGCATGACTCTTTGAGTCTAGGAGAGGAAGATAGATATTTTTTTAGGGAGAACGTGTCAGTACTGTATAAGCCTCTGTCAATCACTCCCTAGGGAGAATGTTTGGATGGAAAGAGGGAAGAGACTGAGAGACTGGCATACCACCAGCCTTCTCTTTGCTTCTGCCAAAGCGCTCATGCCAACAGGACAAGAATACAATTATAGCCATCAGACTAAGCTGTCATAATTAAGACGCAGTGGCTAAAAATGAGATTGGCTTGGTACACATTGTGTAAATGTACAGGTTAATTGGTGACGACTCAATTCATTCTAAGGGATGAAATAATGAATATGAAAGAGAACTGTCAGAAATCCATAGCTCCATATTCTGGAACAGACCATTATTTTAAAATGAATTCCTTTTATTCTTATACTCCAATAATTGCCTATGTCCAGCTTTTGTAACCCAAACACAAACATTAAATGCCATTGACAATGAATGGACCATTTTGAGTGTTAGTGTAAAGGTGAGGACGCAAATTCCGATTGGCCGGAATGAGATGATGTATGATGATCTACGATGATAAGAGCGCCCATCACTTCACCTGGGTGCTTTTTATTGATAGACCTGATGCAACATATTGTTTCATATATTCACAATAAAACAGTAAATGTTGTAACAAGACCACCTGCCCGATAACACAGTGAGAACAGATTACAGGCAATCCTTAGATGGCAGTGTTCAACCACAACAGAGAAACAACAGGGTTTGCCTGAGAACAGCAGCAATAGTACACTCAAAGGTCAAATGAAACACCCCCCCCCCCCCCCTATAAGATCCCTATGCAAATATTAATGTATCAGTAAGATGGGGAGGATTAATCTCTAAGAGGACAGAGTTAATGTGTGGATATTTACAAAAGATGTGACTCTCCAAATGAATGGGAAGAGGGAGAAAGCACTCAAATGCAAATCTTGCCTTCTAATTCAGCAGCACATCATAATGACATATTGCTCTGTTTATTTGCATTCATGGTTGCGATGCGAGTAGAAATTATTGATGGGTTTTTCTGTGTATGCTGTAATGCCGAAAAACTGAATTATACTATTATTATTTCAATCTCACATTACCAATGGTGTTTAAGTATATGACAAAATGTACATTCATAGTAGACGGAAGCTTTGTCATCTAATGGATTAGTTATACTGTACATCTCCGTTATCAGTGTTCAAGTAAACTAAACACGACGAAAGTGCAATCCATTTGCAGCAGGTTGACTGTGCTTGACAAAGCAACACTGCAATGGAGTATAAATAAAGCATTTAATGTTTTATCATACAGTGGGGAAAACCCTAATGCAGGCCTTCTCTCGGCTCACTTTTGCACAATAAGGAGTTGACTCCCTCGCTTACATGCTTCGCTGCAGGACCTATACCTAATGGGTTCTGATCCACCACTAATGCAAGGTACGGCAGGTTGAATTCCCTGGCCCGATGACTCTGTCAGTTTGAGATGAAATTGACTTCCTGTTTTTAATGCTTTCCCTGAGTGGAGTTTGCAGGGAAGGTGGGGAGGTGTAATAAGACACCGCTGGAGCTTGTCCTATCAGATGCATGCTGGGAGATGCCCCCTCACGCAGTCTAGGGCAGTGACTCTATCCTGTCAAGGGCTCTGAATCACCAAAGGAGGGCTTGATAAACGCCTAAAGTCCCCCCCTCCCCTTCCATTCCACTACTCCCAGAAGAATTTGCCTGAATCCAAATGACGATTGCCTGCAACCTCATAGTTGAACATACTGTACATGTAGTCCTGAGTGTGACCAAATAGATTTGACTCAGTTTGGTTAATACATTTGCACTTGCAGTTACAAATGGATTTTTTTGGTTTATTAACGTTAGTTTGTTCCATGCAAGCTTGAAAAAAGTCTGACAATGCTATTCTGAAAATAAATCACCTACTGTACAGCATCAGAACAGATGCCCTTGCATCTTATGGTCCACTTATCAATGATTGATACATTTCACTTATCAATGTGTGTCTCTCAGGATGAAAAAGCATATGGCTTGAGAGGAACATGCTGACCCAGTAAATAGAATCTCCATTTAATTATGCGTCACAACTCTTCATATAATAGTTAGCATAAATAACTCAATCAGCTTGGTGCACCAACCGGGTAATTCCACAATCTTTTCTCTGATAGTAATTTCTTTAGAGTCTTGGCATAAGAAGAAGTGTCAAAATAATTGAATAAGGGCATCACATCTGCCATGGCCCTGTACACTTGTCTCTGCTTTTGTGGCAGTAGTTTGGCTTCCGCATCTCCCAGCTGGCAGCCTGTAGGAGGTATTGAACCAACAGCATTCCAGTGTAAATATGTATTTTCTGTTTTCTGAGTGTATGTTGTCCATATATAGGTCATAATAGGATAGTGAGCCAAGATCTCTAGAGCATATCATGATGGGGGGGGGGGGGGGGGGGGGCTTGTTCTGACCTGCTCGCCACTCCAGGACCATTTTATAATGGAGAATTATTAGAATCTGATGAATGTTCTGACAAGAGCATTTGTAAAATTGTAGTAGTTTGCTCACTATGAGGTGTAAAGAAAAGCTAAGTACGCATAAAATAAGACCTATTTGACAAATTAAGCAGTTGTTGTAAGAGGCCAAATATACAAAGGCTACTGCAGTGAGATTAGAAATGTACTGTAGCTGACTTAACTTGACCTTAATTCCTCCTACTGTAGATCTTGTCATCCACTGAAAATCTTTCACCTCAATCAACCCATTTAGATAATAGCCCCGTTGGTAGCTCATATTGTAATAAACAATAATTTAAATATTGAATAATAACATACCATATGTCACCCATAACCTCGTGATGACTTTATGGGTATTCAATACTAATGGGACTCATATCATCTGAGAACAAAAGTAGTTACCCTACTGCCTGCCTTATTATTCTTCTTTAAAGTGCCTTTCCTCCTGGCAATAGCATACCTCCAATACTCCCTTATTAACTATTCATAACCTGAAAGTGATTACTGTGCTGTTGCACTATACTACTAGGAAAACACACAGCTGAATATCAGTTCAATCTCAATACCATTTAATGTAAGACATGCTGTAGAACTGGACGCCACCTCTGTATTGTTTCAATCCCTCTTTAACAGCTAGGGCCTCTGAGCCTCTCTCAGAGCCCAATTAAATGAACCCACACAGCACAGATCCGGAGTTTGACATATGTGAATTATTGAAGGTGCACAAATATGAATTACTGTTATTTAACAAGGTGTGAAAACATGAATTATGAGTATAATCTTAGTTTTTTCACCCTGTGCAGTGGTTTCCAAGAGAGCATTTAAAGGTGACAGACTCAAATAAATAAAATATGTTTCTTGAACGGAAAGGGAGATGCTTTGTAATGACTTGAAATAGACATCAACAGATTGGATCTCAAACTATGAACTCCACGTTAGGAAATTATTTTGGGCTTTGATAAACAACTATTTCCAGCCAAGCAAAAGCAATTTACAGCATGGCAAGAGGCTGTTGTGAAGAGAGAGAGAGACAGAGTGTGTGTGTGTGTGTGTGTGTGTGTGTGTGTGTGTGTGTGTGTGTGTGTGTGTGTGTGTGTGTGTGTGTGCGCGCGTGCGTGCGTCCGCCTGTCCCTCCGGGGCTAATGTCGCGAACCCCTGGATCGATCAGTGCCACATATTTTCAAAATGCACAGTGAAATTATTTGTCATGCAAGCTCTCAACTGTAGCAGTGTCAAGAAAGCGGTAAAGAATAGAGATAGACAGTAACAAGGGAAACAAGTTAAACATGAAATATATATTCCTAATATGAGCAGTGTCAAATATACATAAGGTGCATGGTTAAAAATACAACAAAGAAAATAATTTAAAAATAGCAGCAGATATAAAAATGTCCCTTGTTAGTATTCTCTGGTGTAGGTTAGATGTCACTATCAAACATGTTAGTGTACAGCATTCATACTGTGAGTGCCAGTACAACAACAGCAAAACACAACAGCAGTCATACAGTATATATACTGTACATAAAAGATGCTCTTGTGTGGCAGCATGAGTCATCAGGACAGCCTTGCGACCACCAGGGCTCAGTGATTGTTGTGAGCCATTGATCTGTGCCAGGTGGAAACTGCTCCAGTTTGGTATTTATCTCATAGTCTGGTATTTAACTTAATTGTATAGTTGAAGTGAATGGGCTAAAACCTTGCAGACATATGGAGTTGTACTTCATAGGTACGTCACAGGCATGAAGTCTGAGGACCCTGAGGAGCCATGACATTATTATATCCAGTATTATATCCAGTATATATAGCCCATGTGAATCCTGAGATCCTTCCACATCCTACTATAAATGCACCACGTCTAGTCTGTACGTGTGTACATCTGTAATCCACATACGTAATGTATGTATGTATGTATGTACGTATGTAAGTATGTATGTATGCACTCTGCTCACGCACAACAAGTAGGCAAGGCACAAGTTGCACCGCGACAGGGTGCATTTCTACATAATGTCTGGCATTCAGAAAGAAAGAAAGAAAGAAAGAATTTACCATTTTATTTAGTTTATAGTTAAAACGATATATTTTTTAGTTACTGTATTATGTAGAGTGCTCAGTGTGAACGGCCCTGAACAGTTTGTAAGGCAAATTACTATTTCAATAGCACGGCAAAGATATGATATCAGGGAGTTGCAGCAAATACTCAAACAGCAAAACAATTGCATAGATAATAATTCCTGTTTCTACGCAAAGTTTTCTTGTCCTGAGACATAAACAACTGTTATTGTATATTATCGGATTTAATGCTTTCTCCCAGTCTGGTGTCTACAGTCATCATGTTTTTCGTCAAATCATTCACAGATCATAAAGTTCCATTATGTACAGTGCCATATTGCTTGTTAAATGTCAAGGGATAAGACTCTCATTAGTCAACTCAAACCACATATGTAATTAGCTTAAAGAATATAAGTGGGCCCTTTGCTATGTAATTAAACAACAGCTAGTGACATATCCATTGCAGTAGCTGTCAGAGTTACAGTAATAGACCATAAGGCCAACACTCTGTACTGCAAGAGATGCAGATGTCAATACCCTCACTGACATACAATAGATTAGCTGGAGGAAAAGGGGGCATATGACTATCCCTCTAACAAATCATCCGGTTTTGTATATTCACACACGGTCCAGACATAATGGTCCAGCCATAATGCTAGGTTTCATGTAGCCTTTTTTGAGTGGTGCAACCACTCCAAGGAACAGCAACTCTGTTGCCTGCTAATGAGAGAGAGAGAGAGAGAGACAGAGAGAGAGAGAGAGAGAGAGAGAGGGGTAGGGCGAGAGGGGAGTTGCACCACTCAGTTCACACAGGTGTGATTTTTTGTTATTGAGGCACACAGAATGGCTAAATGGAATAATGTATTTATCACAAATATTGAAGCCTGTCACTTCAGTCAGCTTCAATTTGTAGCAGCTCAAAGTAATATGATGGACACTTTAGGAAGTAATCCTTATCGTTAGCCGTGGGACCGCAGCTTTGCAGAGACGGCAAGGTCACCAGCATGACCGCTTAAGGTCATCGACACCATGCCAGTCTGCCTGCTGTTTCCCAGAGGCGTGACCTTGTCAAAGTCGAGTCACCTCGGCTAATGCCCCCTTAAACCCAGCGTCCGCAATGGTCAACGTTCTAGCCAGAATGTCGCCGGTGGCCTTATTGATGACTGATTCACATAATAGTCTCTGTGTGACTCCCATGGCTTTCAAACCTGGCTGCCACTTTGCCTCTGCCTCTCTTTTGTTACTACGCCCATCCTGCCTGCATAGTGGGACAGCTGGCCAGGATCCAGGAGCATCAGAATATTGTCAGGACCACTCTCTGTGCTCCCTCATCCGCTCTCTCCAAATTAACCTTTAAATCAAAGATGGAGCCCTCAACTCTCCTCTACGGGTTCTTCCTCATCTTGTCCTCTGGGTGTATTAATAAAACCTTAATTTCCTCATTAGCCCTGTCAATTCATGCAGGGACTAATAGGCGCTACTTGGGTGCATTGGGAGGAGTGTGCTCTCATACGAAAATGTTACGCTCAACAATTAGCTTCCTGTCAGCCTTTGTGTGGGGCTTGCTGGGCTCTTGTTCCAAGTGAACCCTTTGTTGCCAATACACATGTTTACATACAGTACACATTCAGAAGGAAAGACCGGTGGGAAACATTACAGGGCTCTGACTTGAGACCGAAAGACGCCCTGCAAAGATTCCCTGCAGACAAATATGCAGGCTGTTATCTCTTTATTATGAAGGAAAGCTTCACAACAGGACATGCTGACCTGTGAACTCATACGGGGAGAGGGAAGACGCTCACCATCCCAATCAAGCTTCTCACCATGGGCCATCTCACCTTGACCAGGTGACCTTTATGGTTTTTGATAGGGATTCTGACAACTCCGTCTCCCTTGACCCACCTGCGGTAACAGAGTCTGACCGTCCCTGGTCTGAAAAATCATTAGTGTTTGAAATGGGTGGAGGATCCCACCTTCTCAATATGCCCTGACCTCTCTAAGCAATTTGACGCACAGTGGCTATCCAGGTGGCTGCTATAGGAGGTGAAACAACTCAAGCTAATTAATTATGTGCCCTTGTGGGTTTTGCCAAGGACACTACAATGGGTCCACATGTTTTACATGAAGCCAATGTACTTTGCTGTCAGTACTTTTCTCTTTTTTTCCTTCTTCATTGTGTCATATGCAGCTAATTTCAACTTTCAATCTTGGGTGACCACCCCTTCCTTCATTTCAGTTTCCAATATTATGTATTGATCGTATATATAGGCTATATAAGAGGTTGGTGTGATCGGACATCCTGGGAGGAAGACAGTATACTTCAATGTCAAACTGGTAACCACATACCATGCTATTCTTTCATGTATATATATATATATATATATATATATATATATATATATATATATATATATATACATACATACATACAGGTGCCTCACGTGCCTGCATGTGTGTTCTTCACCCTCTACCCATATTGTGATGCCACGTATATTGTCCAATCATATTATGAAGGCAATTATAGGCAGGGGCGGGTGTGTAATCGTGTCGAACGCCGTCAGGCTGGCTCAGCAGCCTAGGTGCCCAGACGGTTGAGCTAACCGTCCGGGCCAAATCATTTTATTAAATATTTTATCTGAAAGCATGTTTTGAAGGTCATGTACTGTACTGCCGGAAAGCAACTCTTTTTCATAACCTCACGTATACATTGTATACCTCATATGTATGGTAGCACTGAATTCCTACTGCTTCCAAAAACTCGGAACTTGTCAAAATGAAAGGAAACCAGCAAAGCTGTAGGGCAGAATATGCGTGTTGCTATGAGATATTTAATATATGTTTGAGGCTGTGACATTTATTCATGTTTGCATCCACATACAACCTTCCCTGCAGTATACACATGGCAACATCCCCCTGGCACCCCCCCCCCCCCCCCCCCCCCGACAGTGGCGTGCTTATCCTACCGCCCTCTAAACCTTCTCGACAGGTCACATGGTGACTCATGGTGATTGTGAGTCACACAGGAGAAAAAGCAGTATACGTGTTGTGGAACACACAGGATCCTTTCAAGAACAGCCTTGTGTCCAGAGCTGGAGCTTTAAGGTCACCGATTTTTCCTTTAAGGTATACCGTCACAGAGAGTTTGGTAGGTTGGTGTCGTTTAGGTGTTCCTTCTGTGACACTTTAATTTGCTGTATAGGCCCATTCTTTATACTGTGTTTTTTGAGAGAGAAAAATTTTCAACAATATATACAATATATAACAATATAACAGAAATATGGGGAGCTTCCCTCCCCATATTTCTGAGGCATGGGACGGTCGACTGCGATTGGCTGAGACACAATCAGCCTGTTTTCCCAGCGACTTTAAAGGCCACAAAAAGGAATAGCAGCTGGATTTTAAGCATGATGACACCATTACGAGCTGACGTTGAAAGTCACAATTTGCCAGCTTTTATCATTCATTGAAAAGTATGCTCGATCAACCATGCCCAGGAGAACTCTGTCACAGTCATTTTCCACAATCAATATGAGATGTGACAGTTAATGTTTGTGGTTTCCTGCAACTTGAGGATTTGAGTTGAACTTCAGATGCTCAAAGCTTGCACAGATGGGAAATGGAAGAGAGGGGGAGGTTTGCATGGGGGGAGGCTAGTTGTGAACATGGGTGTTTAGGGAAGACAGTGTTCATTTTGGAGTGAGTTTTCTTTGTCTCAGCTCTGCAGGACACCCCGGCTTGCACTGCCGACACCCGCCTCAAAACTTGAAATCTTTCACAAGACGCCATCAAAAGCTATTTTGATGGCGTGTTTTTCTTCCATCTCGTTTTTGCTATGACATTTTTGTGATTCTCTGGAATATTTTTTTTTATTATTGAACATTTATACAGTTCAAAACTGACTCACAGTCCAACAATCTGCACAATCTGTATGCATGAAATGTATGCATACATTTTATAAGGAAGAGATGAATACAGCTTGTAACAGGAAAAATAAAATAAAACGTAAGCTCTCCATGTTGTCTAGCATAGTAAATGGATCTTATTTTGCTTTTGCACATATCCAAGGCTGTGAGATATCGACTTCTCAGTTATCTATATTTCAAGTACACTGCACACTGTTGCTAACTGTTCAGTGCACAGATGAATATCAATATTGATCAACATCAAGTGCACATGACAATTCCAACCATACTATGGAAGTGTCGTAAGTTGTCTTTCCCCTGTCCAGTGGTACAGGGTTTTTCCTGTATTAATTTGTGTTTCCAAATTCCAACCATGGGAGTTTAAAAAACAACAAAACAGCAACCGTAAATCTAGTTAGAAACTGTTCTTGTATTGTTTGTTGTTGTATTGTATTGTCATTAATTCATAAAATAAGTGAAAAAGCATGCACATCCACAAAGTGCTGGGCAGAACTCAAAATCGAACAAAAATAGAGTCTGCACATCATGCTCCAAAGTTTAACATTTATTCTCGAATAGTACGTGATATTTCAGGTTGTTAATAAAAACTGCACATACAGTGCATGTCCTTTATTTGGATTTGGTAGTTGTCAAATGTCAACCCCACCTGTTTGCCATGCCATAGCGTAATCTTGTTGTCACCACCACATAGAAATAAGATCCGAAGAGCAGATAAAACAACCTCTCACGTGTGTGTGGGGATAGTTGATCGATGTGCAAAAAACAAGGCTCTTTGTCTCTCTGAAAACATAAGATTCTCTTTAGACAAAAGTAGACCTGTATGTGGTTGTGGCATTATTACAGCAGCATTTTTGCTCTGAAAAGAAAAACAAGCCAGGCTTGATTCAGCAGAGTTCTCTGTTAAAATATAATGATGTTGTAGAATAGATTATGAATATGATGCATGTATGAAATGTAGGAAAGTCATGTACAACAGTGCATGTCTATCACAATACTGCCAATTTAATTATTTCTTTGCAAAGTACAAATATATTCGTACCCCCCAGCAATGGGACCTTATCTGCTAGGTACGAACATGCTCGTACACCCCCCAACCCGGTTTACAATTTGGTTGAGCCCAAAACCAATTTTTAACATTGGTCCGGTTGCTATGCAACGCCTCCGGGATCTTTGTAACCACTCTCCATTTATCTCTATTAAAAGGATTTTCAAAGCCCTGTAACTGGGCTTCTACAGTCGCTGTCCATGGCAATCCTGATTCATCCAATGTTCAGATGTCATGTGTGACTTTGTACCGCATCGCTCCCGACATGTAAACGTTTCTGGAGAAAGGTAAACGGCGTGCGCTAATGCTAATGATAGCCGATGGTTACAATGGTGTTCTGGGGGATGCTCAACAAGCTGTGAACATGATGGAAAATCACTGGATCGGCTGGCACTACACTTTTGCTGCCACCTAGCGGCACAGAACGAGTTAAAAACAAACATTGAACTTCTGCACTTACACTTTTGATTAAATGTCTTCTTATTTAACACTAACACATTTTTCCAATCCTATACTAAATCAGCTTCTTCTCACCTGAGAATCAAAATAACCTAAATCTTTTCCAGTGTTATGTCCTTGTACAGGAACACCTTTCAGGTGTAGCAGTCAAGTGCATACTCACCCCCCCCCCTCTCTTTCGTCTCAGTGTTTCAAAGTTGTGATAAGATGTGACAGTCTATCAAGCTCAGTGAGGGTTTCATACCATCCACGGAGCAGTGCTCAGTTATCTCAGCGGCATTTTGCGGCGATATAACAGAGAATCAATTATAAGTACACACAGATATGCGAAAGGTTTAGTCTGCAAAAGATGCTTCTTGACAGTTTGATGATATGATGGCAGTAAATAAGCCGCATATATTTCCCAATGCTAAAAATACTATCCCCTTGAGCAAATGGCTGCATGTTGAGATAAAGACGAGGGAACAGCTTGTACCACATGATGTTGAATTAGACCAATGAAAGGGAAAAAAACGGAATAATCATAATCATTTAGGCTGATGTGATCTTGGAGTGTTATGGTTCTGGATTATTGTTGCTGTATGCTTTCTCAGTACTTTTAAATAGTGTGATATGAAATCAAATTTTCCACATAATTATAAAAGGTTGGGAGCTGGGAACATTTATTTGAAATCATTATTGTGTGTTACTAATGCTGTTACAACCTTGTTTGAAATGTAATAATATATTCACTGTTCTTAACTACCTCTTGAGTTGACTTCATTTTCTTTGAAGCAAGCAGCAGAGGGTAAGTAAAACTATTTAACATTATAGTTTTAAGAGAGAGAGAGAGAGAGAAACACACACACACACACACACACACACACACACACACACACACACACACACACACACACACACACACACACACACACACACACACACACACACACACACACACACACACACACACACACACACACACACACACACACACACAGGGACAGAGAGAGAGAGAGAGAGAGAGAGCCCACATTTTTCAGCATATCCGTAGGGAATTAAGTTTTCCGGTATTTGTCATAAAAATCGTCCAACACCAGCAATTACAGGCCTAACACGACCTCTGTATTTACAACCAGAGCAGAAGATGGGACACTAAGGGCGGATTCACACCGAGTCTGATTGATTCAAACTGTCCCCGAATACGATTGCCTGTTCCCCGTTATAGCCATGATTCACATTGGCCTTGATTCTTCTGCACCCGAGTACACTTCATTCAACTGTAATGGTACTTATGTGACTCAGAGGGGCGCTGTGGGGACTATGGGGCTTTGGGAGACAGATAATGTCATGTGACATATGAAAAGTCACTTGTCAGAGTTTAGTGCAAATAATAACGTTTGGCTGTGTTTCTGACCCTGTCTTGAGTTATAACAACAACATAACAACACTACACAACCAAAGCAGTGTGCACTGATGGTCTTTGAAACAGCGCAATGTGACGTCGTCTCTTATCTGTATGCCGGTGACGTCACATACGTACCCTTGGTATGTTAACAGTGACGTCACAGACTAATCCTTGGTATCCCTGCAGACATGCACCTCTAATATACAACCACAGCAAGAGCTTGGACAGTAATGACTTGTGTATGTTCTGACATATGTCGTAGAATGCGAATGCAATATTGTGAGCTTGTTGATTGTATAATGCTATTTCCTTCCTCAGGTAACCCACGTCTTTCACAGCGCTGGTCATAGGCAACCTGGCCTGGCTGGCAGAGATATACACTCTTTTTAGTTCATATTGAGTAACCAATAATTTTTTACCCCCTTTTTCTAAATGGTAAATGGTGCATTTATATAGCGCCTGCTTTAAATAGATTGTGCATTACATTCACCCATTCACACAGACGATGGCGATGGAAACCATGCAAGGCAAAGACGCACCACCGGAACAGGAGGGCTGAAGGAGACTGAAAGGGCCTACATCTGGTCTCTACACAGGGAATTGGGTAGTGCCCCAAGAGGCACATTCAAAGGATTGTTATTTTATTTTGGCCGATGGGTTCGATGGGTCCTTAACCCGACTGTCCGTGTCCACGACACGATGTGATGCCCTACACTGACCATCTGATGGAAGTTTGGTTGCCTGAGTTAATGCGTAATTGAACAATAATAGGATATTGATCCTACAGTCATAAACTGATGTGGGGAAACATGTAAACATGGAGCTCAGCAAACTGGCTTTCAATAACAGCAGCCATAGACAAACAAATGCCTCCCAGAGTTTTCAGAAGCAGGAACAGCATCATGCTGGCATCCCTCTTCTTTTTACATAATGTACAGCATCAAGTCTGTGTAACTCCAGCAAATATTACTACATTTGTACATGAATATAAACCTTTTGTTATCTAATATATTCATGCAGACCATTATGCTCAAATTATTTTGGGGTCGATAACAATACGAAAATAAATAGAATACACTTGCTATTTCAATTAACAGAGATTCTCATAACAAAAGGGTATATTTCTAGTAGTATTACAGTGACTGTATACCGTCATTTCACCAGACATGCTAGTTTTCCTGCCAACACCCTGCTGTCCCTGAAGACATATTGATTGCCTTGTGTGGGGTCATCATCTGTGCTCGCAGGAAGCACACCGCTCTTTTAAATGGGGACAGAATGATCCTCCTCCAGTGGGTGGCTTAAGGCAGCTGCATTCTTGCCTGTTTGGGTTTTTTCTTCCTGGCTTTTTGAGACAATAGCGACTTTAAGCAACGGCGGCTACGGCAACCGGAAATGGATCAGTGCTCGATACATAAACCTTCTTGCCATCACAGCCCTTTCTACTATGGGAGAAGCTACACTTACACGTAGTGTCTACAACGCCATGTCATAACCATGTTTATTGAAATGATAGCTGTCATACATTTACACCGATTGCTCCATCACCTCTCTTATGCTGTGTAATGTGTTGGCATGCTCAGAATGAAGAAATAACACTACCATATGTGACTAAATTTGACTGAGGGACTGCCATTGGATTTATTTTAATTTTAGTTTTTTTTCACGTCATATGAAAGCAGGGAATGCTAGCTTCAAATTGACATATTGGTTGTTCAGTTTGGCCCACCAGTTTTGGAGATATGGCTTATAGAGTAATGTCTTGCAGAAAACAGCGAGTTGAGAAAACAGGCTTGAAAGGTTCACTTCTGTGGTCGCTAACATTACACCTAGCTACATGTTTAAGCATTTATTTCATATTTAGATGACGATTTCAGCTCTGACACTTATTTCAGACATGCTCTAGTATGCTCGAGTCTGCCTGTGCTATAAATTAATTTTGGAAGAAAAAAAAAAAGTTAAGAATTAAGCAATATCGGCAGTGCTGCATAGACACGTCACCATGGGAACCAATGTCGCCGTCGCAGACGGCTGCTTGCTTAACGCTTTTGACAGCTACGGCGACGGCGTCACAGCTGCCGTACTTCCGCCTAGCGGAGCCGTCCTGAAAACAGTCGTTGCTTAAAGTCCCTAGTGACTCCTGTGAGGATGTAGCATGGATCGGCATGGAACCCCTTTTGGGTTCGACCGTTGAGATTAATTGATCCCTATCTCCAAGGGTTAGAGGAGAAATAGTGGATCCTCATTCATATATATATATATATATATATATATATATATATACTGTATAGTGACAAATGGGAAAGGACACACATTACCTTTCAGTGTACCCCACATACTGTAGCTTCCCCACCCGGTAATGGATTCACCTCTGTGCCATCATCACCTTCTATTAGGCCCAGGACAGAATCAATAGTTTTCTAAATGCAGCAGAATCATTCATCATAATAGGCCTCCTTGTCCTCAACGTCTTCCTCCTCCCACCCCTCCTTCTCTTCCCTGTCTCACTCGCTTTGCCTCCTCAGATATATAGTGGAATATTCAGAACAATTGAGACTCCATTTGTGAAAGCCCCCACCGACCCCAAGGAGAAGGGGGAAAAAAAACCGTTATGATGGAGGTGAGTAGATGTGTTATCAGTTTGAGCCCCGGGCCTCTCAGCGGGGCCGTTCATAAAGCAGAGGTGGAGATTTTCTGAATTCAGAAAAGAACACGTTGTTATGGATAATCTTAACTGACATAGAGCTAATCCTGCCTTGGAACACGGGGACATTTTAATATACACCAAGGCACAATATCCCCAGACCACATGGGCTACGTTTCAAAGACATGTGTCTGGAAGAGATAAGTTATTATTAATTCCACAGTACTAAACTGTTCAGAATGTAACTTTCTCGTGCTTCAGTTTGAAAACACGATATCGACATTCCCAATACAATATTATCAAAATAATATGAGCAGAATCTCAATAAAGACAAATTATTTCTGAAGAATATTCATATTTTGAGAGGAAAACACTTGCTCACTGCCAGTTACTTAGTCCTGCTCTGATTAGTTTCTGGGAAATAAGCTTATAGGGCAAAAGCAGTACAATCTGTTCTTCTTGGAACACATGAGATAGCTTCTCTTTATGTTTCCCCATTTACTGGTGTCCTATAAAAGTTGTGGTGGGTGACAACTTTCTTTTCAGAGTCAGACGGGGTCCTCACAAACACAGTTATCGCCTCAACACACTAGTGTTGAGGCGCCAGTCAGCGGGGTCAATAGGTGCTGCCTTTAGTCAACTCAACTCCTGCTCACCTCAACTCCAGATAGTAGTAGTAGTAGTATAGACACTAGACAGTAGGTACTTGTGACTAGTTGTTCGGTTATTGTGCTTTCAACTACAGTCAGTCATGAATATGTTTATACTAATATACTGAATATATTCATTTATTTTAAATGTGAGGATAAGCCCGTTGAGATGCAGATCTCTGCTGCATCTCAAGGATAATATAGGCAACTGCTGCGAAGAGAATGCTAAATCAACCTTGTCCGGTTAAATAAGGGTAAAATGAGTGTGCATTAACAAACTCAATAAGCAATTTCAACAAACTTGACTAAACTCATCTGCTGCAGGCAGCAACGTAGTGGAAGCAGGGGCTTCCTCAGTAGCAGGGTTTCCTGCGCAGTGGTTGCCTGTCCCAGATATTTTATTAGTGCACCTGGAAAATACAGATTTGTGTAGGTCTCAATCTGAAAATAATAATAGCAGTTTATCCTGACTAGTTCAGGGTAATTGCCTGACAGGCCATTTTATGCAATGGCCTGTCAGGCCAAGGAAGAACCTCTACCCCATTTCTATTTTCAAATGGGCCTCACGGTGGCGCTATAACAGGACAATTTTTGCAAAACAGATTTGTTGCTACTACTGCAGATTTCTTCCAAACTCGGTACAGTCTGTAGTGATGCAATCAAGACTCATTTTCCATTATGTTTGGTTACGATTGGATTTAACACTAGCATGTTTGAATTAAAATCAGACACAAGTAGCATGTGCTTAAATTCACATTTTTTTCAGATGTCAAAAATGTCTGAGATGATAGAATGGTGATGGATGATGATGGTCATGGAAGGGGAACTTTCTGAAAGCTTCATGGGCAAAAAAAACAACGGTCAAAATGACCTCTCAGACATGCTAGTGTTGTGGGGCCATAACAAGTCCCAACACAGCCCTTGGTAGGGGATCTGTCACTTTTCTAGTTCACCATGTATCTGGGTAACTTGACAAAAGCTATATCAAGGGCCGTCATTTGAGATCCCATGCAGAGGATGCGACCCCATACCGTTTGCATTTAACCTAATGTAACCAAATTTAACCTAACATAACTTTTTTGCAGATTTGACTCATGTGTGTGTGTAGTACTTTATATTGGAATAGCTGATGATTTCACTGTGCATGCGTGCGTGCATGGTGTGTGTGCGTGTTGCAGAGTCTTATGTCACGGTCAGCCACTCTCCCAACTTTTACATTCCCATATCCCACTGGGAGGACTTTCCAAAGCCAGTGCACTGGGTGCAGTGGAAAACACATTGATATCTTATCACTTGTGTGTGTATGTATGCATGTGAGCGTGCGTGTAAAGCTGAGTATGTGTGCGTATGTGGCGTATGTGGCGTCTGTGCATGTGTAATGTGTCACCTGTCCACATGACTCTATTCAACCTTTGTAAACTCCCTCTCACTATATAAGAATCTTTTCTGGGACTGCATACCATATGGGAATGTCTGGGTTGCAAGAAACCAATGTAAAATGGACTGAGGGCAGCACCAATCGGGGCCAGCCTTCATTCTCCCACATTCCACTGGGAGGCTGGGCACTTGGAGCTAAGACATGATTAATTGAGGCAATGAAGCTCATTATGGAGATTAAGTAGGAGTTACAGTTCCATTATTGATCATTGTCCTTTAAATAACCTTAAAGTTGCTTGTTTGTGCATGTTTCTGTGTCACTGGTCAATGCAGAGGGCAAAATGGAATGAAGAGAGTCAATGGAATGTTGCTCTAGGGCATGACCACATGATACTGAATCATTCCTGCTGTGTTGTAGGATGAAATGTGCTTATGGTGGTGTAGGGATCGAGATATATGCTGGCGTGTTCTTACAGTATGTCTGCAGCCTCACAGGATTGTCGAAGGAATGACAAAAATAAATAAATAATGGTAATAAATAATATGTAACACAATCTGTTATTTGAGGGCTATAATGCAAATACTATGGTCACTTCTTCCTGCCAACAAGCAAATGTCAAGAAAGAACAATACCTGAGCATATGATTATGTGTGACATTTTAATATGGTCAAGATTATAATTGATTTTAGGACACTTCCTTTTTTATGCTTGATGCTCAGCATCAATATTTTGCTTCCTCCCTCTCCATCTGTTCTTTTGATGAAGATGTCAAGATTTTATTTCTATTAATTTGTTTAAAAAAATGCATAAAAATAGCATTTGAAGCACTCGTTTAACACATGTATAACATGGAGAAACCATGGCAACTTTAACCATAGATATCACTATCGTGCACAACATTTTATATATCATATCGGCACCAGTAAATACCGTACATACATTTTATATAATTGATATCGCTTTGTTCAATACTTGATTCTGATTGGTTAATCACATCATTTTGTAGTTATTTCTCAACGACAGACTGCTGTTCTGCTGTTTGTGTTGCTATGGAAGCAGAAATTTACGGGCCTCTAAACAACACAGAGCCAGAAGCGATTGCACTTACTCATAAGGTGCCACACATGCAGATGGCTGCACCCAAAGACTGACACAGCCCTGGGTACTGGTAGGCAACCCAGCCCGGTGGGGATGAGACTTTTCTAGTTCATTTATATTGTTATCTTGAATCTTATGTAAGTGCTCTGAGGTACAACTTTAAAGGGAATTTCAACAACTCTTCTAAGATCACAATCAGCTCTCAGCATTATTGTATGCATATACGATGTCCCATGCCATATTCTTTTCACTCCTGCCGTTCAAAATAGGAATTGTAATACCTTAGCTCCATTACTTGTAAAAAACAATATTTTGTGTAATTATTATTATAATCATCATCAAGTATTTACATATTGCAACAATAATTGCCACCTCACATTATAACATCTGCTCACTCACATCTAATAATGATTTACTCAAGTGTGGGCCTCAAACTCAGACTTGATTCAGAGACAACTGCACTGAAGTCTCTTGTCTTAATATACTTAAATAAACCAGAGGTATTGATTCACAGTTAACCCATTCTAATAGGACAGCTGGTACCTGTCCTGTATGGGCGGCAGTGGTTGAAGGATAGAGTGGCCAGATGGCAACTGTGAGGTTGTGAGCAGCTATTCTCAGGCACTGGTGGACCGATTGGCGTGAAATTTTGCATGCACATGTACACTCCCAGTAGGCCAAGGAAGAACCTCTTACTTTTAGCCTCATGGTTGCGCTAACAAGATGCTGATGTTGTATTTATGCTGTGTTGATGTATTGAATGCCCAGGACCTTTTTTGTGTTATTCTTTTAGCTGAAATATCGGACCTTTCTGTTGTTTACATTTCTGTCTAATAAAGTATTCAATCTGTCAACCAATGAGTCATCTGCTCCAAATCAGAATCACAGATTTACGGGCCTCTAAACAACACAGAGCCAGAAGCGATTGCACTTACTCATAAGGTGCCACACATGCAGATGGCTGCACCCAAAGACTGACACAGCCCTGGGTACTGGTAGGCAACCCAGCCCGGTGGGGATGAGACTTTTCTAGTTCATTTATATTGTTATCTTGAATCTTATGTAAGTGCTCTGAGGTACAACTTTAAAGGGAATTTCAACAACTCTTCTAAGATCACAATCAGCTCTCAGCATTATTGTATGCATATACGATGTCCCATGCCATATTCTTTTCACTCCTGCCGTTCAAAATAGGAATTGTAATACCTTAGCTCCATTATTTATTCTTCATCTTCTCTTAACAAAATCCTTATTTTAAATCCTCTAGGGATACTGCTTCTGGATAGCACTTGGACCAGAGATAACACACAGGTTTCTTCTTCTAACAATGGAGACAATCTGTCATGTCCTCTGAATATTGATCCTAACTTGAACCTTCCAATCTGTATTCAGTCTCAGTGACGTATTAAAAAGCTCATCCTTGTTTACCTTGGAACTGTTTGACTGTCCCGCTGTGAACTGTAGTCAAACTACAGTATTGGCATTAACTCTCTTGTAAGACTTTCAGTTCCGAATGTAGTATAAAGAAATTGTCAAGGTGGGAGCTTTTTCAGAGGACATTTTAAGCCTGTGGAGCTTACCAAGGTCAATACTTGGTTGTGGCACATTAATTAAGCTATTAAGAAAAAAGCAAAAAAAAGCTAGAAGCTAGAACGAACTTTTATCTCAGATACCAAAACTGTTAAAGGACAACCTTTGGAACCACAACAAAGCTATAGTGAACATAGGGCTGCTCAGCCTTTTTCTGACATAATACCTACAGTAAGTCATCATCAAGCAAACGAAAGAATCAAGGACAACTTAAGTATAGAGGGATAGGCACCACTCAGGCTATTGCCACTTCGGGAGGATATTCTCCTTAAAATGAGCCATATCAAGCCATATATGCATGCCATTAATGTTATCCTCACCTCACCTTCAGGTGTATCATAGTTGAATAACATAATCATCTGGTCTCTTTAGTCAAATAAAACATTTTTTTATGATTTGAATATAGCTAGGCGTCATGATCTAGGCAACCAGTACTCTAGAAACCAGTAATTCTCAACCTTTTTAATTGCAAGGACCGACATACCACTTCCTAGCATCCATATTCCGAGAGGAACATTATGTGTGGCTAATGTTAGACACGTAGTGAGTTTGCAGATGGGCTATTTTTGGTGAGGGAAAAGAGCAGTCCAAGTACAGTTGCAACTTGGGTACATTTGACTATAAGGAAAGGGGGTTTAAGTGGATAATGTGATATTTTGACTTTTGGATCACATTCTACAAAGTGTAGTTATCTAATTATCAAGCCCTCAAGGGGTCCCTGCACCTGAGATTAAAGGAGCATTCCGGATCAGCGCTCTTCGTACCGTAATATGGGTTTTAAGGACACACCAATGCAACTCCTTGCAACTGTCATTGGGGATAATGGTTTCATGCAACTACATGCAACTACTCACAACCGTTTGGTTGGAAGGAGTTGCATGGCAAATCATTGGTGCGGTTTGGGCCTTAGGCTCGTTCGCCTTGTTACAGAAGCCCTTTTGGAACAAAACACTGCGCAACGACGTCATTTGAAAATTTGAAATTTTAGAGCATCAAAATAAACGGATTAACGGAAGACCCACCGTGCACGGTCGGAGCTGCGCTGCGCTCTGGATGCACCGAATATTCGGTCACCGAAACTATTCGGCCGAATAGTGGGGAAAAATGCATATTAGGTATTTGGTTCGGTTGATTTTAGAGCCGAAATCGAATAGTCAAGCAGTGATGTAAATAGCTTTTCAATGTAATGAGTCCCGGGATGCAGGGATGGTCTTTTAGATGAGTCCCAGGGACATTTTATGAGTCCCACTTCAACGACGTTAGGAGTCATATTTTGACATTTTTACAAATTGCAGCATTTAACTCCCATTTCATTTTATATGGTTATTTATAATGTGGTTGTATTCATGTAGAAAACAGAAGAAGAAATGATTATTATAACTAAAGCTAGCTAAATAAACTAGAATAAAAAACAGTTCAGTAGTGCATCCCGTGGATGCAGAGGTCGTTGTTTTATTGCGTCCCTTAACTATAAACTGCGTTTTGGGATGCAAAATGCACCCTATTTTAATCTCTGAGCTGGACAAAATAAATCTATAGTTTTCAAAGGCTCATTTGTGTTGGATAGCCACATCTGAATGCAAAGAAAGAAAGAAAGAAAGAAAGAAAGAAAGAAAGAAAGAAAGAAAGAAAAGGCCTACATAGAGACATTCTTTGCCACCATAACCAATACAGCCACCCTGTCACAACAACTCACAACAAACCTCAGCAACCACAACACAATATACTGTTTATCAGTCTTCAATTGAACGTTATAAAGCCCAAAACCTCTAGCCAAAAGGAAATAGTAAATTAACTTGCAGGATTATTGAAGTGATCAAGAGCCACATACCCATATATACTGTTCCCTGTTACAACTCACATACCTTCAACGGCAGATACAACACAACATACAAACTGTTACTGAACTGAACATGTTTCATTGCCATTGGGTCTCAAAATGATAGTAATAGTACAGTAGCCTGAATCACACTAGTATACACACAGCATACAACAATTTACAATTTAGGCATTTACTGCCATTTAGCATTTAAAGAACAACACATGGTAACACAAAGAAGCAAAAAACAAGTTCCTACCTTGAGCAGTCTTCTGGAATGCATGGACCCCATGGATAGAGATCCTGATGAGCCCCCGGCGGCGTCTCCATTCATCTCCATCCTCTCCATCCTGTATTCATGTAGAAAACAGAAGAAGAAATGATTATTATAACTAAAGCTAGCTAAATAAACTAGAATAAAAAAACAGTACAGTAGTACAGTAGTGCATCCCGTGGATGCAGAGGTCGTTGTTTTATTGCGTCACTTAACTATAAACTGCGTTTTGGGATGCAAAATGCACCCTATTTTAATCTCTGGTCAAAGAACCGGGGTTCCCATAACCTATGGTTTTGTTGTGATGACGTGATCAAAACGCACACACATGTATGCCCGTACGGAGCAACAATGGTGTGGCTATGACACAACAATATATCCCAACACTCAATCACAAATGAGACAGGCCAAGGAGGTGTGTACCTGCTCAAACCGAGGGATTTGACCAGGTGTCAAACTGTCACCCAGTCTCCAATTTAGCACGCAATAATCACTGCTCGCCCTCAGGCAAACCTGCTTGCATCTAGGCACAAGGAGGACGGCGTCGGACTCATTTAGAGCCATGACGATGTCGCGTTCCCGGCTTGCCTCGGATGTGCTTTCCATGTTCGTCACGTCCTTGAATAAAAGGGGCCTATTACTCCATGCTAATAATGCCGGGCCATGTGTGTTCATGCTTGGCTCGGGCATGGGGGCGTTCTGAGGGATAAGAGAATAGCAGGGTGCATGTTCACATGCCTTATCAGAATCTGTCAGGAGAGGACTTGGCCTGGCTTTTATTTATTTATTTCATTATTATTCTTTTTTTTTTTTTACAATGCTACAACCTTAAAGCCTTTGATGCAGTAAATGCATGTGATGCAGGTCTGCAAGAAAGGCAAAAAAGGGCATTGGTGTTTTGTATAAATAGGTCATTTGTTGCTAAATTGTGTCTTTGTTTTTGGAACATTAATGCCTGAGAGATATCGACGCCGTTTAGTGCAGACAATGATTAGAGCTTGTAAACATTTCACTCCCACGTTAGAAAGGAAACGCACCACAAACATATACACAGGAACATCTACAGAGTTACTACAGTACAACAGACTGATAACAGGACAGTTGCGTTCTATAGCCTCTAATCTAGATTTGTAATCTTTAACCAACTGAAACCTATAGCGTCCCTGTTCTGGGCATTCTGGTGACGAACATATGGCGAAAATAGCAGATCTCGCATGCAATTTGTCACATCTTTGACGTGTTGTGAGCTTGTAGATCAGCAATTTTCGGCACATGACACTGTCGTACAAAGTAGTATAAATCGGGCTTAAAATGGTTCTGCCTTAATGTCTAGAATCTTTGGTCTTAACTCTGAGGCTTTAGAGTGGAATTTGTTCTGATACACTCACCCTTGGCACTTTCCACACAGCATTTCCTCCACTTTAGGCTACAGTGCCGGCAGAGTCAAAAATAAATCCCATAACCTTTTACCATAACCTCTCAGCACTGAATCCATATATCCCCCACCTGCTTCTCCTGGTTGGAAATACTACTGGGTCTGCAAGATAAGTCAAGGGCAGAGTTGAACTCGATCTTTTATTTACTGCTCTTAAGCCTGATTTACACTTTGTTGCACACCACCTCACACACACCGAAAATAGCAGATATACAAGCTCACAACGTGTCACAGCATGATGCGTTGTGAGCTTGTAGATTTGGTTATTCTCGGTGCGCGACACGGCACACATCCAAGTATAAATCACCCTTTACCTGCTCCCTTCAGTACAGTATCACTAATCTACAGGTGAGTAAGCAGGGGATGGCAGACTGCAGCTTGCCAGACATAGATAAGCAGATTCATTGACATAGGAGACCCTTGGCGTCATTTCATTCCCAGGCCTATTATACCTTATTGATCTCTGCTCCAGTCGCTTTCTGAACCCCCCCACAGAACACAAATAAGGCAGCTACTTTGACTCCAGAAATTCTCTAAACTCAGCCCTTTCGCACTGCCAAACAGACTGCCTTCCAGCAACAACAGCAGCAGCAGCCCAGAAATCATTTCTAAGTATTTTAGGTTAGTAATCCCCCCCCCCCTCCACCCCTACACACCCCACCACCAATGTATCCTTATTAACTCGACATTTGATCACACATCAGCTTGATATATGGAGTGGGCGGTTTCAGCAAGCATGCAAATGCGAATTTGTTTCTGGTCCACAGATGAAATATTCCGAAACATCAAGGAGTCTGATTTGTTTAAGCACCACATGTGTACGTGGATCTTATCTAAACATCTGCAAACATTACAGACAATGTGTGTGTGGTCATCATATATCATCATTCATAAATGTTGCCTCCACTGCAGACACTGAAAAATACAGTGCATTTCACCATTGAATGTTGCACTTTTGATTTAGACAAATCCACATCTTGCATGCAATTAAGTTAATGAGGTTTGCGCATTTGGACAAATCATAAATAGAGTAAGGAAAAAGGTAATACATTTTTTGTCATCACAAGGAAATGACAGAGAAATGAGCAGGAAAGCTGTAGAAACTACTGAATGCGTCGCATACAGTTAAATTAGGGGAGAAAATTAACTGGTGTATTTTAGAGGTCATTAGAAAGAAAGCTTGTGAGCATAGAAATCCCTGAAGCTATCACAAACATTCACTTGATACTTGATAGTTAAAGATTTCAAGACATTTCTTATTTTTGAGAGGTGCTATTGACCTCATGCACACCGCTGCCATCTTGCCAGCAAGGCGCTAACTAGGTGCAACTTCCCATTGACAGTCCATTCATCCAAACAGAAAAGTCCTGTATAAGTCCTGATAAGAGGCGTTGATCAAATTAGCATTTCTTCTACATTCTCTAATTGTGTTGACTTGTAAATTAATGTAAACTAAGTAATGGGCGGCTGTGGCTCAGGAGGTAGAGCAGGTCCTCCAATGATCCCTGGGTCGGCGGAGTGTCCTTGGGAAAGACACTGAACCCTACTGTACATTGCCTCTAATGGGTTGGTCAGTGTGAGCTTGCCACCATTGGTGTGTGAATGTGGGAAGTGAGGACGCTGGCGTCGACTGTTCGCCGCTTCACCTTCCAATGTGTGAATGAATGAACCATTGTAAAGCGCTTTGAGCACTTGCTATAAAAATGCAATTCATTAATGCATGTTTAACAATAATGTAACTCTTGAGAGAGTCAAATGAAACCAAAGACCCGTAACGGATCCATTTGGTTTCATATTACGCTCTCAAGAGTTCAAGATCTAATAAGGGTCCATTTGGTTACCAATTCCCCATCATTTAGATGGGGACCACTGGTGGTCCCCAGACCAATGGTTGAAGGACCATGATAAAGACTTTTAATGTTTTGTAAATCCAGGATGTCATGAAACCTTTATTAAAAGTGCTCAAGGTGCCTTTGAGTCAAAGCCCACAATGTTGTGACTGTGAGCTCGTATATTGGCGATTTTCAGAGATGAGATTTGGTGTAAATATTTAGTGGAGGTCTTGCTCAGACACATAAACTGGCTGGGGCCGGGAGGGGGACCAGTGACCTTCTGTTTAAAATCTGATTCATTGTCACATCACAGAAAGTAAAAGAGTGGGTGATTTATTTGTATTTTTTGTGCATAGTTCCCATCGTAAAAAAATTTACATAGAAAAAGAACAGGAGGGAGAAGAAAATGAACACACAAAAGACAAAAGTCACTGCGTTGTGTAAATGGGATTAACACCAACAAAATGTCATGGGACATTTACAGACGCCCTCTACCCATTCAGCTGCTACATTGCGGCATCAGTGGCATGGATGATATTTTATCGTTTTCTCTGCAGACAAACATGGCGCTGAAGCATGGAAGTGCACTATTGGCATTAGCTTTATAGCTATTAGTAGGTATATACATTTGTACATCCTTTGAAATTATGGAAATAAATAATGATTTACAGGAGAACTCAATAATCATAATCAATTTTGAAATTGCACATAGTACTGTACGTTGACTACGTTCAACTGAACACTGGATCCTGGATATATAAACAAGTTGTGCAAGTATTATGTGGAAACAATCTTTTCACACAAAGTTTGGAACTTACCAATGAAAACAACTTGTCAAACTACTGGTGTCGACAGACACACCCATGTCAACATGCCCATGCTCCAAAGCCTCCAACGTTTGTCTGCAGCTTAATTCCCATATACTCCCATTTCGACTAGTTGCCGTTCTTCAGCTCCAGGCTGTTATCAGTCAAAAGCCAAAACACTGGATTCCTCAGACCCTCGCCCACTTGTGTCTTTGTCAGTCCACATCTCTCCACTTGGACAAGCCCCGTATCGGACTCAGGTCGCTTTTAGCCATTATTTACACATGTGTGACAACAGGCGGCCTTATCTGATGTGTTGATGTTAGCCGAGCTCAGCTGCTGATTAATAGACACCAGGCAGGGTCATGTCAGCGCTCTCTCTCTCTCTCTCTCTCTCTCTCTCTCTCTCTCCTGTGTCTGTCTGTCTCTCTCTCTGCTTCTGTCTGTCTCTCTCTCCCTCTCTCTCTCACCGTATGGTATGCACAGAGGGGAAGATGGGGGAGGATATTATTAACCAGAAAGAAATGCTTATCATTATTATAACATTGCATCAAAAGCAGAGGTTATTTGAAGGGTATGAACACAAGTGCTGATGAGCGTTTTTGAAAACTTGCTGTCTTAACAGCAGAAAGGAGAGCATGCACATGCTCAGATGCACACTTGTGCCAAGCATGCACATATAATACTTGAACACACACACGCACGCACGCACACACGCACGCACGCACGCACGCACGCACGCACGCACGAGCGGTTTATTTTCTTAATTAAAAGCTTGAGTGACAACTTCGCCTATTTCGTCCATGGCTGCTTCAAATAGAGAGCGATAAGACTTATATTCAGGAGACCTTATCAAGCTCATCTATTTACTGCGGGCAATTTTTCTTTCCCCTCCTTACTTGAAAGTGCAGACTGAAAAATATCCTCTCTCCTGTGTTTCAAGTCTCCAAAGTAAAGCTACATGTACTGTAGGATATGCTTCTCTCTTTCTCCTCCCTTCCACAGTGCACAAAAGTAAGAAATAGAGAATGGATTCAACTCGTGTCTTAATGTGCTTTCCCATCTAAGCTATTATGTTTTAGTCGATATCCAGGCAGACCGCTGAGTAATGAATGTTAGATCTGTTCAAGGTTTTGAGTGTTTTCTCTTGGGTAGCCTATCACCAGAGCTGATCTCTAAACACTGTGCCTGTTTTCGCACAATTTAACAGACTGGCATTAAAGCACCATAGAAAAAAAATCTCTCTCCTTTGGTCTATTTTTTGCATCATACGACAGGAGCCACTTTGTGCTACCTGTCTCCTGATCGTCCATTCACAGGATAGCATTTGTGTCATGAATGATAAGCATAAAATACAAATACATTTTACCTTTAGGTCCCATAGGAGAAATTACAAGCTCAGAAACATTCACACATTATTATCGTTCCTGTTGTATACCCCAATGTTTGTGTGTGTGTGTGTGTGTGTGTGTGTGTGTGTGTGTGTGTGTGTGTGTGTGTGTGTGTGTGTGTGTGTGTGTGTTTCCCCCCAGAGTTGGCCATAATCAAAATAGATGTTTGACAAATACTGCTTTTCAATGGCTTATGCAATACTGCTAATGCAGATGACCTGAAGTGCCTTTGTAAGCAAATGTGTTGCATTTTTTCTGGCTGTGTCCTTGGAGAGGGGACACTATGATAATAAGGTTCTCATCTAAAAGCCAGATGCAATCTGTGTTACAGTGTAGTTCCCGATACTGTCCACTGATACTGTTCCTGCACTGCTCACCGTCGCCAATGATTTGTTTTTTTGTGTGTGATTATTAGTTAAAAAATAATTCAGGGATGACTACAGGGTTAACCACATGAACCCAAGGGCCCCTATTCTGGTGCTCACAACACATTGCGTTGTAACCTTGTAGAATGTCCATTTCCGCAGAAAGGATTTTATATAAAGAGAGAAGGGGAGGGGTGGGGGGGGGCTGCTAAGCGCAGTACTAATATCTTTACGTAACCTACAGGTATCGTGCTCTGAGTGCTCTCTCAAATCTATCTGTATACAGTAGTGTAGTGACATCGGATTCACTGTTACAACAATACCCCCAACAATGCCCTATCTGGCAAGGAAAAACTCCCCCAAAACTGAACCTTGGGAAGGTGCCATGGAGGCAATATCCAAATGCAAAACAAACAAAGAACAAGATGTTCATGCTGGTAAAGTGACAGTAAGAACAAGAATTATATCCACCTGAAATATTTTCACGTAAATTGCACGCTGCATTCATGATTTTAGGCTTTTTGTTCAAAACGGACCTATCTTGCAAACTTCGAAAGCCAATGTTAGCCAATTATGATGGAATATGAAATATCGGACAGATCCGTCTTGAACACATGACTATAGAGATAGTGTGAAACGATTTGTGGGATTTTTGGACCGATTAGGGATTGGAAGTTTAGTTTCTCAAAATAATATGAGTATGATGTGGGAGTATGAGGCAATATTGATAATCTATGCATGTTTGTTTTTCTTCCAGCTAATCTTATTACACAGACACTGTTTTTGTGAAGCACTTTTGTGAAGTATTTCGTAAAGTTCCAAAGAGATCTAACAGTCACCAAACCATGGCACTCGATATGGCCACGGCCAATTTGTCAATGTGGGGAAGATGTCATCCATTTTTTCCTAGGTCTTCGCCACTTTGCCACCTAATTGTGATTTATGTAGCTTTGTTCACAAGCTGCACACCTACTGTAGTAACTTGCTATTGATGGCTAAATATTGGATATGTGGGCCACGTTGTCATTAACTAAGGAAGCCTAATGATCAGAAATCGCATATTGCAGATGTAAACAATCATTGGTCTCTTAATGTACAGTACATTCACGAGAACACATTTAGTTTTGTACTAGTGTACAGTATGTACCCTTGCGGCAGTCATCCATCGCCTTGTCCTACACAGAGTGACCGAGCGGTTAAGCTTTATAATACAACAGCACAGCGTTTTCTTCATTCTGTGAAGGAGAGATCTCTCTTCTGTTATGGTGAAGCTATATAGTTACCAAATGTGTCCTTGAGGTTCTAACCATTTCTCCTCCCTCTGTGCATTTACCCCTGCTCTGTCACCCGACTCTCTCTCTCCTCCTTCACAGTGGGAAGATTTTCTAATATCCATTACTTCCACCAGGGTCAGTGCAATCGCACTGGGTCCGCCAGAGACTTGGCAGGTGTCGATAAGGGCCTTGCTCCAGACGCTGTAATAAGTTAACAAATCCCTCCGTGACCCAGAATCCCCTTCACCAGCGTGGCACCCCACTATTTTCCATAAAACCATTAAAATCTACCTGGTGTCATATTGGCAGTGGAGAGTGGGGGGGGGGGGGGTCATAGTGCACGCCACGCCATGCATGGCTCAAAGCCTTTTGACCGATAAAACAAAGAATTCAGAGTAAAGTATAAAGAGAAGGATTTGCAGTTTCAAACCCTGCTATGCGTATGGGGCGGATTCAGTCCATGGACCATGGAATACACTACCAGGCCTGGCTGCAGATGTGCTCTCTCCCTCTAATTCTCTTTCCTTCCTTCCATTCTCCTCTCCTCCACTCGCACAAAGAGGGTCATTTTGATTGGGCCTCCTGCAGCTCTTATCCGATAATGATACCCGCTTCACTGGCTATCAGACCACAGCCCCACCCACTCCCTTTTCTGTCTCCGAGCGCACTGCATTCAACCTGTCAATCATGTCTTAGCCGCATTCAAGTGGCAATAGTGTTAATGATTCATTTCCCTTGTAATCCCCGTGCAGGCTGATAAGCCCATGATGGGTACTATTATTTGCAGCTGTTTTCCATTGTTTGTGGTTTTCATTTAAGCCTTGCCGATCCAGCCGCTGAGCCTCTGTGAGCAAAAGAAAAACCCACAGACATGAGCTGTTTGAATAGATTAACTTACAGCCATGCTAATGAAAGTCAGTGTAATTATTTTTCCTAAAATGTATGTATTAGAATACATTTCCCTTACCGGAGAACCCAAGAAAATTGTCATACAATGACGTCATGAACAAGCAACATTGACACTGGCAGCAAACCTTCAATATATCACAGAAGGTTTCTCAGCTGCCAGAAGGTCTTACATTTCTGTTATTATAACCTTAAGGTTACATGACTGACTAGCACTAGATGAATATGTTCATTGTGGCTATCTGAAACCCTGTACCTGGGATAGAATGTGGGTTCGTGGCTGGCTATAAACTAGTTTATGACTGTCTGGCTCTTGAAGTGAGTCGATCATATTCAATTCCGGAGAATTATCTAATCATCACGCAGTGTATGTCAGAGCAAGGTGAACAAGGCCCACTCATAAAGACATCAGGCTAAACATCAGTGGAGCACGCCATGGGTAATGACAAGTTTCATGAAGCCATAAATCTGCCTTATCTAATGATTTGGTTCACCTGCTTCACCACTTTGATGTGTCATGGTGCCTATACTTGTCATTTCAAGGGGAGATGTCTTGCAAGATGGCACTGTTTTCTCTCAAATTAACTAATTTATATATGTTTAACTGCTTCAATGGCTGTCTCACAGGAAAATAGTGTTGAAATACACCAAATTGCACAATGTATAAAATACCAATATGTGGCATGCATGCAGTCCTTCGAGGCAAATTAAATTAAACACAGCAATCACTCAATCCTGCAGGTTTACACTTTACAACAGTGGTTCCCAAACGTTTTCATGTCAAGGACCCCCACATTGACACTAATTAGCCTGCAGACCCCATTTGAGAAGATATACCAGGGACCCCATAAGAGAAGATCTGTAGGGCTGTAGCAGCTATTCTCAACCCGTTTCATTTCAAGGACCCCATGCATATGCATAAGTCTACGGACCCCCATTTAATGTCATTACTATCTCTGGGACCCCCAATTCATATTGTAAAATAAATGTTCATTTAACTCTGAGAGTGTACAAATGGAACCAAATGGACCTGTACACTCTCAGAGTTACGGACCCATAAAAGGGTCCATTTGGTTCCAAACTATCATTTAGCTGGGGACCCCCTGGAACTTCCTCAAGGACCCCGGACCCCCACTTTGGGAACCACTGCTTTACAACATCTGAAGCATCAGACCCTTCCTCAACATAGTTCCTTATCTTGGTAATTTGCTTGACTGTTGCAACTCCCTCCTTACAGAGTACTGACTTCCTGCATGGCATGCTCACTGAAGACCCTCCAAATGATCCAGAATGCAGCTAGCACCCCTGTCTGCAACCTCCCAAAATGTTAACGTCTCCCCTTTTGCTTTCCTTTCATCGGCTTCCAGTTGGTGAAGGCCTACGAGGCAATCAAGGGCATGGCACCCTCTCTGCCCTTCAAGACATGAGCCAGCTCCACACCCCACCCCACTCTCTTAGATCATCTAACACAGGAAATCTATTCAAACACCCTGACCAACGCTCCACACAATCTTGGCTCCTAAGCTGTGGAAAAAAATCCATTTGCAGTCATAACTGCACACTCATTCCCCATTTTTCATATCTTCAGACTCCACCTCACCACCTACTGTAAGACCTTTTTTGATAGATGTTAGTTAGACTATGCACTTACTTACACCACCTTTACATATGCATGCATCTACTGTGTGTGTGTGTGTGTGTGTGTGTGTGTGTGTGTGTGTGTGTGTGTGTGTGTGTGTGTGTGTGTGTGTGTGTGTGTGTGTGTGTGTGTGTGTGTGTGCGTGCGTGTCCTATATCCTATATTAAAATTGGCTAATGGGAGGGCGGGCCGGTGGGTGGCCAGACCACGCCCACGTCACTGTGAATCAGACATGTGTGTAACGATACCTTTTAACAGCGATACGATATGCATCACGATACATGGTTAACGATACATGGACAATATTGGTTCATTCATGATGATACGATGTGATACGATTCAACAATTCTAAATTGATACAGTAACTATTTAGCCAAAGAAAATCAATCTGTGTGAAACGTGTGGATAGTGCAGGTTTTTTAAGGGTAAAATGTACGTATGTACGCATATTGATACAACTTAAAATTTTAATCGCTGCATGACTGCATCGATACAGTTACTGCATCATTACACCCCTAATAAATAAACCTGATATGCCCACATCTACATTTAGATTAAGCTATTTTGATTGATTGATATATTGCTAGATTGACTGAATACTTAATTAGACAGAAACAGAAACAGTACGGTCATACACTTGGGCTAAAAGGATAATATGAAAAAATCATGAGGACTTCCATTGCGGTCCTACTGTATGTATTCAATATCATCAACAAATGGGATGTTCAAGGCCAGTTAGCGAATAAGGAGGTCGATCCACCCTGTACTTAGTGGCCTCATTGACATTACTGAAATGTCACTCTGCTCCCAGAAATGCTTCCACCAGCAATTCCAAAGACAATTGCCACCTTCCAAAATTATACTCTGAAATATGACTTTGTTCAGGATTTGGAGGGCAAGAAGCGACCGTGGATGATGTGTTATTTGGTTCCAGTTCCTTTCACAGAACATTATGCCTTGCCTCTAATTGAATGGACACTGTCGCAGGTTTCAAATAAATGACCGCAATATGTCCTCAACAATGTATCCTAATGGCAGTTTGAACAAACAGCTCCCGCCCATAGTCGAAGACACATCATCTCTCATAGGATATATCCTGCCATAACAGCCTCCTTTACAGGGCAGCTTTGCTCCACCATAAAAGCTTGCAGTTATGGGAGGTTGCCAAGTGTCCTGAAAGGCACCTTAGTTTCTTAGTATCAAAGAAAGTTTGGGTGTAAAAATAATATGTGTGACACACATGCGCACGCACGCACACACACAATCACATTAGCTACAAATCAATACTGAAAATCATCATGTGGGCATCAGTGGGAATTTAACTAAAACTCAATATTCAATGTGAGATTTTCTTTTTAATATTTAATTGGTTCAAACCACGAAAATGATCCTGTTTTTCAAAGAACCCATACAGTATGTAATGATGGAAATATTTTAAGCTCCCACTGAGCTGGTTCTGTGCTGGAGTCCCTGTCAAGTTTTGCCTCATCAGTCTTTTAAGATAACTTTCTCTTCTGTGAAACTGAGAATTCTCTCTTCTTCTCTGTACCTCATATCGCCCACAAGGTCCCTCTGAAGATGATTGCATAGCAACATTCAGTACTAAGAGACAGAAGACATTCTCACTTGAAAGGAACAGATAATATAAAATGAACAAAAGTATGCCAATCCATGTCCATCCATGATTGACGGGTGTGATTTATATGTCATAGAGTGTTACAGTTGGGTTTTAAACTACTGTATATAATTCAGATCAACATATGGAATGAATTCTGTACTGGCCATATATGGAGTGTGTCTTGAGTGTACAGGGTTTGATGAGGTCAGATCAACATATGGAATGTCAGAACAGGTCAGCTCCATACATACTGTACATGGAGATCTAAGGGTGGCAGCGGGGGCAGTGTCTTGAGTGTACAGGCTTTGATGAGGGCCCAGGTAGAGCCGGGCATTCATTTTCAGGCCTGTTGAGAACTCTAGTTCGCCAGCTGCCGGGCACGGCTGCATTAATAACTTTGGGGCAGGCCCGTCTAGAGTTTAAATGGACAGGTATCAGTCAAAAAGGAGACATCGAAGAGCAAGGATGAATGGGGAAGGATCACATATGGAATGTCAGAACAGATTCTGACATAGACCCATATATGGTAAGTTTGAGGTTTGAGTTGCTGGACAATATTGATGACATCAGGGATCAAATGGGCTTAATTTCGACAGCAGGTCGCATTTACTATGACACCTGGGATCTCCATCCATGATGATGCCAAGTGTACAGTATGGGGATTTTGAGTGATAGAATGACTGACTGACGTGTGTGTGTGTGTGTGTGTGTGTGTGTGTGTGTGTGGTCATATAGGCATGAGGCACATGCTAAAGTGCTGTAGATCAGCACACCAGTGCCATTATCGCAATAGCACAACCTTGAGTCTATTATAAAGCAATAAGCCACAAGAGGCAGAGGTTTACCTTGAATTTTAGAACAGTAAAGAAGCATGACGTGGAGTGGAAGTCTTCCGAACCTCTTAGTTGTTCTAAACATGCAAAACCATGGCCTTTGGTGGCATATTGCCTTTCTATTAAAAGGGTTGACAAATATGTAAAATATGTTTTTTTTCCTCAAAACAAGTCCACACGTTGAACAATCTGCATCAAATTGGCCACACAACAAATCTGAACTAAGCAAAAAAGAATTAACTAGCAGAATGATGTGATTACTGATTTTCATAAACATTTTGACTATTTTTAAGTCAAAACACCCAGGATGTCTAATTGAAATTTGCTAACCTTGTGGCTGTTTATGCATTTGGCCTTTTTCAAATTCTTCTGAAAGTCACTTAATATTTCCTTCATTTCACATGGTAAATGGTGCATTTATATAGCACCTTTATCAAGGACACTTCGACATGTAGACAGATTCGAACCGCCGACCCATGGATCATTGGACGACCTGCTCTACCTCCTGAGCCACAGTCGCCCTTCACATGAACTTAGTTTAGTTTAGTTTATTTGATCATCTTCACAGTTACAAAACAGCTTATTTGTTAACACACGGTTACATAACAAAAAAGGAACTGGAGGTGATCAAAAGGAATAGGCTGAAGCTGAAAGCTTATAAATTCCTATCCTACAAACATCAAAATAAAAAATTACAATAAACAATCGAAAACTTCACACATTTTGGAGAACTCTGTGTGTGTCAGATCTAGCTGTGAATAACAACATTTTATTGTATTATTTTAATTTCTTCATCTTTATAATTTTCCTCTTCATTATCTTCCCATAGTAATCTTCTTATGTGCTTGAACGCCATTAACGCCATTAATTGCCTGTGGCTATATTCATGTATATAGTAGGATTACAAAACTAATAATTAGGGTGATCGGAAATTGGCTGGGTGTCTGGGTATGAGCACGAAAACAGCATGGATGTTTTTCACCACCTGTGTGCAACCTAACGCACACACAAACACACACGCACGTATTAAATGTATAATATATATGATGCTTTCAGGTGTGCCAGTACAGTACAGTACAGTACAGTACAGTACAGTACAGTACAGGGACCGCCACACAGTAACTCTGTCATTTCTCTACCGTTTCGGATGCGGGGCGGCTCACCAGAACCGGGCCGGCACCCTGGGTGCGTTCCTGTGGGTCTGGAACCCTCCCCCCCCCGGGAACAGAGTTGCACCACTCACTTCACATGGGTGGGATATATTTGCTCTTTCAAAGCTTAGGCAAATAGCTCCAAGTCCCAGCAGACAAAGAAGAAGTACACAAAATATGAATTTGCTGCCAATTGACCTTCAATCTAACTCCCTAAAGTCTTCTTTCTGGCTTGTACGGCACCGATGGCCTCTTCAAAATGATAAAGACACAAGTATTTAGGTCTAATTTGAGGAAGAAGTGTGTCTTGGAAAGAGGTGTGCCAGGTAATCTGCCCCTGGAGAGATGTCTAAATTAGAAAGATCCAACAGTGACCCACATTACTGTACCTCTGATCCAGACTAAGGACTGGAGGGCTCTGTCCTGTTCTAACTTTACCCGTGATGCTATTGTTACAATACATCTCAGCATTTTTAAGCCATTTCTACCATTTTACCATTGTGAGATAAATAAAGCAATCTTTTTCAGGATAGACTCAGCATCAGTAAGCCCATACTGCTCCTAAAATGATGTTCTGCTTGTGAATAGTTAACAACTGACAAATAGTGAAAATAGCTGAACTTAATTGGAGATATGCCATTTTCAGCATTCTTTCAAAAATGAAAAACGAGTTTTACTGTTTTTGTCTGACTAACATCTATTTGTAAGTAGTCTATAGACTGTACATAATCCATCTGGCTAGATGTCAAGGTCTCACTGGAAGTGAAATGTACTGAAAGTTATAAAATAAGTGGTTCTCAGGCATGATGATTGCCACAGATATGACAGTGAAGTAGACGTTAGGGGTCACAGTGAGCGGAATGTATCACAGCGGCAACAAGACAATGATGACTACCTTTCTATGGCAATCACCATAACTCTGTCAATGTTTGCCCTTTCGTCTTTTGCTTCCCCTTTTGTCTTTGGGTTGTTTTCTTCTTTAATCTTTCTCCCTCAACACTGCTTCCTGTGAATTCTCATTCGTCTTCTCCCACTCCCCCTTTGTTGAGCTCCTCAGCTGTCTACTGTGTCGCCAGATTTTGCAAGCAACCAGGTCTATGAAAACCAACTCCAAATAAGCGACTAAGGAAAGGAAAGGTACTATGTTTACCCAGGGTAACTGGACTACTGTAAGCTCAATAACTTGTTTACAGCCAGGCCCTGCTCAAAGAACATTTCATGGTAGAGGTTCAATGCCTTGTCCAAGGGCACTTCAGCGGTGGTAATTTTAACGTGCCGGTCTGGGGATACGAACTAGCGACCTTCCGATATCAAGACCGCTCCGCAAACCGTTCGGCCACTGCTGCCTCAATTAGGGCAGAGCAGTCAAATGTTGTTTCATAGAGATGTAGTTCTCGAATATGTTCATGTAAAATTTGTACTTGATCACAGACTCCCATCTGAAAACATGTTGTGCCAGTGACCACCATAAGATTTGTGTAGTCAAAATAATGTTACAAAAACTTTACAGATTTGTATTTTCTTTTCTCACATTGCAAAGCATTGTGTGCTTGTAGATCGGTTATTTTCTAATGGCCGAAAGTGATTAAACTGAAGCCAACCCAACACCTGCACTTTAGAAACAAGCACAAAAAATGACAAAAACCGCAACTTCCAATATTTATAAGCGGCTTTACAGGAATACAAGCCCAAAGTCGCTTATAATAAGAAGACTTGGCAACACTGTCCGTCTCCTGCCAGACCTCATCCCCCCCCCCACCATGTATACAGACTCTAGTGGAGTAGTGGAGGGACGAGTAGTACCTGGTGGACAAAGATAAGGCTGTAGAAACCACAGGTCCACAGACTCGGCGTGCTGGGAAAAGGAAGCGGCAGCATACAGCCAGATATATGCAGAGAGCACGGTGTATGGGCAGCAGGCAGCAGCAGTGGTGGAAATGGTACCCATGGCATCAGAATATACTCAAATAATTGTGAAAATAGCTATTTTCAACTGCAAGCCAAAAAGTGTATAAATAGCACTTGACTTGGCCTGTGTGTTGTGTGTGTAGATTTGCCTCCGGTTAATCAGATTGGGAGCACCTGTTTCCATTTTCCATCAGTTATCAGTTGTGTTGGGTTATGAAGACCAAAACACACCATTAGTAAGACCACTTTGGTAGAAGTTTGGGTTGTGTAGTTACCTTGCCATGATGTAACTCCAAATGTGGACAAGAAAAGAATTAAATTAAATTGATAATTCAAAATATGCTCCTCATTGACTTACATTGTACGCTGAAACGGCTCTCAAAGTCACTCTTTTAGTAGGCCTATGTAAACAAACACAAACAAAGTTGATTCGGACAATATAGAACATCACCAAAACTAGTACTGTTATTTTTTGTGTTAACTTCCTGTTGATTTTGTCATTTTTATTAGGAAGATAACCCGGACTGGATCCGTGGATCCCGATTGGGATCTTCAAATTTAGGACCTTTCTAAAATGTGCTACATTTATTTGTTACATTACTACTACAGGTAATGTGTATAGTTATCTGTCGGTGTCGGCTTTCAGGTGCATTTAGCAGCTTTTTTTCTCATGCCTTCATTCGACTCCAGTCCGTAGTAATCTGTAGTAGTCCGTTTGGTGGAGAGCTACCTTCATATTAGGGATAGGATGAGGGATAATTAGGGATCCACGAGAGACTCTGAGTAGAATCTCTGCTCCTTCACTTAGTTGGAAATAAGCCAGCTATAGGTGGTTCGGGCATCAAGTACGGACGCCTCCTGAGCGTCTCCATAGGGAGGTCCTCGCTGCACGTCCCACTGGGAGGAGACCCCCCCAGCAGACCAAGGACCAGATGGGGGGATTATATCTCCACACTGGCCTTGTAACGGCTCGGGATCCCCCAGGAGGAATTTGCTAATGTTGCTCTGGAAAGGAAAGTCTGGAGCTCTCTACTGGAACTGTCACCCCCACGAGCCAATTCCGAATAAGCGGTTGAAGATGGATGGATGGATGAAAATAGTTGATCTAATAGCTCACAACCTAGATCTGCTATTTTATGAAACAGAAATAGGGGGACTAGTATTTTATTAAATAAAGTAGCTACTTAACTCAAGCACAAATTTGACTGTGCAACTTTGTTGTTGAGGAACATTTGACTCAAATACTGGCCTTGAGTACTTTGTCCTGCACCATTGAAAGAGGGTATCATCATTTATCTGAGCTATCATCAATCTGATCTATTGAGAAAGAGAGCCCAAAATAAAGCACAAACAAAGGGCAAGGTTTCGTTTGAGACCTGTTAATCTGTGAAAATAGAATGAAAAAAAACGTAATGAGTCAGTGCTCTTAAGATGTCACCCATCACCCTGGTAATTTATTTTATCTCTGCCATCACATCTTTGCGGGTGCTTGTGTAAGCTGTAAGCCGTCAGCCACAACACCTGTCAACAAGGCAATAAGCTCCATGGTTGCAGATGGACAGATATCTTTTCCATTTGGCTCTATACCTCCCAGGCCATATGATGAATGAGTTATCTGGTAGAGCCCAAACTAGTTGATGAAAGATTTTCTGGCTCGCTTTTCATTTCTATTCAACTAATCCTTAAACCAAAAGCAAATATGCCTGCATCCTTAGACTCACTACATTGAGAAACCACACAATCATGTCACCCTCCAGGGGTCCTGGGATGCAATACTGTACTCAGTACTGTACTCTAACGTTGTTGAAGTAGGACTCTAAAATGGGTAATGGGCCCATTATATTGAAAACCTCTTTACGTCACTGGTCTGTATACTGTGGTGACCAGCACATGTATACAGTATAACCTGGTACAGTCACAGCATTACTGAGACACCACAACAACATTACGACAAATGAAAATATTATCCTAATGAATATTACAGCTGAAGCATGCTGTTTGCCACATTTTCTGAATCTATGCAATCTTGTACAGGCTACGCATTCAAATCCATTTCATCACTGCCTAACATTATTGCACTTGTGAGTAATCTGCACTTGCCTTTGCCTCCCGGTGGTATAATTATTATTATTACCAAGCTTGTGTAGCAGGATATTATAAGAATGCAGGCTTTTATTTGCCATCTCTCCTTTATAGCCGACATAATGATATTCTGTCAGATAGTTTGAAAAATTAACAGTCTATTATACCACAACGCTTCAGTGCAGGGTACAAATAACCCTCTAATGCCTGGGGTAAAGGATAATAAAAGCATCAGCTCCAGCAGAGAGAGAAAACACGCATTCTACATATCATGACTCACAGAAAGTATGGAACATACTGTAGATGTAACTCTTTAATGGTGTGCTTAGTGGAACGACCTTGACGGGGCTTTTCTTTTCATTGCTAGCCTCAGGAGCGACTATAGTTCCAACTTGTTCTGCAGTTGTCTCTTGGATTGAAAATAACATGATGGTATACTGTGTGTTTCAAATGGGGGTACGACATATACCCTTTGGTACACACAGGTACAGTACTACAGGAGGTACGTGAGAGAAAGTAGTGAACTGAGCGGTGCAGTGTGTGTGTGTTGCAATGGGTCAGAGTGCGCGTGTGCGTGCGTGCAACGTGTGTGTAATTATCTAGGAATGGCCAGGAATCTGCAGGGGTCAGTAGGTTATACTCTGTAAACAGCAGGCTCAAAAGGTCCTACTCTAAACAAACAGACAGACAGACAGACAGACAGACAGACAGACAGACAGACAGACAGACAGACAGACAGACAGACAGACAGACAGACAGACAGACACACATAGCCTTTAAAGGAGATGGTGTGCAAACTTCCTCTGCCAACCTGAGGGGGCAGCACTAGTGGGGGAGGAAGTACGCCGGAAGTGTGGAAGGCACGTTACGTCACGCTGCCACTCAAGTGATTACTAGCCAATCACAGCGCATCTTTTCTGGGACTTATCAGACCCGAACATGTGCTCTGTGACGCAGACTCATGCTTCCGCGGTGCTTCGCAATGAATCTCGGGAAAGTTTTGCCCTCCCTTGAGCACATACGCTCCTCATATGTCTATGAGGAGTCCAAGCTGCTTCTTCTATTGTATTCTTCAAGGTGTTATCATTCATTCATAACATCATCATATCGTTGCTGTCGGGCAGAAACCTTGTATCTCCAGATTTAATCCTATTGTTGTTTTTTTCGTGAATCAATACCCATAGGCTACCTCATCATACAGTGTCATACAAAATTAGCAAATATAGCAGATCTACAAGCTGTTGTCATCTTGTACTGTAGATATGCTAGTTTTGTTATTTTTTAACATTTAAAGTAAAAGTGCAAGTGATTAATTTGGTTATTTTTCCATTTCCTGAAAGGTTTACATTTTGGACATACAAGGTTTCCATCTGACAGCGACACACACACACACACACACACACACACACACACACACACACACACACACACACACACACACACACACACACACACACACACACACACACACACACACACACACACACACACACACCCACCCACACGTCACACACACAGTTGTATTTTTCCCTTACCTAAACATATTGATTGACCCATTGTATCGATTCACCCCAGATATCCCTAAAGACTTAGATTTTCCAGATTCGGCCCTCAAGAGTAGTTCTTGCAATCACATTATTTGTAATAGATACACACAGGCTACTGATTGTAAGGCACGTTTAAAAACCATGCACGTGGGCCTTTTGGTCACCTTTTGATCGCAGGGTGATTACCGAATTTCACAAACAGACAAATTATGCATCTTCTACAAAACAGCACCAACAATTAAAGTACAGTATGTTATATGTCATGTTGCATAAGGATCATCAATTTCACGCCGAGATAAATTGCATTAATGACTGTTCAGCGTTTACCCACGGGGTGTTTTCATCAATAGGGAATCCATTGAATATTAATGTCATCAGTGGGTAGTGGGTCGAATCGGCACCCAGTTTGAGAGAATTTCCTCACATAGGCCTACTGTAGCTGCTGTCTGCTTAATATTCACACTAATTCACACCGACAACATTAAAACTGCGTGTTGACCTCGATGCTACTTCAGTTAATTGTGTTTTCTCTTTTTAAATAATGAACAGATCAAACACATAATGCTGTTTATGGTTTTGATGGCTAACTGGGGCGACTCCAGCAGAATACATCCCAAAGAAATAAATACAAACATAAAAATCTGTGACAAAAAACTGATCTCCCATAATGATTCACTGAAAGCTTGAAAATTCACACATTACTACTAGTTAAATGACCTGTAAACAAACCTGTGCCAGTGCACTATACCTGTATTGATTTTCCATGTTTGTGGCAGCAGCATACCATTACGACACTGAAACAAAATCAAGGGGAACAAACATCTGCCGTTGAACACCAGTGTGCCTCATATTACAATGTAGGTCGTCATGATTAAGTTTCAGCCTGACAACTGTCAAAAGGGGAAATCAATAGGTAATTTTAGGGCCAGACAAGAGTGTCTGGAGTCAATATCGTCAACCAGGCAAGCCACATGAAAAGCCTGGAGGGAGCCTGGTAAAAGGATTACCCTCTGCTACCCTCAAGTTCTCACTCTCATAATTGTCTTTGAGCAGTGATGAAGATCACAGGCATGAGTGCCATATACTCACCAATATAAGAGATCAAAATAAATCAATATGTGTTATAGGCTACAAGTCAAAGTCATATGATCAGTACCATGCAACAGTAAAGTTGGTGACGATACTTGTGCACATAATCGCATTTGCAAAGCCTAACATCCTGGAAGTGCATGTTCCACAATCCCAAGGTTAATGGTGCAATTCATACCAGAATACTAAGCCCTATGATTTGAATAGGGAATAATCAGGGGCTAATCAAGGCTTTTCACATAGGCTTTTTGTTCGTGATCTATGCTGCAGTGCATTCACTCCCTGAAAATAGGATTCCATCAACATCTGTGCAGTGTAGACTGTAATGTTCACTGAATGAGGTACTGTAGTGGAGGGATGAATCATGTACTAATGCACATACTGTTATTGTCCTTCCAACCATTTTCTCATACTGGCCTAATGTTTGATGTCCCAAAACAGAGGCAAGGTTTTCACTTTACAATCCTGAGTATACATAAAGTATTGTGTCAGAGAATTTACAAATGGAACCAAATGGAACCGTGGGGATTTGTACTGTGGTGTGACCAGCATCTATTTTCACCCTTGAACCAAGTTAATGGCAAAGTAGTTTTAATGATAAACTACTGTAAGAAAGCTTTTATTTTTTGGGTCAAATAAGGTTTTATAACAGGTTATAAATTATTATTAGATTGTTACAGTATAATACCATCTGAAATGAAGATGATACAGTATACACTACAGTCAACCACACCAGTGGTATCCTGTCCATTAGGTGCTTATACTCATATAACGGACGAGGGGCAGCCAAATATTATCAAATTGTGTCTCTTTGTTCTTCAAGAAGTACCTGATTCTCTCAAGGTGAAGTGTACTAGTCATTTCATTTAGCCAATGTTTAAATGCAGGAGCCTCCTCCTTTTTGTTGTTTCTGTGCTCTTGTCAACATAGACACTTTATGCATTGTAATGTCTACAGTGCAAAGTTCCTTAAAGGTGATTTCAGGTAGTCCAGTTACACACAGCAAAATCTTCAATCACAGTCTAACGTCATCCATGCAATGTTGTTACTATAATCCGTATTGACAAAAGAAGTTCACTTTATCATTGAACAGGATTTATTTATTCTCTTTTGTGTTCTGAAAGAAATCTCTGCGACTGGGGCTTCTGACGTTTTTGTGGGAAGAACTGCGGTGAAAATCCAATGTATAGATTGAATGCAGAGCCACTTGAAATGGGGTTGACTGACCCGGGATGGCAGCACACAGCTGGCGTCAAAGGAAAGAAATGAAAAGAAAGAGAAAAGCTTATTGGTTGTATTGAATCATTTTACTTTGCAGACAGCTGAAGGATTGGCTGGAGAGTGGGATCAGACTCTGTTTCCCAGCACAAACATGTTATCAGAAACATGCTTGACCATAGACATCCATTTGTCACTGCGTTGCCATCAACCTAATGATGCATTCACAGGACGGTCCATGTGATAACGGACATGAGTCAAATCGGACACTGGTGAGATTGGCATCGAGGGGACACAAAAAGGACAAATAATTCAGCTTTTTTTGTTTCTGCTTTTGTGAAATCTCTTGCATTTTGAGGCTTTAAATGTACCTTTAAATGTACCCCATACCATATATTATACATTATACAGTGCATGTTGCAAAGCATACGTGCGGCACTACAAGTATTACACCACAAGCGTTCGAGAAAACCAGCCAATATATGTAAGGCAGGCTCCCATTGAATACCCAGTCACGGCTGTAGCTAAGGTCCATTCCTCTACACTTTTCCCCAATGTCAAAAACCCTCATAAAACCCATTGAAATATATCGCCATTATAATAAAATTTGAATTATCAAAGCGCCACAGGTGGGCTTGTGAGTAGGCTTGAACTTGTCGATTACGCTGCCGAGACATCCCACAGTATGTATGTATGTACTTCCGTATATTGAAACTATGCTAATATACCAACCTACCAAGCAAGTATTTGAGTCTGCTTGGACATTCGGGGGCAGCCATTATAGTTTATTGACCAGTGTGATCACAGGCATTTAAAGTGAATTTACAGCATCAAAAGTAAATGTTCTGGAACCAATTATTATAAATTATTATATATATATATATATATATATATATATATATAAAATATATATATATATATTTTTTAAATGGAATTAGTTTAAGCTTGTCCTTTTGAGTGTGACTGCTCTGTTTTCCATACTGTTTGAACGTTTGCACAAAGGAAGGCAGAGCAAGGGGGGAAGCTTAGCAGAGATAAATGAGGCTTGTAACTCCCACATCTATGACCTAGCTGAGGAAAAATACACCAAATGTATAACAAGTTTACAAAATGGAGGCTAAAGTCACAGCCAGAACTACTCAAGTTTCTACAATAAACTTCTAACCTATATGCAAATTGAATGCCAAGGCTTTGGTCTGATTATTTACTCGCAAACCTTGAACTGGGATCTTGACTAATGTAGCTCTAAGTGCAAGTTCAATAAGGAATTTCTTCCTGGGAATTCTCCACGGAAATTCCTTTCATTCAAAACTTGTGTGAGCTACCCAATGTGAACTACCCAATCGGAATCTGACAATCTGCCAGTCAGCCAATAAGGCTGCCTCTGCCTCTGATCCTGTTAGATCTCTTTTAAGTAAACGACAAACAACCTAACAAAAGTGTCAAGTATATTAAACATGTAGAAAAGCATATTCATGTTAAAATACAGAAGGGAAGAGGGGTTATTATAACTGGGAAATGATGATCCTAAAAGTGGGACTGAGCCCAAGGGCATGCAGGTGTATATGTCATCAACAAAGAGTAAAGAGAGCCTACTGTCAGCTGTCCAAATATTATTAAATTACATTTCAGAATGGTAGACCTGAGACCATACCAAGCCTGAGGCTTGAGGTCTACCATTGCGTGGCACATCTATGCACGAAATGTCTATGTTCACAGGCTTCTGTGTGTGGCCTATGAGGGCATCTGAGCATGTGCGGCACTACAAGTATTACACCACAAGCGTTCGAGAAAACCAGCCAATATATGTAAGGCAGGCTCCCATTGAATACCCACAGTCACGGCTGTGGATGTGGTTAACCCAGGAAAGGACCAGGAGGCTCTGGAAATACAGTGTGTAAATTAGGCTGGGTGCGTAGCGTTAATCCGACGTCCCAATAATCCGACATTACTAACCCTACCCAAAACCCTAACCGCACGTGGAAGCCACGGGTGAGTCTTAACTGCCCCCAATTTGTAGGCTAAGGTCCATTCCTCTACACTTTTCCCCAATGTCAAAAACCCTCTTAAAACCCATTGAAATATATCGCCATTATAATAAAATTAGAATTATCAAAGCATCAACATTTTGTTTAAGGTTCTCTTTCCAAGTACTAGGCTGTACACCTCATGCCTCCAGGTCCCCAAAAAACACTCGAATCAAGCGTCTGGCCAAACATGAGGCCTCAAACCTGGTCACCCCTATTATGCTCTACTGTTAAAGGGGCAGTGTTACAAATGTTGCTTATGATTTTTTATGAGCAATATTACTGGTAAGTATCCATTTTCACGAGCTTGTGAATGTGTGCACTGACACGCTCCGGCTCAGTTCAGTGGTTTTGTGAACCGTGCAGTCATTTTTCTCCTTTGTCAGAAAAGCAATTAGCCTGTCTTCCTCATCACAAAGTCTGCATGTGATCTATACAGAGTTTAAACAAGCATTTACAAAGGTTCAATAATTATTTGTTGACATAATTATGTGTCCATATATCATAATCAGATAGTGATGATGTATGGACACTAAAAGTGTGTAGGCTATTGACAGTAACCCACTGGCAATTGTAAAGGAATCACAAATCTTTGAAAATAGCAAAGCAGACCTAAAGCAGACCTAAAAGCTCAGTATGTCACAGCCAGAACTGCCGTTTATAAGAAAATGTTTTTAAGCTACTTCACATTGGGGGTCTTTGGCATGGAAAAGTTTGTGAACCCCTTCCGCACTATCCAAAACCCAGCTGACATGTAGCATACTCTCGTGCAGGTCCTTTAAAAAGGTTACATATCAGGTAGAGGAACGTAACTGCACACAGATGGTGGCACTCCCAATGGAGGCAGCATGTGACGATTAACATGTGAATTGATGATGATGCAGGCTCAGCGCTAATTGGAGCCTGGTAAATGGATGTGATTTCTCCCACTGTCTCAGTGCAACATCAGGTAGCACTGTTATAAGTCTATTGCCATAACCAGCACTGGCAGCGTATAATGGGCAGATCATATGCAATGTGCAGCCAATCTGCACCTCGGCCACCGGCACTAATCACACACGAAGATCACATTACCGTTGCATTAGGAACTGGTTTCGCAATAATTAACAAACATCAGCGCTCCAATCCGCTTGCCACACTGCTCATAATTAGTGATCAGGATGTGTGGTTACAGGAAAGTGTTTTATTTGTAAAGAGAGAATGTTTTGAAATGGCATTCCATTCATAAGGATCATGCTACGTTGTGCTGTCAGCTAAAGGAAGTGCTCCACTCCCCCCATCCCACCGTTCCACTCTGATTTGAATAAATGCCTGTTCACACCAGAGATGCAAAAGGAGAACAGGTTGGAGGCAATTTGACAGCAGACACCTCGAAAGCAATTCATTTTGAAGCTGCAATGTGTTCCCCATTCAAGTAATCTTATTACAGGCTGCTCGTACTCCAGTCTCCAAATCTTATACATCGTACCGTGTGCTTTTTAGTTTGCCAGATGGAGGGGGGAAAAAGTGTGTAAAGTTCTCTATCTCTATATAATATCATATGATCTACAAGCTCTCTATCTCTATATAATATCATATGATCTACAAGCTCTCTACAGTATCTCTATATAATAATACGAAGAAATCTAAGAAAAGGCTCCAGGAGCTTCAGATCTCACGGTTTGCAGGCCCCACATTCTATTCAAACCAATCAGTGACACAAGCACTTTCAATCAAATTGTCTCTATTTGCCTTCTTGATAATTAGCAGTCAAAAATGATTAGTTCTTTCAACAACCACCTGTTGTTCGTACAATACAATAGCGGAAGATACAAGAATTCTGAAAAATTCAGAAGCAACACCTTAAAACAATTAGAACCATAGGCAAGTGTATCAATGGATTTTGAAAATGATAATGTTTATTGCCACAATTAGCTGTACGCTAAGTCCCACCCAAGCCCGTTCTTGGCCAATACCACGTTAGCGATGGTTACCAAGTCTCATTGACTTCCATTGTTTCCGGGGAAACAGCTCTCAAAGTCACTCTTTAGCACATAAGCGAACACAAGATAAGCTGATTCTGACAGGTTTATCACATCAGGAAAATTCATTTGGTTTTATTTTTAATAAAAACTGTCAACTTTGTCTTGTTTTACTAACACTACTCTGTGGTTTATCAATTTCTGATTATGGTTTAGTATTGACCTTTAAAGAGTATCTTTGACAAACCACCACCAAACACTATTTTTGAAATCTCAAAAGTAATGTTCATTGCAATGTGTTCATCGAAAACTGTGACATTATATTTTAAATAGTAAAGCAACATTATTACAAGAGTACTGCCACGGTAAAAAGAGATAAATCAAACCATTGGTTTGAGCTGGCAGCAATGAGCAACAGTCAGACTAATTCGTAATACAACACACTCTGTTAACCTGTCGACTTGACATTCCATGGCAGACTGAGCACCACTCAATTACTGTTATTGCTCCTGTATTGGTTGATCATTTATTCAGCCCCTGATGGTGCCTGGGGTCTGGCACCAGTGCCTCATGGGAGGTCTGGCTTGGGGGGAACCTTCCCCTTTGATGGAGCATGCAGCCACTCTTTTTTTCTTGTTTTTTTTCTTCTTCTCAGGAGCTTGCGGTCCCCTCCAGGAAACCAGCAGCAAGGAGCAGTAAATCAATAGCAGTGCGGTGAGGGCAAATGACAACCCGTTTAGTTTGGCGGCCTACTTCGTTTCACAACATGCAGCCTCGCGCCTTCTAAACCGAAGGCAGGGTCTTGTGGAGAAAATATTTCCCTGCACTAAATCAGATTTGGCAGCAGGTGGTCCGTGGGGCAGTGAGCAAACTACCTCTGTGACTGCCGTGGACTTGGGGTGCCAGGAGAAAACACTCTATTTTCTCCCACCCAGGCGACCCAATCCTGCACCTCTCACTGCTTGAGAATATCAATATAAATAAAAACAAAACAAAATGTGAGATGTCGCTTCTATGCCTCAGATTGGCTTTCCCACCCTCAGAACAAATTCAACCACAAATGAGAGGCAGAGTAGGGCGGGTCTTAAATTGTAGCTCAGTCGGTAGAGCTCTCACCTTTGGACCACATACAGTACACTCATACACTGAGAACACCTTTAGTAAGGCATTTGCCCAGTCGGACTCTTAAGCTGCCCTGTGTGCTGTTTTTAACTGTTTTATTCTTATTTTTATTTTACATTTATTTTATTTTTTTATCTGTAGCACTTTGAGATTTGTTTCAAATATAAAGTGCGTTATAAATAAAATGTATTATTATTATTAGAACATGGTTTGGGTGCAGCAAGTTGTACGTGTACGGTAAGTACTGAGAGCTGATGGTACTGTAGGTGTGGCGCTCCACCTCATCAATCCATCTACCAGGGGTCTAGACTAGAGCATTGTAATGAGGATTCTCGTCTGATGTCGACAATAAGCCTCTATGACCTACTTAGTAAAGATAGTTTACTTTTGTGATAACTACATTATTACATATAACCCATAATGGTCATGACTCATGACAAGCCTAATATTTGATTATTTTGACAGTGTCTCCTGGTCAGTATCCTGGTGTCAGGATCCTGCTCAGTATCCTGGTGTCAGCATCCAGGTCTCAGTGTCCGGGTGTCAGTATCCTGGTGCCAATAGCATGGTCAGTATACTACTCAGCATCCTGGTGTCAGTATCCTGGTTAGTATCCTGGTGTCTGTTAAGTGCAGGAATAGAGGCAGCTCTGTGCAGGATTGTGCACATTCCATAGTTCTTGTCTGGTCACATGGTAAACATTTTGCCTGCTCCAAACACCATGATGAACCACTCTGCTTGTATGATAATAAGGCTGTCCCCAAACATTCAGGGTTCGAATCTTCGCTCGTTAGGGTTGGCACTCAAATCTTAATTAATGGGCTTGAACCATTCGGTTTTTTTTTAATATTATTATTCGTTTCCCCTTTTTTAACTCGAAAATATTTCTCGGCGAGAATGCGATATGCATAATAAGAGTACAAGTGTTCATTTTGTGTTTACATATTACTAATAGTCATGGTGGCAAAGAACCGATGCGCCAGTGCACATACGTCGTCAAAATGTTTTCTGCGCGGTAGATCAAGGGCATGCAAGGCGCATTTGCGCACCAACAGCTGAGACAGTTATGTAGAGACATCTGACAGGCATTCAAAAGGACCTTAATGTGATGTTAATGTCCTGTAAGTAGACTTAGAAATAAAACTAGTGTTGACTAATCATTACTTATTTTGAAGAGGAAGTTAGTGCACAGGAAGTCCGTTTCAGTTGTAAACAAGCTACTATGACACTTTCCCAAAGTTACATGCTTTTATCTCAAATACATTTCTCAGACCAGTATTGTATATTTTTGTACATTTCTGTGAACAAACATAAGAAATTGAGTGAATACAATAATGACAGTCCTGCACTTTATACTGTACTACCAGTGTTTGGAAATTGTGAAATGTCTCACGGACTGACTTATGTCGTGTTGTGCAGCTGTATTTTGTATTTATATAAGGTTACCCTAAAAATACTTTACCCATGGTGTTTGTATTGAAGTGATCTGTATGTGGCCAAGTGAGGTATTGATGAAAATCTAGGTTCAAAAGAAAGGATGAAAGAGTGATCCGTAAGGCAGAACTGGACTCTTACTTTCATGAGAGGACTACAACAGAGCTTTGGGCAAAAACCTTCAGTATGGGTGATAGAAAGACATTAAATTCACACCATGTTCCTAAATCCACAACAATCTGTCCTAAGTGCCAAAATCACCTGAGAAAAATGTGCTATAAAGCCGATGTGAAATGAATCATGCATGTGAGAGGCAAAAACTCGATTATAACCTTATTTATCTGATTGACTGGTGCTGTGGCAGTGAGGTTCAATTTCCTTTCCCTTGCTCACACTTCATAGCCTCTCACTCCGTGATCTATAATCTTTATGTTTCAAAATAGTAGGAAGCCTTTTTTTTGCCTTCTTGTGCTTTTCTTTTCACTTCCTGGCAGACAGGTTTGCTCCTAGAGTAATTTCAAACACAACAGATATCATAAAGTGGCTACCATTCACATTTAATCACTTAAACTGTTGACCAGAGTCCCAGAGATCTCTATCTTGGTCCCCTCAATTACCCTCTACACCATCTGTCAGCTGTGAGCTTGTAGATCAGCTATTTTCAGCAAATGTTTACCTATTTGTACCTTCATTTTCACCTATTTTGAGATTTTGACATGATTTAGGGTTTTGTGTTTGCAGGCAAACGTATAGAAAGGAAAACACAGATAACCCTATGACTTGACACCAACAAATAGACTTTGTTCCTAATCTTTATTCCATTCACAACATATTGAGTAGTACAACATAGAATAAATGGAAGTATTTTGGATAATTTCTTGATATGCCATTGTTTCATTTAACAGAGACAATATTTGCTTGAGCAGGACCACAAAAATAATGTAGAATTAGAAGGGAAGTCTACATGAATTGTGAAGTTTAGCACAGGAGGATGAACTGGAAGGAATTTCCCCTATGGTACTGTATATTGGCTCTGGTGCATGGATGGATATTTTGACAACATAGTGATATTAAGTGAAAGGGGATGAGACAGAAAAGCAACAGGAAATCAATCACAGCACATCAATAAATCATCCATAACACCAAAAAGCTTTCATCATTGTATCACAATGACAAAGAGAGAAGTGATTGAAGTAAAGGGCAGGGAAGAATAAAAAATAAAAATAAATCAATTCACATGCAATGGTTTTGATTCTCGTGATTTTTATATCCATGTGTAATGTCAATTATGCAGGTGTCTCCAATTTATTTTGGCATCTTCCACTTATACAGTGGGAAAGGTGGGATTTGTTTGTTTGTTTGTGTTTGTTTGTTTGTTTGTTTAGGCATGCATGGGCAGTGGTGGCTCAGGGGTAGAGTGTCTGGATAGTAACCGCAAGGTTGCCAGTTCGAACCCGGCTACCCCAGAGTTAGTGTCGAAGTGTCCTTGAGCAAAACACTGAAACCCTAATTGCTCCTGATGTGCTGGTTGGGTGGTGCCTTGCATGGTTTCTGCTTCGGTGTATGAATGTGTGTGTGTGTGTGTGTGTGTGTGTGTGTGTGTGTGTGTGTGTGTGTGTGTGTGTGTGTGTGTGTGTGAATGGGTGAATGTGCATGTAAAGTGCCTTGGATAAAGGCGCTATATAAATGCACCATTTACCATGGATGCATGCCATACTACTACTAGGGTGGCACTGTCAAAATGCTTTTAAGAGCCTATGGATGCCTGAACTCTTGCTCCCAAACCCCTACCAGACAATTCAATCTCACAGTCCTATTGCTGGCTCAAGATAAGATGGAGAAGCCATGCAGCAGAGGCTTATCTGAACTTAACACACACTCTATGGGATTTCACCACAAACGCCTCCACTGCACTTCAGGTATGACCCAATTATTAATGTGGGAATTTACTTCCTTTCCCTTTCACTCCTGGCATCAACAGCATGTGATAGGAAGTTTGACTCCGTTTTGATTAGTGGTGGGGTCAGAACTTTTAACACAAATATCAGTATCAAGCATGTATTTTCTTTGCCCGTTTTTCACTGGAGTAATTTCAAGCCTCTGTGCTTTGGTAATATAGTGTAGCTGGTTTGGTTCAGTTATATCCAACACAACACATGGGTATTAGTGATAATTATAACACAGGTCGTTTCGAGGAAGCAATCTGATTGGTTGAAACAGCCTTCTAGCCGTGGGTTAAACAAGCACCATTCACCACCTAATCAAAACAAAGAATTCAGCTGCTCTGTTCTCCCAGAGCGTTAGCGAAACTCTGTGGCTAGGCTAGCTAGTTTCTTGGGACATTTGTGGTCGTAGTGACTATACATCTGTCATTAAAAAAATATATATTTCTTAGTTTTAACTGTTGTATAATTGCAAAATTACACGAGAGGGTGTGGTTTAACGTGATTATTACCACTTCAGTGATGCTTGCGGAACTCGACTTCGTCATCATTGTCGTGGCAATAATCACGTTAACCCACACCCTCTCGTGTAATATTGCTTAAATGATTTGGAGGCTATACTATATTAAGCAGCCAGTTACAAGGGATTCAGCATTTTTGTCTTCTCTTTCACTAACAATTATTGACACTGTTACACATTATGATTAGGCTTGTCATTTCTACATAGAATTTTTTCTGAATGTCACATACCATACAATTAACTGTGCATCCAGTGGCTTAGAACAGTCCATGAACTATTTGCTCTCATTCAAATATGGATTTTCACCCTCCTTGGAGACGTGTTAAACAAAGTGCTATTAAATCCTTGGCTGGAACATCATGGTTTCCTTTCTGTTCAGTGTGATCATTATTGACAGTAGGGCTAATCTGGGGCTAAACGCCTGAGCAGCTGTATTTTCTGAAAAGTGAAGAAAAAAGACGGAGGATTACTGGCAGCGAAGAAAGCCCCAAAAACCTAGTCAACATGACATGACTGAGGCTCTGAGCCCAAAGTAAAACTCACTAATTGGCTATTAATGCATATCATTTTGAAGGTTTTAGGACCACACAGCAGGAATGCATTGTTTATAACATACAGAGCATATGGGGGCAAAATGAGAAAAGAGGCTCAAGAAAGTAGAAAACTTTTGTGAATGTCAGTGAGCTTAGTTTTTGACTAAGATTTACCCAGCTGCTAACCGTTAAATCCTAAGACATTTTGGCAATGTGAAAGACACATGATAAATTGGTGAATATATAAATCATAAATTCAGTCCTTAGTTTTTTATGATCAGCATTTAATACATGATTATCTTTGAATTCATCACGTTACGTGGCAATATATCAACATTTTCCAATTCAAATGCATGTTTTATTACTTTTTACTTCCACCCCTATAGCTACGTGATGACCTATGGAGAAAAAAGTGTGATTTGTCAAGACTTGTCATTGCAGTTGTTGGCACTTACATGGTGTGAGGGTGTGAAGATGAGAGAAATTGTGTTGGCACTGAGCCATGCAGAGCACAATGCCATTCATTAATCTAACCTGGAGTCAGCTATTGATTTCCCATCAGCAAAGCAGAATCAAAATGCCGCTCACTGTCAGCATGTCTACGGATGGAATACGTAGTTCTGACTCAATGCTCTTTGGTTGACTTGTGCATGTCAGTAGAAGTGTCTCTCTCTGTGTGTGTGTGTGTGTGTGTGTGTGTGTGTGTGTGTGTGTGTGTGTGTGTGTGTGTGTGTGTGTGTGATGTGCATGCGCCCATGGGAGTGCATGTCCATGCATGTGCGTTCGTGCGTGCATTCCACTATGTGGAAGCCTAGTTACCCTTTGGATTTTTTGTCACAATCAATGCCAGGCTGAAGGAAATAGTGCACAAAAGAATTAGGCAGGCAAAGGAAATGAACCAAATTCAATTTCAGCCCGGGCTCCTGAAGCCGTCTGCCACATAAAGCCATGACTTATTATGAGAGGTGCACCATTGTCATTATCATTCGGAACTGATGAGGCACCCTCCATTTGACGGAACCTTTCAATTTTGCCCACCTAACAACAGTTCCTTGTGTTATCAAACCATTTGCCATTTTGATCACTCCCATTTACAGTGGAGTGGAGGCTACATGAATTGTGAGTTTTTGACTGCAAGCTGCTGGGTTGTCAGTATGTGAGGTTATTGATTCTCTCAGATACAAAATCTCAATTTCTTCAGGCCCTCCTATATGCGTTACAGATATGCCAAGATGCTGAATAAGTAAAGTGATGAGTCGTTTGGCTGCCATAGATTCAGGAAATTGGTTTGTCGGAGTGCAAGAAAAACCTTGTCTTTCACGCTTTTTCATGTATTTTCACTGCTTTAACCTGTGACTGCTTTAACCTTTTTTTTCTCAGTCCTCACACGTTTGTGTGAGTACGTACACTGGCACGCACACACATGCACACGTCCCTCAGGCACTGGTGCTACAGTATGCAAGGTTGTTACATGACTTGAAAGGTGACACACTGCAGAGACTTTCTGATGAGGGTATATGCGAGTTGTGTTTTGTTAGAAAACCACAACGGCTCTCTGAAATAAACCAACACAAGCTCTAGAATCATGCTGGCACAGAATCACTCAAAGCAAACATGTAAAAGCTAATAATTAACTGTATTAATTAGTGTGGTTGCAACCAAACTATTGTTATTGTAAATGAGCGATACTTTGCCGCACTACTCCTCCCACAGTTTTTGCCGCACGCACTGGAGCCATATGTCAAATCGACCGGCTTCATCGGGAATCGTGTTCTTGCTCATTGCTAAGAGATCCGTTGTATAGTTTAATTGATATTAATTAATTAGTTCTCCATAGACTTACAATGGGAAGATCGAAGACTAATCAAGGCTCCAATTTACGAAGTATTTTTTCCTTTGGAGAACATAATTTTGGCTCCTCCTACAGATTTTGTCCAAATCTCACAAAAATCGGCACACATGATCTCCAGGCGTATCCGATTAAAACACCAACTGCAACTCCAATTTTGGTAGTGCGTATCGTTCGGCCGTAATCGTCGTCCGAAGATAGTAGGAGGGGCCTATTTTACAAATCACGAACGGAATATCCAATCCATCCCAAATTTGAATCACATATTGCGGCTGGTTCAATCAACCAAGTTCCAAAAGCAATTCCATTTTCATCCATAGGGGGCACCGCAAATGCGAGAAATGTAACCGTTTGTCGCAAAAACATGGGGGGATAATGATCCCCTGTGATCATTACTTACGCATTGGCTGGCAAAATTTGTGGGAGGGGCCTATGTAAGCGAATGCGGCAACCACACAACCACTCAAAATTGCAACTTTTCTAGTTGTCCCTATTCTGACGTGAACAACATTCGGCAAAAATAACAGATCTATGAGGTTGTCGATTGGCTATTTTCAGCTTCCATATTTGGTGTAAAGGGGGAAAAAGTAGCAGACCAAGCATAGAGCCCTGACATCAGTCAAGTAAGTACTGTACAGTACACACAGTGTACAGTATAGGGTTGAAATGGTTAAAGTGGTACTCAAGTTACAATCTGACCTGAAGGATGTAATCTACTATCGGTGAGTTGATTATTTTTCTGACTGATGCTTGATCACATATTTAACAGAGATGATTCTGCCATGCCTTATTTTGCCTCCAGGTAACAAATTCAATTAAAATGCCCTTCTCTTTCTTTCTGTTCTACTTTTCATCTTTCTGTGAAAAAAAAGACAATCTGGTCCTGGAATATCACAATCACTCAGCATAGAAACCGGTGGTACCCCAGGTGAAGGAGTTTAAGTATCTCGGGGTCTTGTTCACGAGTGACGGGAGGACGGAGAAGGAGATCAGCCAGAGAATCGGAGCGGCAGGGGCGGTATTGCAGTCGTTTTACCACACTGTTGTGACGAAAAGAGAGTTGAGCCAGAAGGCAAAGCTCTCTGTCTACCGAGCAATCATCGTTCCATTTTATTCAATGGCTAATCCTGCCAGGAACAAGTTAAGTCGAGGGGATGATATTGTGTTGTAACTATATCACTGTTTTTTTCATTGGTACAAGCAAGGTTTTCGATCAGCCTCCAGGAAGAAACCCTAAATACAAAGGGAAGACATCATTGCACATAACAACCACACCAAGGGGTCTAATGAAGTACTGTCACCTCATAAACACATGAAAAACTGGGAAAGAAATACAAAAATCACGGCACTCCATCTTTAAGTCTACTTGCTCTCAAGAGGGCTGTGGACAGTTCAGAAACCAGCTTGAATGACCTCTATTTTAGCCTCCAAACTTTCTGGAAGAGAAAGGTTGTAGTTTCGATTAGCTTGGAATTCCCACCAATGATGCGATTGGCAGACAGGTGACAATGTTCCCTCAAACAAACCAGCATTAAATTGATCCAGTAGTTCACAGTTTATCTAATTATAACTTAATGGATTATTGACAAATAAGGATTTCAAGGTGCTTAATAAAATCACCCTTGTGCGTCTGTCTGTCTGTCTGTCTGTGGTTAATGTGTCATACCACCACCAGTCTGCGTCACCAGATCAGTGTCATATTTATCGTGCATGCTGACAGCATGCCAAGCGCCTCAATTCTTGAATATTTTTCAAGCTCCATCTCTTTTGACTAGAGAGCTTATGTTGCTGGTCCAGTAGAGCAGCAATTTGGTGACTTCCAAGGGCCCAAAATACATTATGAATCAACCAGTTATGCCCTTGTTCAAAAAGAGGTTGCATCCCTAAATAAATGTATTTCTTTTTTTACGTTTTGAAATATTTGTGAAATAAATAAATTTAGAAAAAGTAGTAAAGCTTTTGGTGCACTTCACTCATTCCACTGTGCAGCTGTCGCTGTTGAGTTGGGAATGGTCAAGGTAGGACCTTGGGAAAAGTCTGAAATAATTTACTTTGTTCTGTGACAGATTGTTGTTCCCGCACCAGTACAGACTGACAGCTGTAGGCCTTCAGCAGCTTGTTAATGTCTGAACCATGGCTTTTGATTGCCACATATTATGATGGTTTTGACGCACTTGTTGTTTCACTGTTACTGTACAGTCACTGTAGCAGTATATCCCTCATATCGTCTGAAATGACAATCTGTTGCCGCCTCACTGACAATGCTCGAGACTTTGCCCTCAAAGCAGATTCCTACAGAGCTGAAGTGGCCGTCCCTCTGGCCAAACACTGATTTGTTTTGTGTCTGGATGTGTCCTCCCCAGCAGTGGTTTGGATGGTGGAATGAGCATCGCTGAGATATGATCTGAGAGACCAAAGTGGGGGGTGGGGGGAGTCTTTGTTGTTTGTGTGTAGACTACATCCAGTATGTTTTCTCAAAAGCTCATGCTGGTACAGTCTTTGTAATTATAGTTGTTTCAATCAATCAATCAATCCATCCATCCATCCATCCATCCATCCACCCACCCACCCACCCACGCACCCTTTGGAGTACATCCATCCATCCTTCCATCCATCCATCCTTTGGAGTATGCAGATTGCAGTTCACTGACAGCACCATACAGTTCATTCAGTGAGCCCTTTGCATCTGTATTGGGTGGAATTTACTGTACACAACCACTGGAACTGGGATGACCTAACCTAGCGTGGCAAAAAAAAAAGTCTCTTCATTTGTGTTTTCACTGCCATAGTTATAGCCTGGTTCCAGACAAATCTGGTTGGCCGTCACCATTTGGGCCGTGAAGTCCTACCACAATTGAGAGGGGCCAGACTTAATCTGCCTGGGGCAATATGCATTGCAAAGGCAGAGGAAGGCTGGCTATGCGAGGCTTGACCAGGATTTGAAAGGTCTACATAGTACATACTGTACAATATGACTGCCATGAATTACCCTAGCGGAGAGCAATGCTTTTCAATAAGCAACGTGTTCGCACACCATTATGCCTGTTTTTTGTTATTTACTATAATGTATAAATTTATTTGTATCGATATTGGCAAATAGCAATGAGGTGTGAGCTTGTCACTGAACTGAATGCTGCTTGTACCTGTATAATTAAGTGTCTTCTTGATTCTTTCTTGCTTGATTATTGGGTGTCATTGAACATGGTTGCATCAGTGTAGCACCTTTGTCCAAAGCACTTCATAATGTGTGTTGCATTCACCCATTCACAAACTGATGCAGGGCACCAAGTATAATGTAAGCTACAAGCACTCAGTGGTTCCGTTTTGCACAAAGATACTTCAACGTGATGTCACATACAAGGAGCCAGGCATAAAAAGAACCAACTAAGAACATCCCAAAACCTGATTTATAACCTTCATGTAAGGTCTGCTTTCTGATTCATTTGAACTTAATTTTAGTTTAAACCATCCCCAACAATTCTATCGTGATTTTTCATCAGTCTGAAACTGTAGAACATGAACAGCTGCAATTGGAACAAAATCGTTAACGAAATGACTCACTAATCTCCCAGAACCCTGTCCCCAGGGTTCATTGCAATTGAAGTTGAGTCAATACCCACACGAATAAGGGGTGGAGGCCATTTCTCCCACTAAAGTAATCTGTATAATCTATATTATCTATTCTACATACGTATCTACAGTATATAATCACAAAAATAAAAAAGTACAATAATATGAAAGATGGTCTACACATAATCAGCTCATGACGTTTTAACAAAAGTGGTGAGTCAGTGGTGAGTCAACAATAAAGTTGGTATAACAGAAGTTCAGGAGGGAAGACCAAGCCTGATGACAATCTTGCACGCCTCCAACCCAGCCAGATGCCCCTAGTACCAATCTTCTGCCCGTCAGTCAAGCAGTTGACAACTATCACTCACCTGTCTTCAATCAAGCTGATGACAATGACTCCGCCATCATGCCAATGCCTGTATTGCTCTCTTCCCCTAGTCTCACGTAGCCTAACTATTCCATAATCTCCGAATGCTACAGTATATAGAGTATGCAGGGAACTACACCTCCCGAAATCCGATTAAGGACACTGGCATTTCTGTTCACGGAAATATATTTTAAAATATCTTTATCTTTATGTGGTGTAAGTGAAATACAAAATGAACAGTAATCATTTTATCTGGTCACAACCAATACTGCCCACGCATGTCTGTCTGAATTAGTTGAGCACAATTCCATTAACACAATTTCCTTCTCGTTTATTTGGAACATGAGCTAGCATGAAAGCCACTCTCTGTGTATGGAATCCATAAGGAACCCTTCTGACAGAGGCCTACGCTCTCAAATGTGGTCTCTTAGCAGGGACTCCACAATCCACGATATTAATGAATAGTGATTGGAACTGTGAGGACTTAATTAAGTGTTCAAGCCGTTGGCTAGCCAGGGGTTACCGTGCTAACCCCCTTATTCACTTATGCACTCTGGATCCTTAATGCGCCACGACACTCTAAGAAACGCCAAAGAGCATCCGTGCCGGAGGAGTCTCCCAAAGGGATAAGACACTTTAACTGCAGTCTGTGCCTGTCTCTTGCCTCATCCTGACAAGGCCATCTCGTCGGTGAATTGGCGATGAAGCGAACAAATTCAAAGTCACAGCTCAGAGTTTCACGATCTGACAGGCTCCAGAAGACAGGACCCAAGGCACTTGTTTACAGTTAACCGCATGAACCCTAGCGTCCCTATTCTGGGAATGTCCTAATACATGAACATTCTGCAAAAATAGCAGATCTACAGGCTCACAATGCATTGTGAGATCTGCAATTTTTTCCCCGAAAAGGAGGAGCCAGGTACAGACCTCTGGAGGACCATGGTCAGTGAAAGATATAGGTCATTGGTTAACCACTTAAGGCCTATTTTATACTTTTCAAAGATGAGCTATTTTTTAAAATGTTTAGACTTTTTTTTTAATTTTTTTTAAAATGTTCACCATAATGACAAGCCCAAAATAGGGATGGCAGGGTTAACATGGTTACAAGGTGCTTTACACAGACTGTGCTTTACTGTACATTCACCCATTCACACACACATTCATACACCGATGGCGGCGGGGAAAAAATATGTTTTGGAGCGTTCAAAGGTGAGTTGCGAGCCCCCACTTTGTTCTAGGGTTAACATGGTTAACACTACAGCATAAATAAACAAGAGCCTCTACAATGCTCCAAATAGAATCCGGATCACTGATTGTCACATCAGAGGTACTGCATCAGTGGGTGAAATTAGTTTTTGTTGTTTCCACAAAGAAAAACTAAAGATGTGTGCAGCCGTACGGCTGTGGTTAGACATAATGTGCATGATGTAGACCAGATACTCAACCCTTTTAGTCTCAGTCAACCCTGTAAATAACGTTTTCATCCACATATCCCTGGCACCCCTGAATTATTATTAGTTACTTTATAGCACCTTACATTTATGTCATATACGATGAACTTATATATGAACTGTTTTACAGATTGGTTATATATTTCATGTACTAACACCACTGTAATCTGGTTGAGTTGCTGGCCAGCTATACACCCGAATGCTCTTGTTTTGTCTTGTTTTTCTTTTCTTTTGTTATTGTTTTAATTGCTGTGTCTGATAATCCCATGTGGGATGGGTCAAGAAATTGTATGGACACGAAAATAAAATATTCATTCATTCATATGTCAATGTGTAAATTCTTCGCCTTAATCCATTTTCCATTAGGACAAATTGAAAATAACTAACCACTTGAACCCCAGCATCCCTGTTCTGGGGGGAACATTCACCAAAAATAGCATATCGTTTATAGCAGAAATGGCCAATCTACCAGTTTACAACGTGTCACAACGCGTTACTACTATAACTTTCCGTTGACATTGCCATGTCATTACTTAGTTGACATTTAATTATAGCCCACTACTGGCCTTAAGCCTCTTCAAAGAATCCTGTCAAAACAACCACATAATCCATGATAAGCTGTAACCAACACTCAGTTTGTACTCGAACATTTCGGCCGACAGACCGAAATGAGTGGCTGTATGGTCACAGGTAGTAAAAAAAAATCTAAAACCAAACTGACGCAATGCAGTCACAACATAAACTATGCGTAAGTAATGGAAGGACAAGATGGATGGATGTCAAGACAGTTTTAATAATGTTGTGGCTCCCATATAACAATCTTTGATTAGATGACGTCAGTACATTAGTCAACTCCATATTCGGGTAAAGTTTTAGCCCGATTTGACATTGTCATTAACTTTTAATTGTAATTATTTTTGTTTTTTTTAACTATAAAACATATGTGGTTGGAAGTAAAGAAATGCGAATGTGGCGCTGGTGATGTGTAATGAGACATGAATAAGGATAAAAGTAAAGGTGTAAGGCGTGACACTGACAATGTGGCCTGTGATGTTCCACATGTGGTGCTATTGTACATTTGTGCTGAATAATGTGTCTGCATTTTAGAGTCAAGGAGTTTGACTATTGCCAGATGGGAACATTGTGTAGGAGGTTCAAAGTCATCTTTGATTTGAGAGTAAGCCATGCTTCATCTCACCCCTTTTGAATATGCTTCTTTTGTATTATTATTATAATTTCTTTTTTGTTTATATTGTTTTTAAAATTGCATTATTCAAATACACATTTCAATCAATCAATTTCTTTTAAAGATTTTAGTGTTTGTTTTTAAAGCCCAAAATGACCTGTCCCCTCCTTATTTAGCCCAATTGATCACTCCCTACGTACCAGCAAGAGCCCTGAGATCGGCCAATCTGTCTCTCCTGATTGTGCCTGACACAAAATTCAGAACCAGAGGAGATCGCGCGTTCGCCGTGGCCAGTCCCAACCTCTGGAACGCCCTGCCGCTCCATGTTCGCGCTGCTCGGTCGTTGACGGTTTTTAAATCCTTATTAAAGACTAATTTTTACTTATTTCGCTTTTAATTCAATTTAATTTACCAAGTCTGCCCACGTGCTATGTTCCCATGGACTGCCAATTGCATTTTACATTTTGCTCTCTTTGAAATTATTGCTTTATTTTATCCCCTTTTTCTGTTTGCTTGTGTTTGTCATTATGCTTTGCAAATGTGAAGTGCTTTGGTTCGACCTTGGTCGATGTAAATGCGCTATACAAATAAAGTTTGATTTGATTTGATTTGATATCATGTGTCATCTCCACCAAAGCTTCCTTTCATTATTGATGTTTATTGCAATGCCATTGGTCATGATATTTGCATATAAATACCCCCCACAGAGGCTGAAATTCAAATAAAAAATCTCTGGACTTTTGAACCTATGACCTTTGACCTTTAACCCTGATAAAAGTAATTTAAATAACTAATATGTTTTTTTGTGATCATTAGAATGTCTAGAACATGTTTTATTTATTATTGTGAAAGATATCCCCCAAATGTAAATTATTAATTTATTATTATTATTTTAATAATCATTATAAATGTGCATAAAATTTGCAAAAAAAGTAGTAGTAAGGTTGAAATCTCTTTTTTGCAAGTAGAAATATATCCGGGTGTTACAGGGATAAGAGACACAAGTGAAGTTTTGTGCGCGTGTGAGTGAGTGTGTGTGTGTGTGTGTGTGTGTGTGTGTGTGTGTGTGTGTGTGTGTGTGTGTGTGTGTGTGTGTGTGTGTGTGTGTGTGTGTGTGTGTGTGTGTGTGTGTGCGTGTAGTGGGTGCGTAATGCGTATAGGCACACACATGGTGTGCTCATGTGCTCTTTCTATCAAGCAGTGGGACTGGTATCAGAGTAGAGTATGAAAGCATAAAGTATAGGAGAGTCGGTGGGGAATACAATACAGTTCCAAAATCTGCACACTCCCAAAGGTACAAAAGCTTCTAGCTGAACCTAAATATAAGGAGGAAAAAGCTTGTCATGTCTGCCAAGCAGCTCTAATGAAAGAGCATAGTATATTAAAGGGCCTACAGTATATAATGGAGAAAAAAATCTTAGTTTTTCGTGTTTTTGGGGGTTCTCTGAAAAAACATTGGCACATAATTATTTTTTTCTGGGTACAGCATTTCTGAAAATGTTTACTCGGAAGGACTGTCTGATTTGCTTCCCAACGTGACGTCACATAGTGCTGCTTGTAATCACATTAACATTATTTTTCTCAGTCCGCCATCTGTTACAAATCAATCAATTAATAATCAATCCCTATTTTGGGCAGGTCATTATAGGTGATTTTTCGTATATATTATTATCGACAGTTGCTGCCTGACATCTTTAGAAGTCCAAAATACTTTATCGTCACGTCACTCATGTCGACATGAATCAATTCCCAGAAGTCCATTGGTGAGCCATTTGAATGCATTATACAGAGAGACATACCGGTAACTCAGATTGTTGGTGACACTGACACTTGGTCAATAAATGCATTGATTTACCATATAGCACACAGACATGTACAGTAGTAGTAGTACTGTAGAAATAGTACAATATGTCTTAAAGAAAAGTAAATTCACTAATATTTGTTTGTTGTTTAAGCCAGTATTACTTTATTAACTTGATTAACGTACATATTGCTGTTTATTTCTCTACATTTGTGGCAAGTGCACCACAACTGCTTCAACTCTACTGCGCTAGTGTTTACTGATAACTTCCCGGAATTTAACCCATTCTGGGCGGGAACCCATTTTGGTGTTAGCACTATGTTATGCTTTAGCTATTGAAAAATAGCAGATCTACAAGCTCATAGCGCGCCACCGAGTGGCGCGCTACGAGCTTGTAGGTCTGCTACAAGGTCTGCTCTCGAAGAACGACTGACGTAGAAGACATGTTTAGAATCTGATCTCAGGTCAGAAGCTCCACAATCCAGAAATGTCTGTGTTGCTGTGTGCTCTTCTCGCCACTCTCTCTTTACACCTCTCTGGATTTCACCAACCTCCATTCAAAAGATTATGAACTAGCATGCATGCTGAAGGAGTGATACAGGCTTCCTGTGTGACATGGAGCCCTCACTATGCTGAAGGAGTGATACAGGCTTCCTGTGTGACATGGAGCCCTCACTATGCTGAAGGAGTGATACAGGCTTCCTGTGTGACATGGAGCCCTCACTATGCTGAAGGAGTGATACAGGCTTCCTGTGTGACATGGAGCCCTCACTATGCTGAAGGAGTGATACAGGCTTCCTGTGTGACATGGAGCCCTCACTATGCTGAAGGAGTGATACAGGCTTCCTGTGTGACATGGAGCCCTCACTATGCTGAAGGAGTGATACAGGCTTCCTGTGTGACATGGAGCCCTCACTATGCTGAAGGAGTGATACAGGCTTCCTGTGTGACATGGAGCCCTCACTATGCTGAAGGAGTGATACAGGCTTCCTGTGTGACATGGAGCCCTCACTATGCTGAAGGAGTGATACAGGCTTCCTGTGTGACATGGAGCCCTCACTATGCTGAAGGAGTGATACAGGCTTCCTGTGTGACATGGAGCCCTCAATCACTCAGACATTCCCCTTGATTGTTTGTCGTGATTACTCTACAGTACCATTTCCTGTGTGCAATATATCTTACTGATTGTGGCTCATGAGGGTGTTTAGAAAACAGGTTTGCACTTCTTAGTGTCAATTGCGACACAAATTTTGTGTCCCCATATGAACCAACCATCCGTTATATTCTTAGGGAGATGCAATTCCTTCTTCAACTGCTCTACCTTACGAAGACAGCAGTAACGTTTTATGTCTGCCAAAGTTCAAATGCTTTAGAATCATATTTATGGCATTTACAATTTAGGCATTTGACAGACGCTCTTAATCCAGAGTGATTTACAGTAAGCAAGAACAACACAAGGTACAGTAAATACATAATACTAAATAGTCATCAAGAATCATAAGCAAGCTAAGAACCTATAATATCTGTCTAACAGTACATTATCTGTACAGTGAAGCTCTGAGTATACATTATAGTGCTATATAGTATGTGGAACGTCTACATTAAATGCTAAATTATAAATCTAATAATTGAGGCATTGCTGCCTGAGCCGTCTTGACATGTCTGTCTGTCTGTCTGTCTGTCTGTCTGTCTGTCGACTCTGGAGCTAATCAACGCTCCGTCAGTACAACATTTCTTATCAGCAAAAATGTTATAATAAATATTAACCATGAATGATAATTGACTATAATATCATTATCCACATAAATACTGTTACTGTTCTGTAGGGTGGTATAGCTGATATATATTGAATAAAGGACTATAGTGAAAAACCCTACTAGTTTGTATTTCTTGCCACTGTCAATCAGTATCTGTCATCTATGCAACCAATACCAGTCTAAGGCAGGAGGGCATTTACCTCATCACGCTGCATATCTTTCCTTCTTGTGTCTGGAAAAAGCACTCCAAGTTAATAAATGTTAATGCTCTACCCAGGATAATTAAGACAAATGCTGTACTCCCAGATGCTTTTATGCACTCAAAGTAGTTGCTGTTTTGTCCCTCATGCATCAGCTAGGAGTACTAAGTTGAAAGATGTGTCACACCAAGCAAAGTGATGTAATATTGAGTTCAAAAAGCTATAGCTCGGCACTCCATCTCTCCTCAGCTCAATTGGGTTTCATTGTTCTCCAGTCACACTTTCTTGGCCAACAAACAACTCATGGCAAGGAAGAAGCTTAGACTGTGGGTGATTGTATAGAGATTGGGAAACAATGGAAAGTAAATGAGTGGATTTTAAAACTTTCCCTCCCATTAACGAGTTACACAAGTAAATTGATGTAGAACAGCTTCCCTCCCAATCGCGTGTTACACAAGTTATGTTTTCATTGTTTAATTTGCGCTTTTAATACGTTTTAAGACTTAAAGGTTTCCATTGGACAGAGTGTGATTCGGATGCCACAGACAAGATACAGAACCTTGCCATGAAAAAAGGTCCGTTTTAGTAGGAGTGTTGTCCCCTCAGCCATCGCGGCATTAAACAAACTGCCCCGCCGATAGGATGGTTCTGTACACAGTGGGGACCTCATGTTTTTTTTTTTTTTGCCCCAACTGGTACTCAAACATAGGGACATAGGGATGACATAGGGACATTGCTGTTCCTTGGAGTGGTTGCACCACTCAAAAACTAAGCAGTCAAATGGGGATTGCAATGTTTTTATCCCGCAGTCAAACTGTTAATGTCGGCATTTGCTTATTAGACTAGATTTAGATTAGACTGTACGTGCCCATCGGCTACCAGCCTACCTGAGAACGATGCAACTTGGGAACCTAATGAAACCTGTTATCAACTTGTCATAGCACCCGTTTTAACTGTCTGTCTGTCCCACATGGAAATCTCTGTATCTGCCTGTGTGTGAAAAGGTCAAACTGACTGACAGTGAAAAGTGGACTGGTTAAGTAGGCTAATCAATTGTCAGGTGTGGGGTTGCCATGGCAATCAATTGGCTGAGGCAGAGGCTGGAAATTGCACAGGTGAAGGGATTTAGGCTGATTAGGCCCACTGGCAGAGCCTGACCAGAGCCTTTTGTGGTTGTTCTGGAGAACCGTGGCACTGCACTCCCTGCACTGCACTCCCTGCAGGGGTGTGGAACGCGTGTGTCGAATATGAAGTCGGTGGGGCAAACTGTTCTCGAGTTACGTGCATTACAACCGTACACACACACACGGGCGCAGACACGCACACAGAGACATGGCACATTTATAGTAGGATTGGGGTTTTTTCCGCAATATAGTGAAAAAGCTTTGGTTTTGTTCCTTAGTGAGGGGTAAAAAACAGCTTGGATCTTACAATAACATCCATTTGGAGCATTTGGAACGACACAGTGGAAGCCCAGCTTTGTGCCAGGAAAAACAAAGGCCTCTCTTTGAACAGGAAACTGCAAGTTTGGATGCACAGCAAGACATGGAGACACCTTTTTCCCAGACATTCCATTACTGTGAACGACATCTGTTCAGCTATCTGTTTGCCATGGAGTCTATAGGCCAGCAAAAAGTATAAAATGGGGAGAACAGACAGCACAAGCAAACACAAAATCTTGCAAATCTATACAAGCTATTGTCTTAATCCAAATGCTTGATGAAGATGTAAGTTATTGTCAAAATGTAATTAATTAAATACTTCAAGGAAGCATCAAAGGTTACTTTTTTAACATTGTATGTCTGCTGTGTACAAGGAAAATGTGCCTTGCACTACATTTGGGAATTTACCACAAACCTATAAACTTTTGTGAATTATTCAACATAAAAAGCAGTTTCATATTAGATTACTTCATTCATGGAATCAATGGTTAGGAATGACTTCTTTCACCTGACAGTATTGGCCAACTTATTCATTATATTCCCATGAGATGTAGGCAATTCTTCACAAAAGCTAATGTACTGTTGGTGAATATGTGCCAGAAATGTTAACATTTAATCCATAGACCTTTTAGAACAGGGGAACGGAACCATTTAATTGGGGACGATGAAAGGTTAATGGTAGCCATTTCCCTACATTGTTTGTTCATTATCCAAATGCCAAACAGGCAAACTTTAATCAACACAACGCGTTGCACAGGCCGTAAACGGGCAGTTTCTGAATATGCTCATTCGATTTCTCATCTATTATTAAAGTAATCAGGCCCTGATCCTGTTCTATTTATGTCAGCAAGTGGTCGCTTTGATCTACAAACAAGAGAGATGAATGAAGTTTGCTATTGTGGGTATAGGGAAATGTGATAGCTCTTCACCGATATGATGGCCTTTACAGCACTGAGGAGCAGAAGGACACATTTTAACTTGAGATATTGAGGTGTGTGTGTGTGTGTGTGTGTGTGTGTGTGTGTGTGTGTGTGTGTGTGTGTGTGTGTGTGTGTGTGTGTGTGTGTGTGTGTGTGTGTGTGTGTGTGTGTGTGTGTGTGTACACAAGTACTGTACAATCTGTCAATCTGGTATCCCGACACCCACACTCCACTCTGTATAAACCATCATGATTCTGAACAACACCTAGAATCCATCGCACACATAACAAATGGATGTAGTGCATACAAAAACTTATATATTGCTCGCCACGACCGGATTGTTTCCCTAGTGTCTGATGCAGTTCGAAAGTATGTGCCATCTAGTGCAGCAATGTATAAACATTCAAGAGTGTTACCAGATTGGTTTAGCTGTGCATGCGATGTCTTTGCTAACATCCCGAATACACCTGATGTTGTCTTTGTTGACACCAGACACAAGGAGGTCCCGATTCTGGAGGTGGGCTGTGTCTTTGATTTGTACATGGACCAGGCATTCCAAGATAAATATTCGAAGTATCAACCATTACTTGGAAGTATAACAAACATGGGGTATCGCTGTAGATTTGCCATACTGATATTCGGAAGCCTGGGCCATGTGCATAAACTGACCATGAGTGGCCTAAGAATAGCTGGCAAAAAGCAAAGCCAAACAACTTGCCAAATACTGTTCTGTCTCGTCTGTTATAGGCAGTTTGTCTGTGTGGAGAAGGAGGTGCCATGTGTATCCTTAAGTGAACATGAACTGTCAACCCCGTTATATTTGTTTCCTTGTAAAATTAATTGTAATTTGTGGATTCAAATAAAGAAATCGAAATGTGTGTGTGTGTGTGTGTGTGTGTGTGTGTGTGTGTGTGTGTGTGTGTGTGTGTGTGTGTGTGTGTGTGCTTGCATAAGTGTGATTTAGATTGAGATACTGAGGTGTGTGCGTGCGTACGTGCGTACATGCTACACCTGCTTTGAATGTTATCAACCAATAATCACCAGTAGGTTACTTATCACTCGATACTGGAGCCTACTGACTGCAATGTGTGTAGAGTATTATATTAGGGATGTACTGTAGGATGTAGCATGGGTAATAAACTAATCGTTTATAGATGGATAGAGCCCGCACACAAGAATAAGTACAAAAGACTTATTTATTATTCATCTTAACAATGTTTCAATCCTGCTCTTCATCTATTTTTCATATATTTTCAATTTTTGAGGGGCTCCTCCTATATACAGCTTTTGTCCCCACAAAATGTCCGCAACACATTAAATGCCATTGACAATGAAGGGAAAATTTACGTAATCTTGTCCCCACACGTCATCGACAATGAAAGGAGAAATTAGGTCAAATATCCGCCAAATATGACGTAAATCTGTGGCAACAGGCATTCTGATTGGCCAGTATGATGATCTACGATGATAAGAGCGCCCCTCACTTAACACGGTTGTGATCTTTTTGTTATATTTCAACTTGGCCTATATTCACTATCACAGAGAAACAAATAAATGACAATGTGTGGGAACAGGGGAAGTATTACAAATAAATCAAACCTTGCCAATAAATAACAAAGAAAAAGATATAATCGAATAAGAACTGTCTGCATACTTCATGGTGATGTGCATGTGCATAACCATACAGTACGTATGTACAGGGAGTAGAAGAGAGGGCTCAGCACACAGCCCTGAGGGGCTCCTGTGTTGAGGGCCAGTGGCTGTGATGTGGCACTGCCCATTCTCACCAGCTGTCATGTCGACAGTCTGACAGGAAGTCTGTTATCTATATCTGCTGCACAACCGGGTATACGGGCTGGGATCCCAGGGCTTCATGTCGAGGATGGCAGGAACTATTGTGTTGAATGCCAAGCTGTAGTCCACAAACACCATTATAGTTACTCCCGGTTCACTCACTAAACATACAGTCAGTAATCCTTCACTTCATCTGCTTTCAAAGGTGCAGATCGTCACTTTCTTGCACTAAGGAGAAACATGTTTTCCTTTTCAAATTAGGAGTGTTTTTAATTAGATTCAGTGCTTCTTTTCATTCAGATTTGACACAACAGGAATGACTAGGGGATTATGTTAACGTTACTGCACGATCATATGAAAGATAGACTATAGGACTGAATGAACGGTGATCAGCTGATATGATTTAATCAGATAATTTGACCATTTTGTCCCCTGTGGAATCATGAGGTGTGTGCATAATTTTCATATTTAAACTTTGATTTGATGTATGACTTTTTATGAATTATAAGTAGGCTATAAGCACTTGATGATTCTAAATCATAATTTCTGTATTTTGACCCTTTAAACCACATCTGACGTAGAGGAGAGCAATATTGACCAAGAGAAATACACACACCAAGTGGTATTGCCATCCTGTCACAAGTCAAAGATCAACAACACAAGACATAGATCAGCCTTCAGTTCCCTAGCCAAAGGTCACTGAACATGATTCATTGCCACCTAGCGTTTTAGCTCCAATAAATACAACAGCAACCAATAGCCTGAGTCTCGATGGCGGAGTTTTGATGGAGCCGGCAGTTGAGTGGTTAACTTATAGGTTTTTTCTGTATCAAAGGAATAATCAACAAATAAGGTTTCTTCTGTTCTCAACATAACTAATACATGTCTCAACTATAGGGGGGCCAGAAAGGATCGTCAAAGTGGGGCAGGTTTCCTTCTTCAGGTAGGACAGCTACAGTACAGTAGGTGATACACTCTTACTTAATTACTTTAGCTCACGGGTGGGGATATAGCGTTGATAACTCCTAATGTCCGAGGTACACCTCCCTCAATAGAGCCAAACGGTCACTTAGACCACTTATCCAGAGATAGAGCCAGGAGCCACACGCCAGCCTGTCTCAGGGAGAGTCTCTGTTAAGAGTGAGGGAGGACAAAGCCTTTTATACGGCTGGGTGCGGTCGTGCAGGTGGCAGTCTTCCCGGGCCGATGCTCCACTTTAAAGTTCTATTTCGTAGTTCTATAAACCATCAGATCTCGTCATTTGCTGTTCTTGTCCTTGTTGGTGGCCAACCACTTCATCAGTGCGTGGTCTTTCACTAATGTGAATGTGCGACCCCAGAGGTAGTATCGTAGGTGGTTTATGGCCCATGTTATAGCCAGAAACTATTTTTCCACGGTGGTGTGATTTCTTTCGTGTCATCGGCTTATTATATATCTCCACTGTTTCTATTTATAGTAAAGCACTGACATGAGGTTGAGAGCATATAGTGTTCAAGTATGCGAGCCTTGACATCCATTTTGGATAATGTTATTCGGTTTTCCTCAATTATTCTGCCATTGGCATGACAACCACCTCGGTGATATTCAAAAAATAATAACTGTACCCGACTGAACATGGTTGTTTGGACATACCAACAACTCACTAGTTCTTTCACAAAACAGTAGGTCAGTGTGAGGGGGATTTAGAAATGCAATGTTTATTGATTGAAAGTGTGAATACAGTAGGTGGTTCTGTTATCCCAAAGTGTCCAACTAAGTCACTGGCACAACCAGACAGGCCAATGAGGAATTTATCTGTCAAACTGCTCTAGAGAGGATGACTACAGCAGTGTTCTGCCTTGGGGTTGGTGGGGTAGATTGGGCGGAGTGCTGCAATGACAAACAGGATTGAAGGGCAAATAGCTGATGAGTATTGCCTGATTACACAATGCTTGGCATGTGCACTTGAGCAGCACTCAGATCGTACTGTGTGAGATTCCCTGCTAGAAATTGGAGCTCTCAACTAGGGTTGGGCAATACGACTTCAAATCAATATCACGATTATTTCAAACAATTTGTAAAGGAGGTTACTTTTCTTTTTCTTGTTTTCACAAACGTGTACGCCACCATGTCAACTAAATATAATACATGGTTTAGTAGTGCATAACCTAGACGCGCAGGATTTATTCATATATATTAAAAAATGTGGCTTGATTATTCGATTAAAACAAATGAGCAAGATTAATTCTATCGGTTTCGATATATTCACGGTTATTTTGCCCAGCCCAGCTCTCAACACACATGATGGGACGCGATATAGATAGTAATGACTAAAGTAAGGGAAATAATGATTATTAAGATAGGTCGGTCCCCCAAATGTAACCAACGTATTGAAGTAGCTGTTACTGCATTGGAGCAGCTACATGCAGCGCACCAAACACGGTTTACACAGGGGAGTTAATAAAGCATGATGCATTACCATTAAAATGAAAGTTAAAGGCAAACCTCTGCTGGATATAAATCTTCACCAGGAACATACTGTATCCACAGATGGAATCCATCAGAGGAGAACTTTATAATTAAGCAAAGAATGTGTGGGAAGTGTGTGTGAGGAGGACGGCAAGATGGAAGTAAAATACCTACTCAGAAAAAGATGAACGCTATTATGGAGTGGGTCTGAGATGGCTGGTCTGGAATAATAACTTCCTCTGCCACATTATGTTTGCACTTCTGATAAGATCGTTCAGGAAATGGCAGCTGTTGAAAATAATGCAATTCATTGTGTATTGCTGCGGGACAACTACGGGGTCTTAAATGAAGCATGTCTTCTATTAGACTCCTAAAGAAACAAACTAATAGCCCTGCAAAGACTTGCCATTTATAATGTGACTATAATTCGTATGATTCATTAAGCAGGAATAGAAAATGATAGCATGTTCTGATTAGAAAAGTCCTCGGGGGAAATTCCTATGATAATTTATTCTGAAATCTCTCATTGACTAAGCAACTTGTCGCGCTATTGTGTAGATTAACTCCCCGGGTCACATTGTATTGTTTCCTCATATTGTCTGTATATTATGTAAAATAGATTAATGTTGTTTACACATGTTTAATAAGATTGTCCATTTGTTAGGGAATGCAAATGAACCCTTCTGCTACCTACTGTACTACCTTTGCTTCTACCAACTACAGTACTGCTTGCTCCATGGTTGCACATGTATTGTACGTCACGCTGGAAATGTGTGCCAGCTAAGTCAGGGGTTCTCAACTTTTTTGGCTGGGGACCCCCGGAAATGCTTTGGCCATGTCTTGCGACCCCCTCCCCGCCCCCCCTCCCCACCCCAATACAAATTAACTGCTACAATAACGTTAATAATAGCGAAAATACATCATAAATAAATACTGAAACCATGGATATAATCATTAAGGACAGTTAATGCATGTACTATGTGTAAACTCTTAATTTCCATTATCCAGCCATTCAGTTGCAAAATAAAAATAAAAAATGGGCAAAAAAATGGGCCAACCTCCAGTTGGGCCACCCCCTGGGTGGTCGCGACCCACGACAACCCCTGTTGAGAACCCCTGAGCTAAGTGCACAAAACATAATGTACCTCCTTATGATAGTGGTAGGAAATAGGTAACATGAATGTAAAAATAAGTCTGGGTGGTAGTTAATTTGTATACGCAATGGTTATGAGGGGCATCCTGCTTGAAGGAGTACAAGAAAGAAATACCAACACAGTGATGTCCATAAAAGATAAGATATCTCGCAATAAGTGTCATCGGGTTCCTCAGCAAGGCTGATGACCATGACAATTGCCCAGATTACACTGGAAGAAAGTAGAACTGTAGAAAATATATATTGACGTCCTCTGATATGGCAGCAAAATAATGGATACAGTTGTAGCCCTATTTTCATTGAAGAAAAAAAACGTTTATAAACAATTGTCCTAGCTGTGTGATGAAATTATAATACTGTACATTACAAATGATTTCCTTGCATAACCACAGATGGTATAGGCCTACTCCTCCAGCTTTATGGACATAGGCTACTGAATTTCTATGCATCATTACTGTACAGTACGTATAATTGTAAACTTCTTTTCCATTCATTTCCAACACAAGGCAACAGAGGGATAAGAACAGCCTTTGAAACTACTCCTACTACTGTATTGAAAATTGAGCACTGCAGAAAATATACATGCTCGTGTTTGTTTTGAACTGTGCCTGGCATTCACTGGTGAAGCAAGAATTCAAGATTGTTATGCTGATGCTGTATGTGAATTGTGAACTTGAGAAACTTTACTTGGCTAAGCTAATTTTATTGTTCCCGGATATTGTTCCTACACAGTGACCTTACCTTCATCTGGATGAAGCCAAATGTAAAATCCATCAACTACTGGGCTTTGTTTGAACGCCAGCCTTTCTGTTTACAAGCAGTCTGGAAGCCACAGAATTAAAAAGCTCCACAATATCCACAATTATTTCTCTTGTTAAACAAAACCCAGTACTGCATACTGTAACCAACACATTGTGCTACATTCAACTAGTAAACTCAATCCTGATCATAGCTACTTAGGTTCTACTTTAGGGTATTGATCATTTTCTTAGCAATTATTATAGGTTATAGATTAATCAAATAACCGAGAATCAGGTTTAATTATTTATATCAACAAATCAATTAACCACATGAGGCCTATTTTATACTTTCTCAGACAACAGTGTCGTACAAAAATAACAGTTAAAATGGCAGATCTACAAGCTACTGTACAAGCAGCACATACAGTAAGTACACACACAGATGATGTTTCTGTTGGATTTGGAAACTGTTTCGGTTCAGCAGGATTGTGCAGTAGCATCAGGGCATGAGGGGGAAATTATGCCGCACAACTTGACCCCAAATTTAATCCATTTTGGGCGGGTGTTTTCAACATTATGTTATAATTTAGCTATTGAAAAATAGCAAATCTACAAGCTCATAGCGCGCCACCAAGTGGCGCCCTACGAGCTTGTAGATCTGCTATTTTAGAAAAATCGTGAAATTGTGCCTCAAATTTGGAATATATTTTTTCAGAACAAATGTTTTTAACTAAAATCTTTGCTTCTGGGGAGGTCCCTGGAACAACATATTTTCAGATGGGGGTCGGAGGCCAATTACATATCATTTTTGGGGTCCTTGACATGAAATATTGAGTGATATAGGCCTTTTTTCAGGCCTAAATGGGTTAAGCGGTGTGTTAGAAAATGTTCCTTTATGGTGGGCAGAATAAAGACAGTGGATGGAGGGAAGGAACAGTCAGCAGCCGACAGCAGCAGGGGTTTCAGTCTAAGGCAGGAGAAATGATCAGGCCTCCTGCATCCCGAGTCATCTGTCTGGAGGATAATTGGTGTCCTCTTTGCCATCTTTCACCTTGCGGTTGTACACAGTAAAATTGTCAGTATTCATTTAACTCTGAGAGCGCACAAATGTAACCAAGTGGACCCGTAAGGGTTCATTCGGTCACATGCCCGGCATATGCTCTCGGAGTTTAATGAATTAGCATTTTACTGCATGCAATTTCCTTAAGAACTCACGTGTGTGCATGCCGGTGCACATTAAATGTATGCGTGCAGACTCAGGTGCACAGGCGCACGTGTGTGTGTGTGTGTGTGTGTGTGTGTGTGTGTGTGTGTGTGTGTGTGTGTGTGTGTGTGTGTGCGTGCATGTGTGCATGTGTGCGTGCGTATGTGTTTTCAGACAGCACAGGTCAGGAACGGGGGTGTTGGTGGGGTCCACCTGCTCGGCTCGGGTCACAGTCCATTCATCAAGCTCTGTTAAAGTGGCATCCTTGTGAGAGGCCGAGCTGTGGGGCTCCACCAAAGTAATGCAACCCTGTCAAGGCCCTGCTTTGTTAGCCAAATCATCATTTGTTAATTACCTCGCACGTCCTGACTAGCCGAGTCATACATCATCACCTATCCTGCTGTAAACACCATAAGGCCTGCAACTGTGAGAGATCACCTCCTTGGCAATGTCATGCAAGGGCAAAAAATAAATTGAGTTCTGTCTGTCATTTTCTTTCAATTGTGTGTGAATTTTGGGTTATTTTCTTCACAAACTGTGTATAGACTATTTTTAAACTAAACATCTAATCAATAAAGTAAACTACTAATGAAAGGTGCATTAGATAATGAACAAAGACAACCTGTTTGGATATACGGCTGCGATGCTTATAAAGACAGAAGACGGAAATCAACATAACCAAGACAGAGATAATAATTTTTAAGGAAATAGGGCAATATGCCTCTTGTAGAACACATGCCCCTGCAGTGGGGAATTTGTAAGGGAGGTTTTCCCTTTCTAGTGATACGTAGGTCATGTTTATGAATAGTCACTAGAGAGATTTCAGTGGTGTTTTGTTTGTACCTCATGGCATTTAGCTTGTTTCCCTTCCAAAACAATCTTTGCTTTTCACTCGCTTCACTACTGACAGAATGAACTAGAAGCTGGGCTGAAGGAATACGGAAACAATGCAGAAAGTCTAACGAATGTCTCAGCCATCCAACTAGTTTGGCTAGTCACAACATCTCAGAGTACCAGAACACCCAAATTTAGTTCTGATCCCTCCCACCCAAACCCCGGAGTCTGAATAACATCATATTGTAGTTTACTAGAATTTCGCCGCCCGATCCTAGTTAGTTATGGTGCCACGCAATGGGCAGAAGGAAATTGCTAGATTTGACAGCCTCCACTTCATGTTTCAGCAGTGTTTTTAAACCCATGCAGTATTGTACACTGTGTAGTAACGGATGGCTACACATCGTAGACACACACACCCAGGGTAAATTGTATGATACTGTACCGAGGCTCGTAATAGGAGCGTCCCCCCGCCTCATAGTTTCCGACTGTCTGCCACAGCGGAGAGAAAAATAAAGGGTTGGATAAAGTGTTTGTTCAGTGAAGAGGTGCTGGTCTTATTATTTATTATTAATATTAGTGTTAGTTGTAATTATTATTGTGATTGTTATTTTTTATTAGCATAGTAGTAGTAGTATTTTTATTATTGTTGTTATCGGCCTCCCCCTGGTGGCCGGACCGAATGCACTGGAGGTTGGCCCGTTTTTTTGTCTGATTTGCATCTCATGAGTTCTCTCTGGACTTGACCATGATGATTAAACACTGACAGTTGCTGTAAAGGTTGCTGTAACGCCATCAATGTGAGAGTAAGTGCTGCTCAATTTGAACGAGGTGTTCAATTTCAAGTGTTTCTGTTACACAAGCAGGGAACTACTGTATTCAGTTTTGAATATTATTTGAAAGATAATACATGTACATGTATATAAACTCAACCAGCTTCTTAAAACGGATGACTACTACTTGGAAAAGACGTAATGGTTAAGAATAAGATACTGTTAAGAGATGCTTCAGTCTGAGGACCTTTCCTGTGCTTATTATCTAAAAATATTCAGTTTAATAAGAATCTCCTTTCCAGACACAAAGACATACAGTAATATTGTAACACCCTCACCTCTAGCCACACAGTCTCCGAGATGTTTAATGTTTCCTGACTGCTGCTCACTTGGTAGCCTCGCACACATGCGCACGCACGCACCACATTACATTACGTCTGCAGAATCAGACCAGGTTCCTGTCCCACATCATCTTGTTTGAAGAGATGCGACGTGACAATGACCAGCACAAACAATGTAACTCGGCCTGTCACCTGACAATGAGCATGAGCTCCCACAGAGAGACTGAACTCTGTGGCTGAAAAGCCTAACTGGCTGCAAGCGAGACCTCACAAACAGGTAAGGCCATGCCATGATCAAATACCCAGGTGGGGAACTTTTGTTATAGTTGGCGTGTCCTGAGTCAGCTTCAGGTTAAACATAGTTTAGACACTTATGTGCAGGCTTTTATGCATAACTATCTGGTTTCACTGCAGGCAATTAGCAAAAGTAAATAAAGAATGTTGGGATGATGAAGACATTGAGGTCATGTATTGCTGTCCAAGGTGGTGTGTATTGTTTGGGTATTTTTTTATGGGAAGGGGGGTGGCGGGCGAGGGTGTAAGCAGATGAGGCCTAAAGGGCTGTTCAAACATGTGGTCTGTTATTTGAAAATTAATTTACTGCAACTTAAACTGCACAAAGAACATCCAATAAAAGTGCATTCTTGGCTCCAGGGGGCTCCCAACTTTGCAGTATCATTAACCACTGTGGCATAAGTAATTTGATCAAGGCTAATTTTGTTATTAGCCTGATTGTGTCCTCTGCCTGACCCAGGCAAGGCGACAGAGATGAATAGGGTTGGCTTCACATGGTTTGCGTGGTGCATGTACAAAACAACAACTAGCTTCTGAATGTTTTTTTACCCCTCCACATTCTCTGTATGTATGTTGTCCCTGGGGAAACGCCATTCAATAAAATGTGCAGCAATGTCAATTTTAAATTAAGTGCAATGAGCTCAGGCTAATTAATATCATTAACCACCAAAGATGTGTAAATGAAAATGATGATGCATGGAAAACGAATACATAGGGAAATATAAATCCATGTTTTACACAAGCAACATGCTCAAACAAGCTTGTATAACCAATATAGAAACGATAAGAAAAGTGCTGCAAAGTTTCACTTCTTGCTCAGAAACTGTACCTAATTGTCTGCCAATTTTGTCAAAGAATTGCAATGATTGCAATCACATTTGATTGCTCCTCAATTGTGCAGCTGCCTTCCAATCTGAAAGCCTTCAGTGCTTCTTCCCTCACAAGTACAGTACATTGATACTAATTAGCCATTTCTAATTGAGACTGACAAATGTTCGCCAGCGTGCAGGCTTTTTCATTGCCATGCAGCTTGATGTACTCTACTGTACAATAAAGATCATGGAAATATACTGTATAATTAAGTTAAACTGTACGTGTAAAATAAATGTTATATGTGTAAATGCCGGCCCCTAGTTCAACAGTGTGCTGATTGGCTTGAAACAGACCAACTACAGGTGACGGTCAAGCCCCAATTGATTTTTGAGAGCTCCTGGCCTCTTCTTTGAGGTCCAACTAGACAAAAAAAAACACCAAGCAGTCTGAAGGTTCCTGGATCGATCCTTGGCTGAGTGCCAATAAGACACTGAACCCTTTAGTCTCATGTTAAGAAAAAACAGTTGGCATAAAAAAATCCACCCTATGTGCGTGGAACCCCCGTTCCATTTAGACTATGTTGCCTCTCGCAATTTTAAAATGCTTTAAAAGTCCAGACGTTATACCGTCTGGACTGGAGAACGGAAGCTCTGATCATGAGCAAGCGATGAAGCAGAAGTAAAGCCTCCTCCACACTTCCGTTTCGTCTTTACAGTGGGGCAGATTTATCCTAATTTAAATCAAAACCATCTAAAGCATTTAACTTGCTGCTTAGCATAAATGGGAATAAAATAAATAAAATAGAAGATATTTTAAAATATATTTTCGTGAACGGAAATGCCAGCTTCCTTGCTCGGATTTATCTGGCTAGACGAGACTACTGAACCCTGTTCTGCTCCCAATGAGCAGGTTGGTGCCCGTCTTGCCTGGTTTCCTTCACCATCTGTGTATCCATGTGAAATACAGAAATACATTGTAAAGCGCAAATGCAGAATATTTTCTAAAACAAAAAATAATCTTTCTCTGGTCTGTAAGAAACAAAACATGTAAAAACTTCCAGAAACACTGAAGATTAACCTTGCAAAGACTGGGGCTAATCTCTGAAATGTGTTCAAATCAAAGATTGGAGGATGACAGTACTGACAGCCAACAGGCCTCAGGGGCCATGGAGAGAGCTAGTGTGTCTTCTTTTGAGCTGTATGCTTCTGCTTTCTCTCTGAGCCCCAGATGGAAAAACTGCATGCAATGTTTGCAAGGGACTGCAAACCTCAAGCAATACATTTCCTCCGTCTGCTAACTTAATATGACACGTATCCCTACAGCAATACAGATTTAATGCTGCATAATCTGGCTTCAATGACTGTAGCAATGTTAGATTCTATTTAGAGTTCAGTATATTTTCCCTCTGAAATTATGCTTTCTTTTAACCAACATGACAATTCTGAAATTGAATTTCAGGATCTTTTGTAGTTTACCTATGACAGCCTGGCCGAGTGAAATATCAGGAGGAAATTTGCAAGAGGGTGTTTTTCTTGTAACTGCACTCTTTCTGTGCCGCGTATGGGAATGGGACTGGCAAGCTGAATGAATGAATAGAATGTCAATATTATGAGTGTTTCAGCAAGTGCTAGTTTACTGGTCTCCCTACATGCAGCCAGTTTGCACGCGTCACTTTAAACTAGTAAATAGTTGACCAGCAACGGCGAGCCGTATGTTACATTTAGAGCTATAGCCTATATCGGTCATCACGCCTTTAATAATGCCAGTCTTCTAAAGCCCACAGCATATATTGTTCTAATCCTTTTTAATTAAAAAAATATTTTTTTAAACCACACTACATGCCTCCATGTGCATCATGCTACAAACATCTGTTGAACAAGTAGACACTTACGTCGTAAGGAATCAAAAGCATGATAATCACGACACTAAAATCAGATCCCCAGGAAGTAATACATCATATGGCAGCCTGTTTTCTTATTTCAGTCAGTTCATTACCCCTGATGTAGATTTCTCATATTTGCTGGGGCACGCACAATTCTCTGGGGCTTGTTGTCTCAAGAAAAAAAGCTGCCTCAGCAGCCAGTCTTTGGAAAGATTCACAGGGAGAAAAATGGCAGCCCCATCGTCTGTTTCTATTTTGATTTGTTGTTTTATAATTACAATCGGGCTTTGCTCTGATGTGCAGACACTCAAGTGCAAGTTGACATATTTTCATACAATATACTGTGGTATGGAAATATGTACTGCTTACAGTATGTACAGTACCGGTAGTATGTTTTAATGTGTGCACTGATGTGTGCAAGAATGTGCAGACATCAGCAGAGGGGAAGAAATGGAGGTAAAAATGGAAAGGTTTCTTTAACTACTGTCAATGTACATTACACATACAAAGTTTTGACTTTGGTCAATTCTAAGTGGTGTCGCCAAATGTTATACCAAATGCCATTATTTGCTATAATTCTTGCTGTTAAAACTCTGGATGTAACTACTGGGGTGGGTGGGGTGGGGTACTTAGTTGTAACTGACTCCGGAGGCATGTTGATTGATTGATTGAAAATATTCCCAGTTTGTAGAATGGGTACAGTACTACAGTTCAAAGGAAAGTATAGGTCAATACAGAAACTGCATGCTACTGTGAGGATATAACCAGGAAAAGCTAAATCAGGGTCCTCCATGTTCAATTCATCTTCCTCCTCCTCAACCCCTTCTTCCTCCATGTTATGAATATCAGTCTCCATTTCCATCACTGTGGGCACCTGTCGCGACTACCAGTCGCCTCTGACTCACAACTACAACTCTTTTTTTGAGAGGTGCCTAACCGCTCCAATGACTGGCCGTGTGTGTATGTCTGAGTACGACGTGTCTGTCTGAGTACGACGCCTCAACAGCTGCAGTACGGCATGACCCGTTGAGCCCTGCAGCTGATTGTCATCGCACAATCAGCCTGCATGGTTTCCACTGCCATCGGTGTATGAATGTATGGGTGAATGTAATGCACAATCTCTGTAAAGCGCCTTGAATAAAGGCGCTATATAAATGCACCATTTACCACACACACACACACACACACGCACTCTGACCCATTGACCAACACAACTGTGTTGTCTGCGTCACGGTAGTTATGCCCCTGTGACTACATTAATCTGTGTTCCTGTGTCAAGTCTAGCCATCTGTCATTATACTGGGAGAGGGAACACCAGATGTCATTTTGATGAGCAGGTAAGGTAACCTACTTTCAGTCTTGAGGTCGTTTTAGGTGTTATCTCCTCCTGTCATCAGTCCAACAATGGCAAGTAATATAAATTATTTTTCCTGTTTTGGGAATTCTGTTCATATAGCTGCATGTAGTGTGTATAGTGATAAATAACAACCCGGTAAATCATCATTTTGTAATTGATCTAATAATTAGAAAACATTGAAAGATAGTAATTGGCTATGTGACATTGTTGAGAGTTGAAACCTAACATGCAACATATGATCAAAAAGTTACAATTTCGTCACCAGATGGCACAGTAATGTATGACATTAAAACATGTTATGCAAATCAATCCTTGCTAACGTTCCAAACCCATGTCTCCTGTCGACCAGGCCCATCTGTTCTGCTGCTGCCCAGGTTTCCCCCTCTGCTCTGTGTACATTATATACGGCCATGTGTCTCGTAATGGATGATGAGAACAGATCACCACTCAGCTGCATGTAAATTCTAAAGGTGAATAGTATAGAGCGTCGCAGTCCCTCCCCCTTTCAGAACGACGAGTGGCCCAGGAAATGAATCCCAATGCCTTTTTCCCATAGGCATTTCAAAACGTATTTATTTAAAGACCTTTTAAGCGTCGTACGAAGCCAACTCTTGTCGTGACAAATCATGACAACAAACCCAATTTTTCGGGAGAAACAAAGAATTAGAAAGTAGAAAAAAACGGCAGGTTACAACACTTTTTTTGTTGTTTTTCTTCTTTGTAATTATTTGTTTGGTCCAAAATATTGTGTGTGTTGTCATGATTTGTCACGACAAGAGTTGGCTTCGTATGACGCTTAAAAGATCTTTAAATAAATGCGTTTTGAAATGCCTATGGGAAAAATGCATTGGGATTCATTTTCTGGGCCAATCGTTGTTCTGAAAGAGGGAGGGACTGCGACGTTCTATAGAGTAGAGCCACTCAATTAGTTTAGTTTATTTGATCATCTTCACCAGTATATCAATAAAATCATACCTCAACATAAGCAAACTATTACATACAGTAGTTAAAGCTGATCAAAAGGAATACCGTGCCAGGAAGTGCCAATCATACTGTATGTACAAAACCATATAGAGCGTCGCAATCCCTCCCCCTCGAGAGACCCGGGAAAGAATTCCCCGTTCATTTTCCTCATAGACTTTTCAAAAAGTATTTATTTAAAGACGTTTACGCCGCGGACAAAGCTAGCTCGAGTTGTGACAAATCATGACAATAAACTCAATGTTTTGGGCCGAACATGTAACTTCAAACACCATTTTAACTATGATAGATTCATCAAACTAAAATGAATATCAAATATCTAAATAATGAATCAAGCAACTTAAAAACTGTCTGGGGTGTTCACATAAGCCTGAGTAGACGATGAAATGACCAAAAGATTTTGAAAGTGAAATATTAAATATTTATATTTAAATAACTATCTGTATGGCAAAATCTGCTTAAACTGCTGTATGACAAACCGACAGATTGTTTAGTTAAAAGGAAAAAAAAGTTTAAACATCAATGCTTTTATGTTCTTCAAAGACAATAGCATACTGAGAAATACTTTACACACCATATTGGCTGTTTGGTGGAATGAGTTAGCATGAAGCAGAATCTTTGCTTCATGAAACTTGGCTTACTTTGAAAATAATTTGTGGAAGAACAAATTAGTAATTTCATCATTAATAAAAAATAAAATTAAAACAAGTGAGGTAAATATTACTATTATCATTTTCATACATGAATCACTATGTTTTGAATGAAATTCTTGACACTCAAGACACATGAGGCGTTACACCACTCGAGTCGGTAGTAGTTGGCACCTGTTTTTATTTTTTTCTTCCCAAAGCACCCTTTTGATTTATTAAAAGATGAAGGCCAGGCTGTGTAATATTTGCCTGTATACCCGAATGGGTTATAAATATTTCACACTTTGTTGTGTAGAGAACAGAGTGTAACAGTTGACATAGGTTGACAGCCTCTCAGTTCACTCCGCCATCTCATCAAAACCCAAAGAATAACAACAATATTAGTCTGAAAAGCTGCTTGAGCCAGCGTCTTTGTGCAAAGCTTTCTCTTTTTCTTTTTAAATGTACTGTACAGGTTATGGGCAAGATTAAGGAAGCCCGTCTACGTTCCCGAAATGTCACTCACTTTATGGTGCATTAAACTTGTGCTACTGTACATGAGCCCTGCGGTGTGTGAACTGGTGTTTATTTCTCACAGATATCTACATTCTGTTAAGCACCAGCCCAGGAGCACCATCATTATGTCTTCAGCTAAATCAAGGTTTATGTTGGTTCCTAAATGTGCATATTCTGGTTAATTATACTCGCATTCAAATTCACTTTATTTATCCCTCAGGCATGCACCGTTGGAGCCAAAAACACAGTTTGAAAACAATAATTATTCCAAGAAAATTAGCGCAGTCCCGAGTTGATCTGAAAGATATCTACGCACAGAGACATAATGATGAAACCAGATGGCCAAAGGGGCAGAGCATATGCAGGGCAGTATCACACAATATAAATACACATGCAGTGTGAAATTGAAGTATATGAGCGGAGTGCAGGCTGCATGTAGGCAGCTTTATGAACAGCAGCAACATAGTCCAAATTCCAAAATGTTCTGTGCTGGGCAAATTGGTGATGCAAATTACTGTATATGATATAAATGTAAAAAGTAGAAATGTTCACACAAAACATGTAAATATTATTACAAAGTGCAATGCATGCCTAATACATTGCATGCCCCCATTACCCTAGACTACTACAGAATGCTGGATGCTTGGTGCACCATCAGACTGCACTACTCTGTTCATCCGTTTGTATTTACCCCACTTTGGCATGGTGTCTACATCCTATAGCCTGGAGTAACAATTGCTCTATGATTGGCTAGTGTGTTATACTCAACCTAACTGAGCCGACCAATGGTGTAGCTTAATCAATCAGTGACTGCAGTCAGTCTTTAAACAATCACACCTGCGTGAAGTAAGGGCCGCTCTTATCATCATACGTCATCATACATCATCTCATTCCGACCAATCACAATTTCACATCTCCCATCATCTCATCCCGGCCAATTAGAATTTGCGTCCTCGCCTTCGTCCTCAATGTTTATGTACTGTTTACGCAATGTTTGTATTTACACAAATAATGAAAGCTGACCATTCATTGTCAATGGCATTCAATTCAATGTTTGTGTTTGCACAAACACTCAAAGCTGGCCATTCATTATCAATCGCATTCAATGTTCATTTGTGTCAGGACAATGTTTGTGTTTACACAAACCCTCAAAGCGGGACATACTGTACTAGCACCCGGCCCCCTCGAAATAAACTGATAGAGCAAGTATACACAGTTCAGGCAAAGACTGTAGTCCAAGAAGCAAACACTGGAGAATACTTTCAAAAGACATTTAATTGAGACTCTGTTCTGGGAATCTGCAGGATCCGAGTAAAGGAGCCAAACTTACAAAACCTGCACTGTAATGGAAACCCCAGACTGACTCCCAGAGCAACGTGCTCACAGGCTTTATAGCATTTATCCTTATGTCTCAACACAATCCTCAAGACGTGAGACTATAGGTCAACAGATGGAACAGTCAACAGATGGAAACAAAAGACCACAGGAGTGTGTACAGAAGAGATAATCTCACAGGAGATGGCTGTAGTTGAATTTATAGAAAAGAGTTACAAAGAAGTTAATTAAAACTAAAAGATAATTTTTATAAAGGATGTTATTAAATGTTTACCTCTAAGAATGTCTAGGACAACTCTGACAACACAAGGCAGGCCTTGTGTTTCATGAAGCAGTACCACATTTGAGTGGTGCAACCACTCCTATAGACGAATTCAGGTCACATAAATCGCACTTGCATCTCTTAATTTAAATCAGGGAAGCCAACAGTGGCTGTTTACTGCAGTGTCAGACTATGACATGCATTTCTCCATCCGAACCTCATCTTGGCTCTGAATGGTGTTTATTGTACTGTATTGACTATTGACTTGGGGTTCCTCCAAGTCGCCACTGTTTACATTGGCCTGCCAATGCCCTAGCCATGTTTCTCAGTTGGGTCTGGGCAATTTGTGCTTGGCATCCTTGATTAGGGTTTCCCACCCCCGCCCCCCTAATGAGGCTGAGAATGACCATTCATCCGCTGGGGGGCACTCGATGAGCAACAGTTCAAAAATGTTAATCACCCAAGCTTTGGCAAATTGACAGAGCGCCATTCACTACTTGCTCACGGTGAATGTGCACTCTCTCAAGCTTGTGTGTCTTCTCCTGCAATTCTGAAGGAGTTCCTTCTGACCCTGTTTTACAGTCCTCAGCTCACCTCTCACTCCTTTTTTTCCATGTTAACGGACATGGTGGGGGTGGGGTGCTGCAGTCGGGATACAAGGTTCCATCCGGGCTCCCTCCATCATCATGTCAGCTTTCACTGGGAGTTCATCCCGCAAAACAAGAGGGGCTTGTTTACACTCACAACTCAGCTAACCTCCCTTGGCCACAATGATAAATGAACACCAAGCTGCAAGCTATGCAAACATGTCTAGCACATATAATGGATAGAGTATTATTTTCGATACTATACTATAGTATGCATTTTTTTATTCTTGCAATATCAGATAACACACACACACACACACACACACACACACACACACACACACACACACACACACACACACACACACACACACACACACACACACACACACACACACACACACACACACACACACACACACACACACACACACACACACACACACACACACACAGCTGTTGAGCTTTTCTTTATTGCTTTGATTTTATTATATGTTGAATGTATAGCAAGACAAAACATGGCCTTCTTGGTCTCAGTTTATCCCGAGATCCAAGTTTCCCAGGTCACAAAATGGATTTCTATAAGATTCAACACTGGCCAACTCTCGGTTCACTGAAGCCTCTGCCCTTCATCACTGTGCACAACATGCACAACATGCTCGGATGGATCCAGATCCAGATTACACAGCAGCAGTAGTTCTAATTCTGCCCCGTAAAACAGGATAGGGTATTCGACACAATTGTGTTATTGAACACCCTTTACGTCTGTGTGTTGGTTAAAAAAATATCAGACCAACGAAAAGTATTAAAAAGCGCTTCTGACAAAACCAGCTAACTCAATTGGATCCTCAGACTGTCTGCTAAACCAGTTAACTCCACCAGAGGGGGTGTTAGCTAGTTAGCTAGTTTTGCCCTTTCCCCTGCATGGCAGAGAAGCTGCAGACTCAGTGTGGAAGAAAACAAATCAGTATTTTTGTCCTACACAAAGACTAAATTCCCATTGCCAATGAATGGAGAATGTACGTCATATGTGGACGAGCAAATCGACATGTTACATCACGATAGTGTTTTCTGAGGAGAGCATAAGCTATAGCATTTCTGTCTCTAGAAACTGCAACTCCGTGAACCCCTCTTTGCAGACGTTAATATATAAAGTCCTGCTTATTATTGTAAGCCCACTGTATATTGTATAAGCATTTGTCATGAAGCATCAGGGCATTAATTCACATGAGAATGTGATGCATTGTGAGCTTGGAGATCCATTGTCATCTGTTCTCATCAATGATGGACAAAACGGATAACTGACAAGTTATCTGACAATATATAAAGTCACAATAGCAACTTTAATGAGGCAGTTTAACGAGTAAGACGCGCAAACGCGGGAAGCGAACGCAGATCGTAAATTGCAATAACAATTAGAATAAATTACGAATGACTCAGCCATAACCATATAAGGAGTCCCCAAAGCAGCTATACGTCCAAATATGGAGTGTGTTGCATCAATCACAAACAAATCACTCAGCTCCATATATGGGCACAAAGGGGGGACACACAGACACACACACAGACATGATCTGCTAGGTCTCATAGTAAGTGCTCACTGCATTCGCAATAAGGTTCTATTTTTGTTTTTTAACTTCCTGAAAAATGAAGTTTGAGTTAGCTGGTTTCTACCCAACAGTAGAGATCTCTTTAAAATATATGTTTTAATTTCCATTTCTGCTAAGCAGCTACCTAGCAAAGCTTACACAAATCTGCTTTTTTTTTTTTCTCAGATTCAGAGCTTTCAAAGTACAGACTGTTAGGAGCATTTGAACATTGTCAGAGCCAACACGTCTGTCTTGAGACTACACACAGCAGCAGTTTATAACGAGAACTCATGGCAGGGCCTTGGTGAAAGCCTCCATGGTGTTAATGGCTGGCAGCAACGCACCTCCCTAGAAACTAGGTGATGAATTGCACTAAATGGCACATTTCTAGATGAATTACTCTAAGGGGACCCAGTGGTAAATGACCCCCTTTCTAGACTGAGGCATTTCTCTGAAACTAAAATTGAGTGAGACATGTTTCAAAGGACGGAAGCTCCTGAATAAACACATACATCAAGAATGATAGACTTCATGGAAAATACCTAACGAGAAACATTTCTTTCCACTTTCCTTTCACTGCACGGTCGAGCCACGCCGTTTGTGATGTAGTTCCATTGCAGCGGCTCTGCTTGCGGCGGGAGAAGGGATCGAGACATCTGTCGTTGACAGTGATGAAACAAGCGTTTAACACAAGGCGACAACTGCCACATGTAGAAGCATACCATCTCAAGGTGTGGAAGAGGCACTGTCATATTCTTAATCATAATATTCATCCTAGCAGCGAAGCCAGATTAAACGGCCCATTACCTCTGCCATCATTAAAGCATAGGTTGACAAACTTGACATACTTATGAGTTGAACCTATTGAATGTTGGCAGTACGTCATCACAGACATGCCTTGTTGTGTACACTAAGTAATGTGTGGGTGCGTGCGTCTCCATGTGTGGAAGCCTATATCAAACTAGAACTACAAACTAGACCAATCTTAACACTTTCCCTCCCGACATATAGGCGGGTATCGTGAGGCCAGTGCCAGTCAAATTCGCGAAATACCACAGTAGAAGAAGAGATCCCAGGGCAACCAGGAAGTGTAGCCCCCCTAATATTGTATTCATAGGAGACCATTAGGCTCCGGTAGACTGCGATGATTTGTTTTCCTTCCGTGGAGAAGAGGGAATAATAGCCTTCCAAACTGGATTTTGGCTCATTTTGAGGAGAAAAAACTATTAGGCTGGCACGTGGTCACGTGTGCGTCGGATCCGTGTGGAGGCTGTATATATATATAATTTTGTATTACCTTATGCCTCTCCATCGGGAGATTGGGGCAACAGTGTAGCTTCAAACATTGACAATAGCAATATTGCATAATACAAACTGTAAGTAAATAGTATTTAACACATTTTTCTCAATACTGACACAACCAGAAAACGTACTGCTCTCTCATGCCCTGAAGGCAAACCTCAAAATGTAAACACATGGAACAAGGGAAATAATTAAGCTTTATTGCCTGACAGCATTTGTCTTCTTAAACCAGCTCCAGATATGCAAGTGTCAAAAGGCAGGTCAGATAGCATGCTGTAATCACTGCTGTTTACACTGCCTCCTCCCTCGTTGGGGATGTTATACTGCTGACTTAACAGAGAAAGGTTATCAAGAAAACAGTTCAATCAGTGGTAACGTGGGCGTTATATCTATAGGGTTGCACTGACTGAATGATGTCAGAATGAGTTGAGCTAAAATGGTTGCATGCTTGCATATCAGTATACAATATAAATGAATACATCGCCAATTAATGATGTGTTTCAAATTTCATTCATAATCAATATATTTATTTTAAATGTCTTTTGGAAAATTCTAAATAATTTAAAAGGTTAATACAAAAAATAAGTTGCATATCCATGACTATATCCTTCATATCAGTTACTCGTTACTCCGTGGTGGGAAGTAATACAAGTAGTATGCTATGATACAAGAGAACGCTAAGAGGCAAACTAATATTGTTTATGCCGTTTGCTTTGAAGGAATAATTGATTGAACATCCACGCCATAATATGATTTGGGTGTGTTCTAAAATAAAGTGTTTGTGTTGAAACATTATTGTAATAGGTATATTTTCCTTAATCTTTATCCTTTTTAGTGTAATAGTATTACTATAATTACATTAATACACGATAATCAACACTAACACTTTATTTACCCAAATCAAATCATAGTACATACGTATTCAATCAAAGCAAACGGCAGGCCTCTTCTACAAAAATAAAACTTACAAGTTAGTTACAGGGCTGCATTCTGTCGCGCGTGCCAAGCTGTCATTCTCTTGTTGTATTATTTATTTCTCAATCTCAACACAGAGTAACCTTGCGTCTTGGAGGACAGTCAAGATGGGCAGTGTAAGTAGACCAATCACAGGCAGGCGGGGCGTTACCATGCCTATGCTCGGACACAAACGGAATTCAATACAATAAATACAACCTATTTTCTGTGGGGTTCAGGTCAGGCCAGTTGGCTGGTAAATTAAGCACAGTAATACCATAGTCAGTACACCCATTACTAGTCGTTTTGGCATGATGGGCAGGTGCCAAATCGAGCTGGAAAGGAAAATCAGCATCTTCACAAAGCTTGTCAACATACTGAAGCACAAAGTATTCTAAAATATTGGTTTCTTTCCACTTTATGGAAAATAATGTATTTTTAAGTCAAAAACGTGATGCATCGTGTGGTAACTGACTTTCTCTTGCAAATCAGTTATTTTCTGTGAACAAGGTGGTCGTGCGACAAAGCATAAATTAAGCTTTAGCTGAGTTCAGTCCCATCAAAGGTTTCTGTCCATTCCATGTTGATTAATTGCATCCGGCATCAGAGGCCAATGAGACTGTGGTATCTGTCCTCTGCCGTGTGTCTTTGCTCTCATCCATGTCCTTGTGTTTTGTGTTTCACAAAGATTCATCCTAAGCTAACACAACAGTGGTTAACACATCCCTATAGTATTAGCCAGAACAAGTTGTTGAGTTTTAGTACAAATATACCATGCCAATTCTCCAGCGAAGAGCTGTCGATGCTGACGAGATCTTCAAGGATAAAGTCACCCCAGCATAATTTCCATTGGGGGGAGGGGTATCCTGGTCATTATTCAATATTGTGTATTTTATTGCCAAATCAATCAAAGTTGCTTGTCACATGTGTGGCCGGAATAAGAACAGGGACAGAATATTGGGGTGACCATGTATTGTTATTAAAAGTGGAAAATGACACAAGCACAAGTGACATTTTTATATACTGTATAGGGAAATGAATGAGACGACAGGGAAATGATCAATGACTCTATAGCCTATACAAGTGGATGTGGATGTGGTTGACAGTTTGAGCTACAACTGTCAGGGCCTCTTGAAAGATTCCAGACTGTTTGCAGAAAATGAGACTACAAAATATGAAGGCAATATCCAGCAAATACCAGACACCTAGGAAAGGTGAAGTAAGAGGAATGAGAGCTCCTATTAACCTAAAAATTTAAACGAAACCAATATCTGTAATGATATTGAATTTTGCTGTTATTGTTCATGTCATGTCTATGAATTGATTACATATGGCCTAAAGTGTTTGACTGTACAAGTTTTTGCATCCTAGAGGACTACTGTCAGGCAACATTTGAAAATGTCCTATAGAATGATGGTAGCATCTCTTGACAGAGTATGTGACCAATAGTTCACCATAATTAATAAGTGCTTTCCTGTCTTAAGTAACTGAGCCCAGCTTGCGTTCTTTTAGAATGAAGTCAAGTTCAATACACAGCCGCCTCCCACCCCACCCCGCGTCCCCCCCTTCCTCCCTCAGGCGGTGAAACTTTTAAGGCAAATCTGTCAAAGGGAGGAAAGGGAGGCTCTGCTCTTCATGCAAGAGCTCACCTGGGAGAGTGACAAGACCCTGCTTCATGGGTCTGCGGTTCCCTTCATGTACAACATTTGAGCTAATAGAAGTCTTCATCCCTGACCAACCTCATCAGGGGCTTACTCCCAAGGAAATTATGGGGCTAAAAATGGCCACACAGCAGCAGGAGGGTAACCGGAGGGGGTGGTAGTGATGGAGGGGGGATGCTCAGACAGGACAAGGGGATAGCTTTACAAGGTTAGATGAGATAAGGATATCACTGTGTGGCAATCAGAGCTAGGTGTGCTGACATTAGGGTGACGCACAGGTTGAAGGATGCCAGTTTTAGTTTTAGTACATTGTGGTTCAGAGGCACAGTGGGAATGCAAACACATTGACCACGTGTGTTGTGTCAACTTCCAAACCTTAACCTTAACCCCCAGTGAGGACATGTACAGGGTAGCGTGGGCACATAAATTAACTACTCTTTGGATACTCCTCTGGTGAATAGAACAGCAATGATCCAAACATCCAAATAAAAGCCTATCCATTTTGTCTATGATTTCCGGGAAGTGAATGACAACCCCAAATTAGCTTTTAGAAAGATGCATTACGGGAAGGGCAGGGGTAGTGCCAAAACCATGCCGTCAGTGCCACTTACCAGGGAAAAGCTCCAGATAAACATATGGTGCATTCAATCTTTCTAAGCCTGGACGGGTGGGGTTGGTGTACTGCAATGAGCGATACAGTGAGGAGTTCCATTAAGGGCCGGCTGCTTGTATTTGCAGTTGGTTTTGCAGATATATGTGCACACTCTGTCCCAGTGTTATACGAGTACCCATTTCCCTTGCTGATATCCCCTTAACAAGGTTTTGAGTTATGCAAGGTGTTTTTTGGGGTTTTTTTTACAAAGCATTATGTCAAACTCCATACCAATGGATCAATTAGGGGCCTGGGCAGTGAACCGAGGACAAGTACTCAAGTATAGTGCACTCACTACTTACAATGTATACCATCACACAATAATTATAAACCCTATACTCAATCATTTAGCATCCAGTAGCGTTACAACTAAGAGCATACATTCCTATTCCTGAGTGCCTGTGTCCCTCTGACAAGTCCAAACTTACATTTCTGCTAACAGAACCACTACAGCATACTAGCAGACAAGCATCTCACTTGCTTTCCCTTGCTATTTGAAACAGTTTGGAACACAGGAATCTTGCCAAGTCTCATTGATACATGACAGTGCCGGTCACCTACTTTACAGACCACACGCTCCGTGAAGTTAATGCCCTGACCCTCCCTAGAGACTAGATAAAAGGAAATCTCTCTGCATTCACACTGACCTGCAAGGAGGGACATTTGTCATAGTTTCGGAGTGAACTGAGGTCATAACTTGTATTTTTTGGCACTCATTCACTGTGGTAGATAGTTGGAGAAAGAAATATTTGATTTTTTTTCCTTTTTCATGCTGAAGCACTTCCCGAAAGCCTGCAGCTGCAGTGTGTCACAGAATTACAAATAACACCTGCCATGTTTTTCAGAAGCCACGTAAGGACAAACCCTATATACCATTCCAATATCTGCTGTCGTTTTGTGGCATAATTGTCATCCTGGCAATAATACAACTGGACAAAGGAAATGGGTTCTTTCTCTGGAAACCATGTCAGATGATTGCATGATGGACAGTGACAGTGGGGCTCTTCTCTCCAAATACCCTCCTAAAGGGAAAAAAAATCACGACGAAACGACACAAATGCCATTCACATCAGCCATATTATGCGATTAACCGTGAATGTGAATTTGGTATACATAAACAGGGCATAGATCTGCATTACAACTTGGATCTGTATTGGACAGATTATACATAAGTGGTTGGACAGGGTAATATTACATATTATAATTTAAAGTGGTTAACAATGCAAAGGAATGAATAGAAATCTGTACTGTATCAACAGTGCAGTTCTGAGGATTCTGTGGAATATTTTTGCACATGAATGAAAAGGCATGATCTGAGGGATTTGTAATGCAACATAATTTGGCTGAGCCTCAGACTTAATATTTTACTTGCTTAATCAAACAGAAAGAAAGGGTAATGCACACTTACTAATTGGATTGCATCGTTTAATTCGATAATAAGAAAGGAGGGAGTGAAAAAAAACCCAAACAAAAAACAAATGAGCTCTCATATTCATTTATGCAATTAATTCCAATTAATATTGTAACTGTCACTACACTGGGAATCAGTAGTACTGTATTAAAAGGACTGCACATTATGCTCCTGTAATACACACAGAGCAATCACGTAGCATTAAAAATGCCTTTAGTGGCGAGTAGCAATGCTTTCTTGTTGCTGAAAAAGAAAACGGCACATTTTCAAAGAGGTGATGCAAACGGACTGGGTTTTTTTGTGCCTTTTATCTTTCTAGGTGTTATCTTTGCACTCACATGGCTATGCATCTAAAGCAGTCTCACAAACACATATACTTTGGGGCAGATGGGGTTATTAGCTTCAGACCGACAGGTTTTATGCATGTGTTTGAGAGATGTACTTTGTTGCATGGGGAAAAAAACTGTGTTGCAACATTAACCCTAATCAAAACTGACAGTGATTCTCCATGGCGTGCCATTTGTTGAATTGCAGGGCACATTTGAGGTCCCACCATGGTAATGGGAACATTAATATATAGCGTAAAAGCAATATCGAAAGATATGGCTATAGCGTATGTCATGATAAATCTATTATGCTTTATATAAGGCTGCATAGTCCAATATAAATCTGACCAAAAAGACCTCTGTGGATACCAAGCAAGGTTACACTCACAATCTCTTCTCCTGTTTTGTTGTTCTTGCTGCTGATCGCATATAAAAGCAGAAGCATGCCTGCCTTGTAAAGCTACAAGCCAGGTGTCCTATGTCTACCCTTCCATAATGACAAGGTTCCCTTACATCAAAGCCGTTTAGACAATATATGAACATGTTGCAATCACTAATGATCCTGCAGTACTGCCTCAGTGCTACAATGTATAGTTGTCAGGCGTTATTCCGCTTTAATACTGAAAGGAATCCATGCAGCCGGAGGCACTGTCCCTAGGGAGCCCAGGACATATGGTGTTGAGAGGAGTGACTTGTTATTTCTAACAAAACAGACTCCCATGGGACCAGTTAAGTCGTAATGACAGTATGGAATAAATTGACAAGAGCTATATTTCTCAGGTAAATGCAGGCCGTACTCTCTGGTTTCTTTTTTTAATTCATTATCGCAGCTCATTACCTAGTGGCGTTCCTTTATGGGAGGCAATCATATTTGTTTCATTGTCATACAGTTTCAACTGTAGTTTGTGGGGAGTTGCGGGCTTGTTGTGTTATAGCACCAGGGGCATGTTCTCACCTTGCAAAGGCTAATAAGAATTTAATCACTTTTAGTACATCATGCACTGGCAGGCCAACAGGCGTGTAAAAACCAGTGTTCTCATTAGAGGACGGAACATTGATTAAGATTAAAATGTAGATGCGCAACAGCGCTGTGAAAACTAATGGCCAGGGCATCAGAATGTCACCAGTTATTAATGCACTGGAGCCTTCATATGGCATTGGCTACCCCAATACGATACTACGTTGCTTTGCTTTTGAAGTCGTTGTCCCTTGTTTTTCGATAAAGGAGTAGGACGATCTTGAACAGCATTACTCTTCTCTTGTCCTTCATTCTCAATCCAATATCATTAATAAGAAAGCTCATAAGTCATGCTTGCTCATGGTTTAAAGTAAGTCACCACCATATTATTAGTATTGTTTCAATGACTAGAGATGGAGATGATAAAAACAAGGCCAGACATGTAACCTATATGGAGGGCCAGTTCAGTGCTGCAGAGAGGTGCATAGCTACTCAACTATCCTGGAACGGTCCACAGATTACGATCAGCCAGCGTCGGGCAGCTCCCCACAGATATCAACGCATTATCACAGGTTTAGTACAGCCTCTTAATCACACCAGGCACAGAAATCCATTACTCTCTGTCACTCTCCCCCCACAACTCAGGAAGCCAGATCCCTATCTGCCATTTGAATGTTATGGTCGCTCTCATTCTATCTTCCCTCCAGAACCTTAACGCCCCTCCCCCCATTCCCCCCGTGCTTCCCTCAAGACTTTTCCAGCTGCTATACTATTAACTGTTTATGTCTGGAGGATTGTGTGCGTATTAATTTGTGTCTCCAATCTAGCAGTATATCATTTCAACATTCTATCAGATTCATACCTCTGAAAACATATTGTCCCCCCCACCTGTCAACAAGATGCATGACATATAGTGCACATATAGTGTGTAGGCTTTCAGATTTGCCAGTGTCATGCTTTGATCATGTACAGCTGGTATGCAAGGACCAGACTGTTATTACGGTAAATTGACTGACAAATGTTAACTAGAATGACATGGATTTACATTTCACTTTTTTTTTTTTCACCGCATGGAACGGATAAACTTCAATTTACCAAACATCCTATGGTGGTTTTGGAGATGAATAATACAGCTTCCACAAGATGGTAAACACAACAGACACTTTTTGTTTATGCCTCAGCGCAGACTATTTTTGCTTATAGAAAAATCGATAGAGCTTGAGTTATCAAATCCACCATGTGTTGAAGAGGGAGCCAAGGGGGTGGGGGTAAGCGAGCGGCAGCCAAATCGATCCTGAGATATTGCCTTATTTAACAGGTGCCATAAATAGCAGCATTATGATGTTAACTATTGCTGAAGGTACCAAGAGGACAAGGAGAGGTCAGACTGCGAGTTATGTCCAAGTGTCTCCAATGTCAAAGTTATTCTCCATACTTTGTTTAACTTCAGACCGGCTTATATTCCTTTTTCAAAGCACTGCTGTCTTCCTTCGATATCAATTAATAAATAGTTTGTTAATTCATAATGCAGTGTGTAATTTGAATTATGTCAGAATATCAGTCATGCTGAACTAAAGTAACGATAAGCTAAGCTACAAGATGCAAAGGCCAAAAATGCACAAAGCAAGGATAGTAAAATGAATGTGCAAGTTAAATAAAGGAGACATTTGTGACAACGCACTGAAGACCAATCAATGGGGACAATTAGTGGGAACACAAGCGGTTTTACAAGCGGTTTACAGACATTCGGAACGGAATTGTCAATAACACTAACACTACACATTTATAAAAGGGACAAGCAGTGCTAAGTAAGTCAATAAATAAATACAAAATAATAGTGAGTGCAGATGAGCTACTGTATAATGCAATCCGGGGGTCTGAATGTCAGTGACAGGAAGAACTGAATGTTCAAAAGAGACACAATGTACAGTGAAAACGTGAGTGTTAATGCAACTCTGAAAGTGTAAAACAAAATAAACCTGTAACTGTCCTGCATGATCACGTGTTGCACAAATGTAGTATGTACACTAAAGAAATTGTTTCCTAGGCCCATTTCTTATGAACTCTAGTTCTGCCAGTAAGAATGGTATCAGTTGAGGGATTCATTTTTTTTTCCCTCAGTGATTAGCTGGCCTGCAGATGCGAGCCGAGACTACATGGCAACATGCCAGCAGCATCTGTTGAACCTGTAGTGGCATCCTTAGTGTGCCCTACACATTCACAACCTCAGATATAACCTCTCCAATTCCTCCCACCACCTCCATAGGTCATCTCTGCATGTGAGCTGTCTTGGCACAACTACAGAGAAACAAAGGTCCTGAATAAAAACATTGCACAAATTGCCCAATGTCAAAGCTATGCTGGGCCTATTCACCTTTTAAGGATCATTACTGCTTCAACTCCAACAGTGTAAACGCGAATTAAAAGCGCAAAAGGGTTAAACCAAGGAAAATAAATACTCATCATGGGTAAACTGGTGAACAGCCATGCAGTTAAGTAAATGTACACTACATGAACAGAGGCACTGGGGGCCGCAACATCCCGTGCAATACAAAAGGGGGCCATGCAAGATATAGTATGGACAGCAGACTATTCATATCACACTACAACGATGTGTTCAACATTTACATACAGCTGAAACTTGAACAGTATTCTCCAGATAGGCCTAAAAATGGTCTGGGTGACAGAGAGTTTGTTGCTGGCAAGCAGAATTGCACCTGTGTCTCAGTGTTGCAGAGCCCAAACAAGATAGAACTCTGCTCTAAATCCACAACAGACCTGTTTGTTTGGCCAGTGGAAGTGATTTAGTGGTGAGATATGGTGTGAGAGGGAGAGGGAGAGATGGGGGGGGCCTTACTGTCACTGTTCGTGTTCCTCCTGAGACAGCCAGAGAGGCATAAGAAGAAGAGTCTTATAGGTTACGGGTGCCACACTGCAAATGTCACACAAATAGATGAGTGTGTAGCTTCTCCAACTGAGTGGGAGAAGGGGGTGAGGAGGAGAGGTCAACCTTAGAGTGATGCTGAAAACCAATAGAGCACATTGGTGGCACATTCGACCACAGCCTGAATGCGACAGAAAATCAAGGACCAGAAGTCATCCATCCAAATTTTTGCCTCCAATTTCAAAAATATAAGGTCACTGTGGCCTTTTCTTATATTATACAGGAAAACAACCAATTGGAAAGCAGTGCAATTTGCCGGATATGGCTTACTACATTTTAGAAAAACATGAACTGCACTGTTGAAAAAATACAGCACATCCTGGTATCGTTTACTCCAAGCATCATTAGCCAGTTTTTACTTTATTAATTTGGAAGGACATTGAACATAAAACTCTTTGGGTGCCAAGTACAAGATATTCTGTCTGTCTGAGTGCCAAATACGAGAAAGACGAGATTTGGTGTTTTCTGTGGTTTTACGCTAGATGGCGCTCTTCGCTAACCTACTGTATGAGTCACTGTGTAACCCTCAGCCATAATGGAACCAGGAAATCACGTAGTTGCTAAAAAACAGATCCCATCCATTCTACAGATTTTTATGGAATTTATGAAATTTTCAATGGAGAATAACAAAGAACTCGCGGACTCGTTTGAAAAAGATTATCCTGCAAACACCCAGCACACCCGGCACTGTAATTATCAATATTCGGGGGATCGATCATAGTGACTACCTAAAGGTTAGGACAAATGGAAAATCACTGGGTGAATTAAATAATGATTTACTGTCAGTGAAAGTATAGAGTTAAAGAAGTTAAATGAACAAACTTGTACTGTGCAACTGCAGAAAGGTTCAGTCAAGTAATGTCTTGGTGAATGTTTCCATCAAACTTGGCTCATTATTTTGTGAGCTGTTTGTTTGGTTGGGGCAGAGTCGTTGGTGGAGCTAGAGCTCAACAGATGAGGTCTCTCTTTTTGAGCAGCTGTTGCAGGATATTGATGACCTCATTAGAATGCTGCCTGCGGCACAAGGGCTGACTTTGAAGGACTTCCCATATGCAACGGCACAAACCGACACCGATGCCTGTGCCACGCACTCGATGCCAAACGGCACTTCCTAACGGCCATTTCAATGTGAGAAGTCAAAGGCGAGGAATTTGGACGGAGGGGAGGGTGTTGAGTTTGTGTGTGTGTGTGTGTGTGTGTGTGTGTGTGTGTGTGTGTCTGGGTCCTCTATCCTCTCTTGAAACCGCATGCTTTTTGTTGCAAAGTCTGAAAGAAATGGTTTTCCATTGCAATTCCCTTTGCAAAAAAACAACATCTAACTAAATGCAGGTGTGGGGTTCGTTCCAGTCATTTCCAACTCCATGTCAAAGAGAAAGGTGACAAACGATTGCCATTATATTTGTCGCCTTAAATTGAACTGTATTTCTGAGACACAAGCTGCCATTGACAATGCTTCATTGGGGAAAAGGCTCCATAACACAGGGAGTAAAGGCTCATGAGCATGATATAAATTATTATTTTCAGTGTCAACAGATTAACAATTTTGTAGCATTGTGTGGCTATTACAGTCAGTCAAGCATGATCAAGTTAGCCAAGTCATAAAGCACTAATGTTTTAAGTGCATATTTAGTGCATGTTTTAATAATGCATTTCACTGCCAGATTAAGTGTTTGGCTTTGTTTACAAGTGCATATTTGAGACGGATGTCCTGTTTCATGGGTGTTGGTTTACTGTCTGTCAAGAGAGATGCCCTGCCAAATGTTCTGCCCTTGTTTAATTTGCACATAAACCAAAGTTTTCAAACAAAGATATGTGAAATAATGCATGTAAACCCATCAAAATATTGTTGTAAGACCATCTGCCTGGCGAAACAGCAAATAATGGTAGAATAATGTTTGATTAGATGCAATTCATGCATATCACATAAACCGTTCCTCTATACTGTACTGTATAACATTCTCACAATGTTCACACAAGTCATAGTAGGTTTTCAAAGTGAAACGATTTTGTGTCCATATGCATTGTAAAATAAAAATATTATAACCCTGAGCATAGTACTTTTTTTTTACACTTTAACAGTACTCAGGATTGTACTGTGCAGTGTGCACTGTTAGCCCACAATCGGCCCACAGATGCATTTGGACTCAAACAAAGAATCCAGCCACAAATGGTAAGCCCACCGGAGGTACCAAACCACTGTGCCAAGTCTTCCCAACTGTCACTTATGTTAATGAGCAGCTTAGGCTCCACATACCAACCACCATATCCTGCGAGGGGCTTGTGTTTCATTAACAATAATTGTTTACTTCAAGGTTCTCATACGGTACGGTGTCTCATACAGACAGCACATTTTCATGTAGTTTTAGTCATAGTCTTTTGAATTTTAGTCAACTGAAATGTTTTAATTTTAGTCGACTACATTTTAAATCTAAAACATGTACAGTAACTAAATCTTCAAAACTAAAAAGTATTTTGACAGGCCTTGATGGCATCCTAGTGCCTGATTTTACACTTGGTTGCATGATGAAAATAGCCGATCTACAAGCTCACAACCTTAGTTGTGAGCTTGTAGATCTGCTATTTTTAGAGCCCATCAACCCAACATCAAATGACTTGTGTTGTGTTTTAGTTTTACTGGATCTAGTTTTTATTTGTTGACGAAATTGTCAATATATTGTTATATTATCTTAGTTTTTATTTAGTTTAATATAATTTAGTTTATCAGTGAAAAACGTTAGTCAACAAACATCTTTTGTCATAGTTTTAGTCGACTAAATCAATGCTGCACCATATCCTGCGAGGGTAGATCAGGGCCTTGTGTTTCATTAGCAATATTGTTTCTTTCAAGGTTCTCGCACGGAGTGATGGAACTGGAGAAAGGAAGGTGACATGCCAGTTTTGGACTCCCATCTGCAGGCTGCTCAAAATTGGCCTTCACAGCCCATAAACCTCTCCCTTCAGCCAGACAGACACCCTCCAGCTCCCTCCCCATGGACAAGCCATATAACGTGCTCACATAAGACAGACAGAGGAAGTATGCGTGCGTGTGTGCGTGCATGCGTGTGTGCGTATGTGCAAGAGATAGCTGGAGACTGCTTACATGGCCAAAGTGTATCACTGTGAAGTGACAGTCAGGGGACAAAATGAACGGCGGTAAAAGGAGCAATTATTTGTGCTCTCCGCCAGAGAACTAGAATAGAAGACTAATTGGAGTAGATGGTACTCCCATAAAATTTGCCGTACTACTTATCTAAACCCATTTCATGATACACACAGAGATGGACGAAAGCCAAGCTAAAGCCATTTATTTAGTTTATTGTTTATTAGGAAGGCATTAGCTACTCTTCCTGGGTAGCCTGGTTAATAAACCAGACTAATATCGCACGGACCGCGGGATATTAGTCTGGGGAGGCTCAGCTTGGATTTCATTTCCAGGGCGGCGGGTTGAAACATTTTCTCTTTGACGCAATTGGTCAGAGCTGTCAGTCAAAGGTCTCAAGCATTGAAAGTCACTGTACCAAAGCCCGCCCATATTGCATACCGTGTCCCGATTGGCCGCCCCATTTCTCTGGTGTAGGAAATGGGCGTACAATTGAGCCTCTCCAGACCGTAATCCGCCGGCAGGCAATTTCTTTTTTGCCAACGGCTGATTCGGTCTGGTTTATTAACCAGGCTACTTCCTGGGGGCCACACAAAATATCCCAAAATAAACATTACATGACAGAAATAGATCAGTGTTGGGTAACGTTACTTTTAAAAGTAACTCGTTACGTTACAGGATTACTGCCATTAAAAAGTGTTCTGTTATGTTACAAGATAAAGGATACCTTCTGACAAAAGTAACTTGTTAGATTACTTTCACGATTAAACCTCCTTTGTGAGGAATGACATACTGTATGCAATATCCCCATTACAGCTCATTACATTAAGTTTGGTAAAATCACGAGTGCAGCCTACCGGAGTTGCCGCAGTGTTGTGGAACTATGCTGGGCTTCACCGAGGCATACTGGCATAGGCTCATTTGCCTATGCCATACTTAATCACCAACAAATCCAATACTGTACTCATGACCATATTAACGGTCAGACAAGGTCAGAGAGAGAAGGAGGCTGGCAGGGCACTGTGTCAGGCACGAAGAACTAGTGGGGAGTAAACTGACACAGTGGGAGCCAACCCAATTTGAACAATGCATTGCATTTAAATAATTTTATATTTTAGTCATTTCTTTTAATCTCAGTTTAAAGCTGAGATTGGCACGCCACAGTTTTGTTTAATTGTTGTAATGTTTGCCATACATCAACACATCTGTCTGTTGAAATAAATGAGAGGCCTGCCAGTTACACAACTGTTGCAAATCAATCAGGGGGGCAACAGAAACTAGGCCAATCAAAGATCAATGACAATTAAGTCACAATTATACTGCAAAGCAGTTGATATTAGGGATGCTCGGATCAGGTTTATTGGGTCCGATACCGATCACCGAATTTTGTCAAAAACCAACGTCAAAACTGTGTGGCGAGGAAGGGGAGAATGTTTAGGCCTGTCACAAAAATGCAAAATGATGTTAAATATCTGATTGACATTTATACCACTTAAATGATGTAAAAGATCAGTTTCTCCAGATAGGGTAAATTGCAGATCACAGATAGGGCAAATTCTGATTACCGATCAGAGTGAATATTGGCCGATATGGCCGATCACCGATCACTGGCCGATTATTGGAGCATCTCTAGTTGATATTCACCGATATTGACACAGAGAGAGAGAGAGAGAGAGAGAGAGTGAGAGAGAGAGAGAAAGAAAGAAAGAAAGAAAGAAAGAAAGAAAGAAGGGCCTACATAGACATTCTTTGCCACCATGCCAGTAATGAACTAACACAGCCACCCTATCACAACGAACCTCAGCAACTACAACACAACACACTGACATACTGTTTATCAGTCTTCAATTGAAAATTGATGGCTGTTAAAGACCAAAACCTCTAGCTCGAACCAAAAGGAAATAGCAAATTCAATCATCATAGGATAATTGAAGTGATCAAGAGCCACATACACACACACTGTTCCCTGTTACAACTCACACCTTCAACGGCAGATACAACCCAACAAGCCAACATACAGTACAAACTGTATCGGCATTCAATTCCAGAGCCAGAAACAGTTACTTAACATGTTTCATTGCCAACCAGTCATTGGGTCCCAAAATGACAGTAATAGTACACAAGCTTGAATCACACCAACACAAGCAGCAAGAATTTAATAAAAAAAAGTTTCTACCTTGAGCCGTCTTCTACTTGACTTCAAGTGATGCCAGCCTTGCCAGGGTCAAACTTTGGAACCAGTGGATAGAGATCTATGATGAGCCCTCAAGCGGCGTCTCCAGTCATCGCCATCCTCCATACATCTGTCTAGCTGGCCAGTACTTTCCTGCAGTATCAATGGCAACGACCAGCCTCGTTCTCTTGGTTGCGGTCTTCTCACTCAGCTTTGGATGTTTAGTTCTGGCATAGCATTCTGGTGTAGTGCAGTAGTGGTCTGTGTAAACAATCACTTCAGTTTTATTAAACACATTTCTTCCATATTTTGTTATTGCATCAACATGCTATTAGTATGTCAATTTGACAGTAATGTAGAAATGTATTTCTTTAGAATGTCCATCGTTCACACAAATCCAATACAATATACAATCAATAAACCTCAATAAACCTCTTGATGCAATGCATCTTAATAACTTCTTAAATGTGCACATACTGTATTACACTTTAAACAGTAATCATGTCTTTGGAATACCTTTAAAACCCTGCTGATTAACCGAGAATAGTGGAAGTACAGATCTTAAACTCAACAACAATACATTAATACAATAATACTTTTGTAAAAAAAAAATCACACAAGGACTTCTGCATGGTTCCTTGAGACTGCACCAAAATAATACTAAACAGTTATGTATCGGCATTCAATTCCAGAGCCAGAAACAGTTACTTAACATGTTTCATTGCCAACCAGTCATTGGGTCCCAAAATGACAGTAATAGTACACAAGCTTGAATCACACCAACACAAGCAGCAAGAATTTAATAAAAAAAAGTTTCTACCTTGAGCCGTCTTCTACTTGACTTCAAGTGATGCCATCCTTGCCAGGGTCAAACTTTGGAACCAGTGGATAGAGATCTATGATGAGCCCTCAAGCGGCGTCTCCAGTCATCGCCATCCTCCATACATCTGTCTAGCTGGCCAGTACTTTCCTGCAGTATCAATGGCAACGACCAGCCTCGTTCTCTTGGTTGCGGTCTTCTCACTCAGCTTTGGATGTTTAGTTCTGGCATAGCATTCTGGTGTAGTGCAGTAGTGGTCTGTGTAAACAATCACTTCAGTTTTATTAAACACATTTCTTCCATATTTTGTTATTGCATCAACATGCTATTAGTATGTCAATTTGACAGTAATGTAGAAATGTATTTTTTAGAATGTCCATCGTTCACACAAATCCAATACAATATACAATCAATAAACCTCAATAAACCTCTTGATGCAATGCATCTTAATAACTTCTTAAATGTGCACATACTGTATTACACTTTAAACAGTAATCATGTCTTTGGAATACCTTTAAAACCCTGCTGATTAACCGAGAATAGTGGAAGTACAGATCTTAAACTCAACAACAATACATTAATACAATAATACTTTTGTAAAAAAAAAAATCACACAAGGACTTCTGCATGGTTCCTTGAGACTGCACCAAAATAATACTAAACAGTTATTATTATGAATAAATATAATGTTAAACCCTACATGAACCATACAGTCTTAAAGCTATGATGATATATGATATAACCACTTAACACTCAAGCACTTACATTATATATATATTACAGTATATCACCATTATGTTTTTACTCTATCATATAATATTGCATCATGAATTGTAGCAACGCAAGAACACAGGCTTGCTCAAAACAACACCCCTTTATCATACTAAAAACTGACATTTGTGTTACTTTTGTGTGACCACACAATAGTGGGCATTATAGCCTATTACAGTATATCCTGTAGGCCATTTTGGAACCCTCGGTTACCTTTTCTGGGTTCTGCTGTATCCCATTATTTAAAAAAGTGTTGCAAGTTGCGGCTAATTGCACACAGCACTTCAACCACCTTTGTTCATTTCACCCTCCCTCTCCGTCTCTCTCTCTCTCTCTCTCACACACACACACACACACACGTTGGTGCT